>NC_136877.1:11867062-12127021 GCF_949152265.1 Phoxinus phoxinus | reverse complement strand
CTCGACACAGGGGTAATGTTTTGGTCTTACATATCCCATGCATCTCCAGATAGCGCTGTTTAGGATCAGCACCACCATCTGGTCCTCCTCGGGGCTCTAGCAGCTCAACATAATCTCCAGCACCATCACCTACAAGGTGGTCATCACTGCTTCTGCGCAGACATTCTAATGCGGCCTCAATCTCTGCCTCATTACCATCTGGAGGCAAGTCGTCCTCTTCATCCCAAGACCAGGAATCATGCTCTCCTGAAGATCCACCCCAACCAAGGACCAAACCCCCTGATGACAAGTCAGTTGGGTCAGGATTATCTTGGATAGGATCGGATGGATTGTGCAGGAGTTTAGGATAGACCACCTCTTCCCATGGAATACGGACCACTCCGTCACATGTACTCACCAGACAGGTATCCAAACATCCTCCACCTACATGGCAAGAAAGTTTGATAAGAACTGAGAAAGAGAGCTCTGCCCTATGTATCATTTTAAAAAGGGAAACAAAAGCTTAAGATACATTTTAGACATCATGACACTAAAAATTTTCCTATACGTGCTGAACCTTTTTTCTACCACTGGTCTCCCATTTCACCACTATCTACCCTAACCACTTATCTCCTTATTCTTTCATTTTTTGTCTTACATTTACATTTATTCATTTAGCAGACGCTTTTATCCAAAGCGACTTACAAATGAGAAACAATAGAAGCAATTAGACTAGCAGTAAGTAGACCAACAGTATGTAAGTGCTATGACCCTTCACAGTACAATCCAACGTACAGTTTTTTTTTTCTTACCTTCTCTCTTGCAGCCACGCTCCTTGTTGATGCAATGTAGCCACTCAGAAGTAAACACCAGCGGGTGCTGTGACTCCGGCACTAAGACCTCCTGTAGCATTCCGCCCACCAGGTGCAAGGCACTTAAGAGCAAGGCGAGGACAACGTGTCGAGAAGGGGACCACCTGTAGGTAGAAGTCAGTACTACGCAGGAGTCTCCAGTCCAAAGTAGAGAGTTGTACTACTACCTTATCTCCCAAACATAGTGGCCAACCAGAGTGCAAGAAGAGACAGCCTAGATACTGAGACTGAAAGGAAGAGAGAAATGTTTCTTACTAAGCCTGTTTAATGTCGTAGGGACTAAAACAGTTGCATTAAAACCAAGCCTGACATTTTTTACAAAACCTTAAAACACACACCTTTCACACATCTTTAAACCATTCAAACACAATAAGATGCAAAAAAGCTCTCAATTTGGTACAGGCATTCTGAGAGACAATTTTCGTAAAATTGTCTTCAATAAAAAATCAATCAATACCAAGAATATCAAAATCAACTGCTGGTGGTAGATCCTTTTCCTATTTAGCACCAAAACTCTGGAACAATCTTCCTAACATTGTTAGGGAAGCAGACAGACTCTGTCAGTTCAAATCTAGACTAAAAACACATCTCTTTGGCCTAGCATACACATAACACATTATAGACTTCTATAATTCAATGTTAGGCAATGTTACACTTCCCATAAATCCTGATGTACTTGGTACATCATAAGAAGGATGGCGTCCAAGCTAATATTAGTCTCTCTGTTTATCCCGAGGTCGTATCCAGATCTGATGAAGGACCAGCTCCTGGACACGACGACAACGCAGTCCTGAAGTGTGTCAACTAGTCTCTCCCCTGTGAAGGCCTCCTTTCCTTTACCTCTGATACAGATAAAACGTTGTCGGGATAATTCCGTGGCTACGCAGACGCGACACAATTTCTGAATTATATATTTTTAAGGCCTAACAAGTAGTTTGTTTAGGGTTGATTTGTGAAATAATACACGCCTGCGCACATATATATTCAAACGCGCATTCACATTTACGCATTTTGGCAGACACTTTTGTCCAGAGCGACTTACAATGCATTTCAGGGTGCACATTTGAGTTCTTGTCGGTTCTTGCTTTCCCTGGGAATCTAGCCTGTTAACTTTTTTTACGGGCGTTACGGGGCGCTGGCACTCTACTGTTTGAGCTACAGGAGCGCGTTAAGGGTTTTCTGTTAGAACGGTGTCGTGTTAGCGGCCCTAAGTTAATGACTAATGATCTTTGCAACTTCACTGTTACGCTAATTTCTATTATCACTGTAAAGCTGGTTTGAAACAATCCATACTGTTAAAAGCGCTATATAAATGAAGGTGACTTGACTTCAATAAGCTTACAAGAGTTGTATTTAAATTAGTTAGGCTAGTATTATAGTTATCAAGAATTGTGAAATTCTAGTGCCAACTTATATTGTAGCATCGTAACAACCTTATTTCCAGCAAAATGATGCAACACAATCACAGCCAATCAGTACACATTTGGGGCCAGATTTACTGAAAAGGGGGAAAATTAGTGTGAGTGCAATTAAAAAAACGCAGATGGGAGTGGAAAGTTCTGCAAGTGATCTACTGACGACACACACATTAAGCAACAGAAGCAGCCGGATTATTTCCATAATGACCAATGCAATCAACTTAGAGCAGCGCAAATTAGTGTCTGTTTTAAGACATGCTTATTTTGGGTGGTAAATAATGGCGCAAATACCAGTAAATTGATGAGCACAAACCTTAGTAAATCACCTTGCGTGATTCATTAAAATACTCTCCTCATCATAAATTTTGCATCTGAAAGGGAAACTCCTACTAAAGCATTTGCAATCAGGTCAGCCACAAAAATAACTGTGCCTAAAATATTCGGAATGTTCCGATCTAATCTGACTTCTGACCTGTAATGCTGCCTGAATCATAATCATACACTGTTCGTTTGTTGGCCAGAGAACTGGTCCCCTAACTGAGGCTGGTTTCTCCCAAGTTTTTTTTTGTTTCTCCATTCTGTCACTGTCACCTAAGGGAGTTTTGTTTCCTTGCTTAGTTGGGAACACTTAATATTCAACAAAATTATTGATCTGCCTGCATTGACACCATTATATGAGAACTGAACTGAGCTGGACGATGACATCACTGTTTTCACCAGATTGGCTATATATAAATGAACAAAATTAATCAAAATTAGCTTTTTACAACAAAAATGAACCATCTCGGAACTTACTTAAGCTGGACAATGACGCTATTTTCTTCTAGATCTGCTGTACAGCAGACACAAACTTTGTTGCATATTTTCCTGTTATCACTGTAAAGCGCTTTATAAATAAAGGTGACTTGACTTGACCTGGCCTTTTCAGCACTAAGTTTTCACTGTGTCTTTAGTAAATTCTGAAAGTAGTTTTTCAACGCCCAACAAAAGGGTTTTCACTGGCGCAAGCTGTTAGTAAATCTGGCCCTTGATGTTTAATGTATAGTCATGTGGAGCAGGATTTTAGACCAATGAAATGTTATTATAAGCAATGCTATCTAGGGCATCTAACCCTTAATTGTCAAGAGGCTGCTGCTGATACATGGGTCTTCTTGGCTAGTGCAACATTGCTCATTACCTCAATTTTGTCTGCATCTTTAAAAATGTAATTATGTTATATATTATTACCACACAACTGAAAATCTAAACACAGATTCAAATGCTTTCTCTTCAGGCTATAGAGCCGATTATCCCATGACATGAATCCCTCCTGATCCGTGATCACTCACAGGATCATGATTAAATTATGTTGAGGAATCCATGCCCCTCACCTCCTATATCATCCTCCCTTTTCTATTAAATCCCACCCTCTGCTTTATGGTCTGTCATATACAGTAATTGTATAGTCATATATTCAACCTATCTAAAGACTGATTGTGAAGTTGTATTCCTTTTTCTTTCAGTGAACAGCCCACAATTTTCTCACTCTGATATTCCCTTCCTACCCTTTTTCTCAATGTGCCCCAGTGTTCGGTCTGTTTATCCCTCCCCCATTTCTCAACCAAACACTCCTCCAGCCTTTCTCAGGCTCTAGTCTCTCTCTTTCTCACACACACATATGGTAAGAATTACCGTCATGACTCAGACTGAGGCTCTTGTCCCTGGCAGCTTCTCATAGCGACAATGAAAACAGAGTCGGCTGAGAATGCATGTGTGTCTTGTATTTATGAAAGTGTGAGAGTTTCATAGTGAACATTTAGCTTGTTTCTGTTTGAGTGCATATAAATAATTACCATGTGTGCGTAAGGGAAACGTACTAAGCGATATTAGTAAGTATGGTAGTAAGTGAGGTATTGCAATTGATCAGTAGATTTTTAAAAATTTTTTAAGAGGTTTCTAATGTGTTTTGGGTGTTTGCTAGAGTTTTGTGGGGGGGGGTTGTAGGAATTTGCTTATTGTCTCAAGCCAAAAAAAGCACATCTGATATTCTGGTCGCTTGATATGGTTCAGGTCCCTGAACCCATTCAATCTTAGGCTACGTTCACACTGTGAGCACTCCGATTTCCGATTTATTGTTCCGATGCATTTTCTTGTATAGCTGTTCACAAATGTTTAAATGTGAATTTACCAATTTACCCGCAGGCAATATAAAAAACAAAGACGAGGATGCGAGTTTTAAAACATGTATGATACAAGCCCCCATGTGTTGTAATACTTATAAGTTCTGAAACTATCCTTCCACTGACTACCTTTCACAAATATCTTGATTACTTCAGGTATGTAAAATCTTTAAAGTGACTCCCATGAGCACAGAAATGTGATGAATGTTGCTCTAGAGTGACATAAAAGTCACATGAATTCTGATTTGACTGTTCAGACTGAGGTCGCATGGCAAAACATCTGACCTTTTTTGGATTTAGGACACATATGGAAGTGGCCCAAATCAGAATTGAAAAGATCTGATTCCACATGGTTTGTGCCTTTCACACTGTCATGAAAAAAAAAAACATCCATATCCATAATTCATAAAAGTAAGTTGTTGTTGTTGTTTTCTGTTTTACCTGACTGCCACTGTAAGGTTAATGTCAATTTCTGTACTTGGACTCGAGGATCTAGGGCTGCACGATTAATCAAAAAAAAAAATCACGATCTCGATTCAAACATAAATGCGATCTCATTTCTTAATGTTATCCGTTATATTTGTTTCGTCGGCCTATTCATTAAATACAGGCAATTGGTTGATGAAAAATTGATTAAAATTAAGATACAATTTATACAAAACGAAATTCACTTTAAAGAAAGGCTTTCTATAACAACTTCAACGGTCAAAATCATGTCTGACCCGCTCCATGTCTCATATTGCGCATCTTACTCGGTCGTGCTGTTCACTTTTCATAAATCAATATAAATGGGAAAAAAAAATAACATTATAATATTTTAACAAATATGAAACGCACTTTTTTTAATGGCTACAACAGTAGGCCTATAGTAGGCCTACATAGCCTACTCTGTACAAATTTCTGCACATTAATTTAATTCTGAATTTTGCACACACAAGTTGAAAGGCATTTGTTCAAAAAAAAAGTTCACGGATAATTGCGCATGCATTTATTAGCCTAATCATTATGATACTAAAATCCTAACAAATAGGCTATGTACAAAAAAATCAGATGAGCCCATAATATGAACGAATTATTTTCTTTAAGGGGTCTAAAATAAAGAAAAGAGAGTAGAGACGATTTTTTGTTACTCCTGCAGACCTGCACTTTATTATACTGAATGTCCTGTGTTTTTTTTTTGTTTTTTTTGTACTTGAGTGAAATAAATTTTGGTTGAAAAAAATGAGAATCGTGTAAGAGAATCGTGATCTCAATTCCCATGGAGAAAAATCGTGATTCACATTTTTGCAAGAATCGTGCAGCCCTACGAGGATCCCCTCGAAAACGAGATGGTTCATCTCAAGGGGTTATTCCTCCTCTTCAATAAATAAATGTCAAATATGTAAGCAAAAATTTCTGCCAAATTTACCTGCAGTCTGAACAAGTCTATAGGATTTGTAATATCCAGCAGGCAAAAGACCTTGGTTTGATCCCTTAAAAAATAAAATAGCACACCTTTCCTTAACAAACTGAAGTTTAATACTTCAGGTCAGTGATTTAAACAAATCTCTAAGTATGATCAATATGAGTAATAGTGATGCTTGCCTTAGCAGAACACTTACACATGCATGCTGCTGTAATCTATGCAGAAGATGCTTGGCAGGAATGAAGAAATCCAGCAGATATCTCAAGCTGTCATGCTGATAGGTGGACTCAAGTACGGAGAACACCTACATGACACAAACAAACATACACTGTCATTTTAGAACAATTGTATGACTGGAAACTAAAAATAGTAAAAAAAAAAAAAATGGCGAGGCATAATGAATGTTGGCTTTATGAAGACGTATATGTAGTTTTAACAATTAAGCAACGAGAACAAATTCAGAGTTTAAACTTGGTTACGAGTGTCTTGGGTAGTTTGCAAACTTGGGGAGTTTGAGGAGATTTTAGGTTTTAGTTGCACTGGTAAATGTGGTTGCTGCAGTAAGCAGTTGCTAGGGTGTTAATGATGTTGAATGGGTATCAATAAAGTAAAAGTCTACTTTTTTTCTTTTTTGGGATGTTTGGGTATTCATACATGGTAAACCATAAGAAAGGACAGTGCTGAGTTGGGTTGACATTGCTTGAAAATAAATTGTCAGAAATTGTCAATGAAATATATGATATTGGAGATTTTTGTTTGTCAGCTTCAGGAAAACCAACAGCCCAAAAAAAGTAAAATAATAAAGTGAGAAAGTAGAGATTGATGGTTTTACCTGAGAGAGGAGAGGAGGAGCTGTGCTTTCAAAAGGAGGATAGAGAGAGGATAGTGCCCCCTGCACACAGTCCTCTACCGCCTCTGAACCCTGAAACAGAGATTATATAAACAGAAGCTGACGAAGCGATTCACATGTTAGTCATCACAACCGACAGCTTGTTCTGCTCTTCCTCCTCAAAAACTCAACTTCCTGTTTTGTGTTCCAGAGAGCATCTAAAAGTTCATGTGGACCAAATGGTCATCATGACCTTTTTTCAACAAGAGAAATTCATTCAGAAACTGTATGTCTTGTGTCCCAAATAATATAGGGTGTCCCATAATGTATGTATAGTGTCCCAACTGTAAACTGTCAACTTACACACTCTGCCATAAAGCATAGAACTTTATAAATAGTGTCATCTCAGGTGAAAGACTTAAGGTCTTAAAGTCTACTCGTACAACAAAATAGCGTATAATAGTGCAGAAGTATTTGAAATTGGGCATACCTACAGTAGCTTCCCCAACATAGACACATGCGCCAGGGCTGTACAGTGCGACATATTGCATGTGCTATGAAACATTCAATCTGTTCGGTGAATAAATGTACCACAGTAGCACGCATGCTATACAGTTTTGCTTTTGTGAAGTGAGAGTTTGGTGTGTGCTTGTTTGTGTGGTTAATTTATGGCTGCACAATTAACCAGAGTTAAACAGAAATTAAACCGAAATCGCGATTTGGCTTAGTGCGATTAAGAAATCACAAAGGCCACAATTCTTAAATGAATAAATAAATGTCATGGTGGAGCACACCACTGAGGTCAGAGTGGATCGATCGGTTTGCAGTAAATGCTGCTCCATCTTTTCAAGCACTGTGAGTTTGATTCACTTATAATGTGCATTTGAAAAAGCAACATGCGTAAAACTTTTTTTCAAAACTGTAATGAGAAACGTTTACAAAACAAAAGAGAACATTTAATGGCATACTTTTACTCTGAACGCACTTCAAACATCAGTTGAGTGCAGTGTTTGAAATAACTTCTTTTTGTGATCTGACGTGACTTTATATCACAGAATGAGGCATAAATTATAGTATACAGTGGTCTATACAGTGATAAAGACTATGTCGATTAGCATTGCATTACAAATATACTTTATTCTTATGAAAATGAGATGTCTAGAGAACAGAGACAAACCATATGCTGTTCCAATTGTGTGTTTATTGTCTTCATATTTGATTAGACAACCATCTCTGCGTTTTATTCTGCTGCAGCAATCTCTGGATGTAGGGAAGTTTTATAATTATTATTATTATATTATATTTAGACTTAAATACTCTGTTTTCTATTTTATTGTATTTTATTATAGTATTTTTTTACTTGTGGTTGTTTTCAGAGATGGTAACAGAGATTTTATGCTACAATTTGTGTGGCCTGCACGCACAAAAAAGATTTGGGTCACATTCATGAAAAAATTTGGTTTGAACTGTCCATAATTCCGTTCTTACATAAATCGTTGCATTAAGTGCGACGTTTTACATAAGAATGATTTTACGAACAGAAATTTGTTCTGCTTGTTTTTTATGAATGAGGTGCACTGACACAAGCTCGAAGCCATCCTGAGAAACACAGGATGACCAATAAAAGCACACATGTACACGCACATGAACATAGATGTTTATTTTACTACTGTTTTGTTGTCATAGCAACCCTGTACACTTTCCTCTTGTTTATTTCTTAACTCTCTCCTTCTCTAAGGAACTACTTCTAATATCATCTGACAACAATTATGCTGAAAAACAAACACATATTATGCTCTCAGAAGTCACCAAGTCTCCGTGAAATAAACAAAAGATGAGGGAAAAGAGAGAGAGGGAAAGTCAGCCAGGAAGGCCAGCGTGTTTGGGGTGGTGGGGAGGGTGAGGAAAGAAAAACAAACCGAGAAGGAAAATGGCAGGAAAGTAAAATGAAAAAGAATGCAAGAGAAACATAATTAAAGACAAAACTGGGGGGGAAACTATGATTTTTTTGGATGAAACTGGGGGAAGGTGAACATGTAACATGAGGATAACAACAAATGAATGCACAAACTTAAGTCAGGCAGTATAAATGTTCAAAATCTAGCTAATCATCTTGTCCAGTGAAAGAAAAAACAATAGTATTCTCTTTCGGTTAGCTAGATAGGTCAGAATCTTTCCACTTTTCTATACAGTTCACATTTGCTGTGGACACAATGATATGGACAGATTACCAGATATCAAACTCAATTCAAACACTAACACCATTGTGAAGATATTAACACATGCATATGTTTTTATTTCTTAGTGAAAAAAAGAGAATGTGAGAATGGAAAGGTGTGTTTTATTTTTTTCTATTTATTTTTTACCAGATTTTTGCACAAATTTGTGCACTATATTCCATGTCATCTAATACAATCATAATTTAATTAATTCATAGATATATGTGATGAATATGTTTTTTTATGGTACCTCACTGCAAAAAATGCTTTTCTCACTCTGTATTTGTTTCTTGTTTCCAGTCCAAATATCTAAATACACTTAAATTAAGATGCATTTTCTAAAGTCGTAAAATGCCATAAGATATTATGTATTGTTTTCTGGGGAGGAAAAAAGTCACAATTAAGTGAGTTTTTGCTTAAAACAATCAAAGTTATCTGCCAATGGGGTAAGAAAAATAATCCTGTTTCCGTTTGAATTATTTATTTTTCTTATTTATTTATTTTATTTATTTTCCATTTTGCTTGGTTTCAGCAAAAACTCACTTATTTTTTTATTTTTTTTCAGAACACAAGACAATATCTTATATCTTAGATAGTATATTATGGCATTTTACTTGTCTAGTAAATGCATCTTTATTTGAGATTTTTTAGATAATTGGACTGGAAACAAGACAAAAATACTAAGTAAGAATTATATATTTTTTTGCAATGTCTTTGTTTGCAGCTTAACAGCCCTTTAGTTCTTGTCTTGGAATGAAATAAAATACTAACAAAACTATTTTTGGTTTGGAATGACATAACAGAGAGTAAAGGTTTTGTGTAGGACTGCTGCGTTTGGTCTAAAAATCCATAATTTAAGCTCTGCTAGCTGTTTTTAAACACATCCTGGGTCGACACCCGCTAAGAAATGTGTCTGATAATTCAGGACATCCTTAAGACTCATTTTTCAGACAAACCCACAAGTCAATTTAGGAAAATCTGTTATTTTAAACATCCTTAGTTCAAGAGTTTCTGAAAATTGTTGTGTGAATCTCTCATTGTTTGTGAGGAATTTAATGAAGTATTTAATGCAACTGAAAAGGTTGCGACCTGTTTTATCAAAATGATGAAATCATGCGTGCATGTGTGTGTCATTGTTATACTCAATTTCCTCTCTTTGTCAGCAGATCCTACTGGAAGAGTCAGTCGAGAGCAAGAGATACAGAAAGAGAGAGATAGTGAAAGACAGACACTGCTGAAGAACAGAATGATAAAATCCAGATGCAGGCAAATGAGGGAACAAAAGAGAGGGTGAATGGAGGAAAAGATAGAAAAAATATTCAGTAAGAACTCTTTCCTCTTTCTAAGAGGAACTTTACCCTCAGACTCATCTGATCCAACAGTTTCTTTCGTCTTAAATCATGAAGTAGGCTAAGTGATGTCTCCAACCGGTTTCTATTTGAAGACATTAGGAACTTAAACGTGACTAGCAGTCTTATCTCATAGAGAAAGAAGTCCAAATTTAGTCTATTTTCGTGTGTTATATTATAGACATTTGTGCAAAAAGTGGCATTCAAATACACTAATGTTCAAAAGGTTCGGATTGGTATTTTTTTTAAAGAAATCTCTTATGCGAAATACTGTTGCAATTTAAAATTACTTTTTCCTATGTGAATATATTGTCAAATGTTGCAAAGTTGAGTTTTCAGCATCATTATACCAGTCTTCAGTGTCACATGATCCTTTAGAGATCCGCTCAACATTTTTGATTATTATCAATATGGAAAACAGTTGTGCTGCTTCATGTTTCTGTTGTGACACGTTTATCAGGATCATCTGATGAATACCGGTAGATAAAGTTTGAAATATAAGCATTTACTGTATTTGAAATAGAAATATTTTGTTAGATTATAGACGTCTTTACAGTCAATTTTGATCATTTTAATGTCCTCGCTGAATAAAAGTATTAATTTAATTAATACAACAATCTGACTGCCCACAAACTTTTCAACGTTGTGTACAGTACATGTGCTCATATGTGTTTATTTCCATATATACTCGCACGGATATATGCATTTAAAATCACGTTTATCCGACAAAAAGAGACCAAAATATTGATTACTCATCCTGCACTGCACCAATTTCTGTCCAATTAATGCTACAACCAATTAGCAAATGGCAAATCATGGTTCAAGTCTCTGATGTAACTAAAGTCACAGTATTTGCAATGCAATGAGTATTGTTGCAATATGCAATATTACAGTTGCAATATTACAGTCTGAACACAATGTGTAAATTAAGAAACAACTGCATTCACTACTTGTGCTGAATATATTTCGACCATTACTGGACTTTACATTGTTTTTGTTGTGCACAACTGATCTGTCCAATAAAAACTGTGTATGCCTGTATCTACAGTGGCCCCGAGTTTTGAAACTCAAGCCTGCCTTGGACACTAAAATGTTTGAATGTCATTGCATAATAAAAACAAAGTAAGGGTCAACTGCAAACAAACACACTGACTTTGCTTTTTTTCATAATTTTGTCTTCAATGTCTTTGAATCAGCTGGTGTTTTGCTGATTCTTAGAAGATGTATTAAGTCAGTTGTCCTCAAGTTCATACAGGTGTCCTTGTGTGGTTCATCACTTTAACCATCAACGTGTTCAATAATCACCACAAAGAGGCACAATAGTTGTTTTTTCTACATGGCTGTGTTACCATTTCTAATGCAACAAAATCCTTTTTGTGAAAGGTTTTACCTGTGCCATCTTTAACACTTTGGTTTGAAGTTTTGTTATCTAATGCAATGACATTCAGACATTATAAGGGTGGCTTAAGCATAAGATAAAATGTGTGTGCATGTGTGTCCTCCTATTTGTTGTGCATTTCCCTTCTACCCCAGCTTGTGTACTAATATTATTTAGATTTTAAACGTATACATTGTGCACTATGAATTGCTTGTGACGTTCTGTTTGTGAGTGTGTATTGATGTATTTTTCCGTGTACTCTCACCTCTCCCAACTGAAAATTAATCATCTGCCTCTATTTGAGGTCTTATGTGGAAAATGCAACTTCACCCAAACCACCATCACATCTTTTCATTTCTCTCAAAGTAAAACAGTCTCCCTCTCTCTGTCTCTATATATCCCAGCCAGACTGCTCCACCCTGTCCCACACACACACACCAAACACTGGCAGCAGCTGCAGTCACATCAGCATTCGGCCCTCATCTGCCTCAGTTTGTATTTGTAAACATGCCAACAGATGGACAGTAACAAGCGTCTGTGAGTGTTTGGGACTGATACAGGACGTCCAGAACACCGCAATAACCTCATTACAGCTGATTATCACTATTACCACGTATTATCTGTGTGTAATGAGCTCACAGAGCCATTCACAGTCACACGGTGTGAAAGTCATGGAAACCAATTACAATATTTAAAATATACCATTCTGTTTGTTCTGTTTAGTCCTAATGATGTTTTATTAACAAAGTTCGGGAGGAGCACGTTCAGATAATTAACGCAAGTGGAGAGCACTCAGCAATCAATGGTAAAAGGTATACACTCAGCAGTCTCACCTCATCCCATTGACAGTTTTGCAGCATCCCTCCTCCACCCCTTCTCCACGCTTCTAGTCCTAAGCACTTACATAGGGGGGAGTACTCTGGGTTCGGGCCGAACTCCGAGCTCGGAGCCCTCCCCCCGGCCAGCACGCCAAATACGCATTAAACTTTACCCCCTCAAATTATATGTAAGTGTGAACTCGTGAATTCTTTTTTGTTTAAGTATGCAATTCTGTTCATATAATACAATGCAATGATGATTGAGAGACGTACAAATAAACAATCCTCAAAAGCCTGATTAATCGTATTTGAAAATCACAGTTTAACGGCTTCAGAACAAACAAACAAAAAAAAATTGGCTAGGCAATTCTATTATTTTTGTTTCACTCCAGACTTCTTCCATTCGTTGACCTTTACTCTTAATAAGTTTGCTCAACTATTCTGCTATCAAATTACTCTATTCTATTGGTTCAACTTCCCTTAATTCTATTATATTTAGCTATTTTTTTTACTCTCTTTATGTTTTATTTCGCTAATAATCTTGTTTAGAATATGAAACTGAAATGTATGTGATATGTGAATGTGAAAGTCATGGAAACTAATGTTGTTTTGTGCTATAAAATATGTCCTATTTTGTTTTATTTCACTATTCTATTAGTTCCACATTCTCTTATTCCTATATAGCCAATACTATTTGCTTCAAGTCAGACTTATTCAATTATATTCAGATACTCTATTCTATTCATTAAACTTTACTCTTCTAATTCATTTAACTTTACTTTTCTAATTCGTTTTTTTAATAATTCTATTTTATTTGGTTTAACTAAACCAGTATTCAACTGTTTCGTTTTAATACTCTATTATATTAGTTTTACTTCACTCATATTCTATTATAGCCTATTATATTAAATTATATTCACATGAAACGCGGTCATAAAGAAAGTCCAGAAACCATGAAGTCCTGGGTTTGATCATGTGTGTCCTGCAGTTTTTTCCTCATAAGTTCAGATGAGATGAGGGGGAATTCCCACCTTCAGTTTTTCCTACTGTATTCTTATTTACCATAGTATCCATGGTTTCTTTCCACCTAGCCTAACTGCAATATTATCAGCACTGTAAAACTGTAGTACAATAATATGGGGTCCCTTCTGTGTGAGAAGCTTTAAGAACCTTTTTGTCATTTTATTTTGACCACCCCATACATTAAACTGTGGTAGCAGAGGCATTTTGACCAGCAATGTGGTTCTGTGAGGATTACGCATCCCATACTGTCGTTTCAAACGAAAATAGACCTATTCCTTTTAAATACAGCTATGAATGATGATGTTGTAGCATTTTGAACGAAATTGTGGACGAATCATCGATTCCAGCATACCGATGTAAAAGTTCCTCTAAAAAGTCCACATTCAGGTCGATTTTGTAACTTTGTATCAGCTATCGCACCATTTCTGTTACAACCTCTTTAAGATTAATCGTGTTTTTTTGTTGTTGTTTTAAACGTTTTTGCTAATAAATGCCAAATGACCAAATGTAATAAATGTAAACATTTCTGAAAGACAGCTGGACTCACCATCACTTCACGCGACCGTCCGGACTGACTACATCTCTCTTAATTCTGTTTCTGAACATCCACATCAGACAAACGACCCCTTTGCTCGAATTAAACCGTCGCTTCGGTGTTTCTCAGTCTAAAGTTTTGTGAAA
Source organism: Phoxinus phoxinus (assembly GCF_949152265.1). Taxonomy (NCBI): domain Eukaryota; kingdom Metazoa; phylum Chordata; class Actinopteri; order Cypriniformes; family Leuciscidae; genus Phoxinus; species Phoxinus phoxinus. The sequence continues at coordinate 12,112,891 of NC_136877.1, read as the reverse complement.
TGCGGGAGTCTGGTGGTGGAGGGAGGGTGAGAGGCATGTCAGTCCCTCCCATCTGAACAAGAGCTACAGTAAGTCGCAGTCATTCTTTCCACTGTCCTCCACTGCCATCATCTGCATGAAGAAACACTGACCATTCTGATTTACTCGAGTTTTGTAGTTGATCAGTCTGCATTTAGTACATTTAGTTATGATTATTTATTAGGCTGTTTTAAAACTGTCACATTTAAGTCATTTCGTGTCAGACAATCTGCGACAATCATTTTGTGAAATTTTGACACAGTAGAATCTCCTTGTAAATTCACTGGTTTAGACCAATGCTGTATGGCACAAACACATACCGTTATTTAATAAAAACATGATAAATGTCTCCATCTGGTGGTCAACTGTAAAAATCACATTACAGGAGAAGAGAAGTGGGCTATTCTCTTTTTTTTTTTTTTTTTTACAAGTTTTTTATTTTAAAGTCAAGAAACACAAAAATGCAAAGCAAAAAGCAACTATACAAATCTAGAACCCACCCCATACCACCCCTGGTAGACTTCAAGAATATAAAAATAAAATACAAATATAGAATGTAGTATATTTTAATAATAATATAAAATAAAAAAAATAACATGGATGTTAAAAAAGTTGACACAATATCAAAAGCAGCATGCCATACATTCACAGTCTTAGCATTGGATCCATCCATACGACAAGTTCCAGTAAGTAAGTAAGCTGTAAGCTCTCCACCAGTAAACTGGTGTGTGGTGGGAGTTCTGGCATGATGTGGAGTAACAGGATTTAATTATAAATGAATGAATTATGAAACAAATGCATAGAACATCTGTTAACAGCAATTACACTCCCACCAAAATCACTCATTTACTCGAAATGTGGGAATTTTCTTAGAACAAATCATATGAAAATAATTTGATTCATGCCTTTAGTCCTTAATGAGTGTAGTCGTGATGTGTATGTGACTTAATTGGCTTCAAGTAAAGTAACTACCTTGTGAATAGCCCTTTCTAGGTAAACTGATCTAGTTTGTCGTTTTCCCTTGCCATCTGAACTAGGGTAAGCTTCTATCACTCTGGCAAGCTTCCATTCGTTTCTTCGAGCATTGTCATCTTGTAGAATCACAATGTCGTTTACTTGTGAATTTCGAGATGTTTTGACGTTATTAGAGATTCAACAGATATTCACGTTTCCATCTTTGCCAAAATTCATTGGCTAAGAACTGCACTCTTCTCCACCTTTTACGCAAATAGATGTCTTCTTCATCGAACTGTCCTGCAGGTGGCAGAATGATTGCAGATTTCATGGTTAGTATGTGATTAGGAGTGAGGGGATCTAGACTGGCAGGATCGTGAAGATGTTCAACGCTAAGCGGTCTGCTGTTGATTATGGCCATTGTCTCGTAAAGGAATGTCCTCAGAGTTGTGGTATCAAGTCTACTTGCAGACCTGTCGAGCATGGCGGTCAGGATACTTCGGATCGTTCGAATCTGGCGCTCCCAGACTCTGCCCATGTGACTCACTGAGGGAACATTCACTACAAATTCACAACTGATTGTTCGCAGACGTTCTTGATCCATCCCTTTGATCAATTTAGAAAACTCTCTTCAGGTGCCCATGAAATTTGTTCCCTGATCACATCTTAATTGGCGTACAGGTCCTCTGATGGCTATGAACACTCGAAGTGCATTCATGAAAGCGTCTGTGGTCAGATCGTCAAGTGTTTCTATGTGAACGGCTCTAGAGCACAAGGAGGTAAATAGCAATCCATATCGCTTTAATTCCTTTCTTCCCTCCTTTACGATGAAGGGGCCGAAACAATCTATACCACTGAATGTAAAGGGATGAGATGTCTCTGTTCTCTCTTCTGCTCTTCTTGAGGACACCATTCTTGTCCATGAAGGTGTTTAACTGACGCAAACTGTTGTGCTTGTACCTTCTTTCTAGAGCTTGATCTTTTGGACATCTCCAGCGAAGGCATCTTCTTGCACCAGCTTGATAATGGCTATTTCAGCTTCTTTTCTTTCTTCAAGACTAGTTGCTTCATTTGTTCTTGGCTGAACTCTCTTAAATTCTCTGATGCATCTCTTGAGCCTGGCGACAGCCCTCAATGCCGGAAGTCGGAAAAATTTAGTAAAGCGGTTCACCATTGAATTCATTTCCTTTGTCTTAACTGTGCAAACGTAGGCTTTCCGAAGCTCCGGGTCAGTCATTTCTATTTCTCCCACAGTTTCCTCTTTGTGTGAGAGATTCCGCTGCCACAGAAAGTCGGGTCCCTTTAGCCAGTTAGACTCTTTCAGCTGAATGGCACTCAGCCCTCGTGAGGCGTGGTCAGCAGGGTTGTTTTCAGAGCTGACATGACGCCACTGTTCAGGGCATGTACTGGATTTTATGCTTTGAATTCGGTTGGCTACAAATGTGTGGAATCTCTTGGCATCGTTATTCACATAGCCGAGAACCACCATCGAATCAGTCCAGTAATACTCTTGCAGGTTTTCAACTTCAAGTTCCCTTCTGATGACATAACCGTTAAGGATTGAAGTCACAGCTGACCACAGTTCAAGCCTTGGGATAGCCATTAACTTGGTAGGGGCTACTCTCGCTTTCCCCATGATGAGTGAGCAACTGACCTGCCCTGTTTCACTTACTGCACAGAGATATGAACATGCACCATATCCACTGAAACTTGCGTCTGAAAAATTGCCATGCTGCCCCATGGGCATCAGAGCTCATTCCACTAGAGGCATGGCTTCATCTTGCGCTTTGTCCAGTGGAATACCACTTGAAGATATCTGTGCGGCAGCAGGCTGGGCCTCTCCGTCCATGTTTATCAAGTTCTATAACTTGGAGGTTCCTGCTTTGCAAGCTAAGGTTATCCATATAGAAAAAAAACATTTAAGCACTATATAACAATTATAAGGCCCGACGCTGTCTGGTCTAGTTATACATATCCCCTGGGCTACCTTCCGGGCTATAGTATGTGTGGGTTTGTACGTACGCACAGCATTTTAAATGGGGTTCCCATAGCGTAAGCTAGCCTTACACAATACGAGAGTACTCTTGAAAGGGTACGTCTCAGTTACTAAACATAACCTCGGTTCCCTGAGTGAAGGGACGAGTATTGCGTAACCCGCCGTGCAATTACTCTTCACACTGGTACGTTTCCCACAGCATTCAAGCAGGCTCAGGTAACCCCACTGCTTAAGAAACCCACTCTAAATCCTCAGTCCTCAGTTCTCATCCTGCTGGATCTGTATGCTGCCTTTGACACAGTTAACCACCAGATCCTCCTGTCAATCTTAAAGATGAAGGGCATCTCGGGAACTGCACTCCTGTGGTTCAAGTCTTATCTCTCGGGTAGGTCCTTTAGAGTGTCGTGGAATGGTGAGCTGTCTAAGACCCAACATCTAGCTGCTGGTGTGCCTCAGGGCTCAGTGCTTTGACCACTTCTCTTCTCCATCTGACATCACTAGGATCTGTGATTCAGAAACATGGCTTTTCCTATCACTGCTACGCTGATGACACACAACTCTACCTCTCATTCCAGCCTGATGATCCGACGGTAGCCGCTCGCATCTCAGCCTGCCTGACAGACATTTCTGGCTGGATGAAGGACCACCACCTTCAACTAAACCTTGCGAAGACAGAGCTACTTGTAATCCCGGCTAACCCAGCACTTCATCACAACTTCACTATTCAGCTAGGCTCGTCATCCATAACTCTGTCAAGATCAGCCAGGAACCTTGGAGTTGTAATTGATGACCAATTGAACTTCACAGACCACATTGCTAGCACTGCCCGGTCATGTAGATTTGCCTTGTACAACATCAGAAGGATCAGGCCATTCCTATCAGAGCATGCTACACAACTCCTGAACTATTGTAATGCTCTCCTGGCTGGTCTCCCAGCTTGCACTGTCAAACCTCTACAACTGATCCAGAATGCAGCAGCTAGAGTGGTCTTCAACGAGCCGAAGAGAGCACATGTCACTCCTCTCCTCACAAAATTGCACTGGTTGCCGGTTGCCGCTCGCATCAAATTCAAGTCACTGACGGTTGCCTACAGAACAACCACTGGCACTGCTCCCTTGTACCTTAAAGGGATAGTTAGATAGCCAAAAATGATATTTAACCCATGCATTACTCACCCTCAAGCCGTTCGAGATGTATATGTCAATCTTTTTTCAGACGAACACATTTTCAGTTATTTTAGAAAATGTCTTAGACCTTTCAGTGGATATAATATGAAGCTATGGGGTCCACCTCCTTCAAGTCCCAAAATGTGCATACATCCTTCACAAAAGTAATCCATCCGACTCCAGGGGGATAAACGAAGGCCTTCTGAGGGTAATCCGTGCGGTTTTGTCGTAAAAATATACATATTTAAAACTTTATAAATGAAATTATCTGGCTTCCGGCAACGGTCGACGCGCGTTCACGGGTGATGGAAGTCGACGTAGGACGTAGCGTAGGAACCGTCGTGAAGTAGAACGAATGCGCCAGCGCAGAGTAAAACAAAACTCCACTCAGGATTTCCGTGAAGAGTTATTTGATTTAGCTATACTTAAGTTTTTTATTAGGCTTAAAATGGTTCGGTCATGGTGGAGGGGTTTGAGTACCCGAATGACCCTAGGAGCTATGTTGTCCGGGGCTATATGCCCCTGGTAGGGTCTCCCAAGGCAAACAGGTCCTAGGCGACGGGTCAGACTAAGAGTGGTTCAAAAAACCCTTTATGATGTACAACACAATAAGGACCGTGACGTCGGCCGATATGGCGCAGCCGGGGCCCTACCCTGGAGCCAGGCCTGGGGTTGGGTCTCGTATGCGAGCGCCTGGTGGCCGGGCCTCCCCCCACGGGGTCCAGCCGGGCTCAGCCTGAAGGAGCGACGTGGGGCCGTCTTTCCGTGGGCTCACCACCTGCAGGAGGGACCGCAAGGGGCCGGTGCTTAGAAGATCGGGCGGCAGTCGAATGTGGGGGCCTCGACAACCTGATCCCTGGACACGGAAATTAGCTCTGGGGACGTGGAACGTCACCTCGCTGACAGGGAAGGAGCCTGAGATTGTGCGGGAGGTTGAGAGGTTTCGACTAGAGATAGTCGGGATCACCTCTACGCACGGCTTGGGATCTGGAACCACCCTCCTTGAGAGAGGATGGACTCTTCACTAGGGCTGTGTTGAAAAAATCGATTCACCAATTCTGAATCGATTTTCATATTAATTTCTAAAGATCGATCCGTAACTCCGATTTAATAATAGGCCTACATTTTCCCCATAAACACACTGAGACATGGCGACCGGCGGCGCTGCTAATGCGGTTTCTCTGAATCCACTTGTTGACCAGAAAGGAGGAAAGAGCCGTTCACATAACGCGTTTTTTGCACGTGCAAATTCGTTTTCCAGGCGCATCTCTGTTCATGGTTGCATAGCAACGGCAGACGCAACGGGAAAGCACGCGCTTGTGGAGAGGAGAAAGCGGTGCAAACTGCTCAATGATGAAGAGGAAGTATCATCAAAAAAATTATTGATTTCTAGCCCTTGCATTAGCTTTACTACTAGATATATTAATTGAGATGAGAAATAAAAAGCCGCCCTGTACAGCTATGATCAGCTGTTCGGCCGAGCTTTCCATGTTGTTACGAAAAGGCCGCTGGTTTTTGTCACATGACCTGTTGAGATGCATTGAAGTGCTTCTCACTGAATTTGCACGCGCATAAAACGCGATATGTGAACGGCCCCTAAAGTGGTATCGTGTGCGGTTGTATCTAGTTTAAAAGGCCTTTTAAATATGAACGCAGTTTTGGATTAAATAAAAGGACAGTCAAGTCAAATAAAACACGTTTTATCTCCTGTTTAGTTGGTAACACTACATTAAGATACCATTCATTAACATTACTTAATGCCTTATCTAACATCAACACATTGAGTGAACAAAACATTTTTACAACATTAATGTATGTTTGTGAATGTTATTTAATACAAACACTTGATTGTTCATGAACAGTTAAAACTGTTGATTTTAAAAATATAAGATCGGATCAGATCGGATCGAATCGAATCGAATAATGATAATCGATTCAAGATCTTGAGAATCGGAATCGAATCGATTCTTGAAATTGTAATCGATACCCAGCCCTACTCTTCACAACTCTGGAGTTGCCCATGGTGAAAGGCGGCGGGCTGGTGTGGGTTTGCTTATAGCCCCCGAGCTCAGCCGCCATGTGTTGGAGTTTACCCCGGTGAACGAGAGGGTCGTTTCCCTGCGCCTACGGGTCGGGGATAGGTCTCTCACTGTCGTGTGTGCCTACGGGCCAAACGGCAGTGTAGAGCACACGGCCTTCTTGGGGTCTCTGGGAGGGGTGCTGGAAAGTGCTCCGACTGGGGACTCTGTCGTTCTACTGGGGGACTTCAACGCCCACGTGGGCAGCGACAGTGACACCTGGAGGGGCGTGATTGGGAGGAACGGCCCCCCTGATCTGAACCCGAGCAGTGTTCAGTTATTGGACTTCTGTGCCAGTTACTGTTTGTCTATAACGAACACCATGTTCAAGCATAAGGAGGCCGTAGGTCGATGATCGGCTTTGTGGTCGTTTCATCTGACCTCCGGCCATATGTCTTGGACACTCGGGTGAAGAGAGGGGCGGAGCTGTCAACTGATCACCACCTGGTGGTGAGTTGGATCCGATGGCGGGGGAGGAAGCTGGACAGACTCGGCAGACCCAAGCGTACTGTAAGGGTCTGCTGGGAACGTTTGGCCGAGTCTCCTGTCAGAGAGATCTTCAACTCCCACCTCCGGCGGAGCTTCGACCGGATCCCGAGGGAGGCTGGAGATATTGAGTCCGAGTGGACCATGTTCTCCACCTCTATTGTCGACGCAGCCTCTCGGTGCTGTGGCCGTAAGGTCTCCGGTGCCTGTCGAGGCGGCAATCCCCGAACCCGGTGGTGGACCCCAGAAGTAAAGGATGCCGTCAAGCTGAAGAAGGAGTCCTATCGGGCCTGGTTGGCTTGTGGGACTCCTGAGGCAGCTGATAGGTACCGGCAGGCCAAGCGGAGTGCAGCCCGGCTGGTTGTGGAGGCAAAAACTCGGGCCTGGGAGGAGTTCGGTGAGGTCATGGAGAAGGACTACCGGCTGGCCTCGAAGAGATTCTGGCAAACCGTCCGGCGCCTCAGGAGAGGGAAGCAGTGCCCCGCCAACGCTGTTTACGGTGGAGGTGGGCAGCTGTTGACCTCAACTGGGGATGTCGTCGGACGGTGGAAGGAATACTTCGAGGATCTCCTCAATCCCGCTGTCACGTCTTCCATTGAGGAAGCAGAGGCTGAGGGCTCGGAAGTGGACTCATCCATCACCCAAGCTGAAGTCACAGAGGTAGTCAAAAAACTCCTCTGTGGCAAGGCACCGGGGGTGGATGAGAACCGCCCTGAGTACCTCAAGTCTCTGGATGTTGTGGGGCTGTCTTGGCTGACACGTCTCTACAGCATCGCGTGGCGGTCGGGGACAGTACCTCTGGGATGGCAGACTGAGGTGGTGGTCCCTCTTTTTAAGAAGGGGGACCGGAGGGTGTGTTCCAACTACAGGGGGATCACACTTCTCAGCCTCCCCGGGAAAGTCTATGCCAGGGTACTGGAGAGGAGAATGCGGCCGTTAGCAGAACCTCGGATTCAGGAGGAACAGTGCGGTTTTCGTCCCGGCCATGGAACACTGGACCAGCTCTATACCCTCTCTAGGGTGCTGGAGGGTTCATGGGAGTTTGCCCAACCAATCCACATGTGCTTTGTGGATTTGGAGAAGGCATTCGACTGTGTCCCTCGAGGCGGCCTGTGGAAGGTGCTCCGGGAGTATGGGGTCCGGGGTCCTTTGCTATGGGCTGTCCGGTCCCTATACGACCGGAGCAGGAGCTTGGTTCGTATTGCCAGCAGTAAGTCAGACTTGTTCCCGGTGCATTTTGGACTTCGACAGGGCTGCCCTTTCTGTTCATAATATTTATGGACAGAATTTCTAGGCGCAGCCAGGGGCCGGGGGGTGTCGGGTTCGGGGACCACACGATTTTGTCTCTGCTCTTTGCGGATGATGTTGTCGTGTTGGCCCCTTCAGACCAGGACCTTCAGCATGCACTGGGACGGTTTGCAGCCGAGTGTGAAGCGGCTGGGATGAGAATCAGCACCTCCAAATCCGAGGCCATGGTCCTCAGTCGGAAAAGGTTGGCTTGCTCACTTCAGGTTGGTGGAGAGTTCCTGCCTCAAGTGGAGGAGTTCAAGTATCTTGGGGTCTTGTTCACGAGTGAGGGAAGGATGGAACGGGAGATTGGCAGACGGATCGGTGCAGCTTCCGCAGTAATGCGGTCGATGTACCGGTCTGTCGTAGTGAAGAAAGAGCTAAGCCGCAAGGCGAAGCTCTCGATTTACCGGTCAATCTACGCCCCGGATAAGCGGAAGAAGATGGATGGATGGTTCGGTCATGCATCTACCCTGGATGCTAAAACTTATTTAAAACTGTAAGGTTACGCGCGCGGGCGTCAAAGGAAGATGCACAAGTAACATTTCACAGATTCCCAGTACATGATTCAGAGCGATTGCAGTTATGGCTGCTCGCTATTGGTTGGGATATAAATACACCAAAGCAAAAACTCTTGCGATATCGGATGCAGTAAACATTTCAGCCCAGAAGATTACGAGGCAAAGATGGGAAATACAAAACGACTTCTGAAATTGTCAGCCGTGCCTGTACCTGTGCTGCTTTTCCAGCAAAATCCGGTATGTATTGAGTACTCTGTACTGTAGGGTGTATTGTATTGTGTATTGATTGCGATGCTACATGTAAGGAATAATAAATATGCAGCAGGTTGTTTATATAAATCCATACAGTCTTGTATCCCACTTTAGGGGCTTATTTCACGATAACAATCGTCTGTCTGTACATTACATCATAAGTAAGTTAAGGGACATTAAATATTGATTTAATATATTTTATTTCCTAATTTTATCGAATACAGAGTTAAGTTTTACGTTAAAATGTCATGGACACACTTTTTTGTTTTGTTTTTCTTTTAAAATGTAATCATGTATGATCTATTGTTGTAGGAAACACAAGGGGATCCTGTTGTTACTACTCAATCATGTCTCTGTTACACAGCTACACAAAAGGATGATGAGACAGATGTCCTGGGTGCATCAGCATTTTTTGAAGGTGTTCCACAGTCAACTCCAGTCAAACATAGCAGCAAAGAAGAGAATGAAGGAATTGTGGCAGGACTCAAATTGATGCTTAAAAGTCCAGAATCAATTCCAAGTAGGACAGGTCCATCAACATCTGGGACATACATCACCTTCCCCCCAATACGTTTATATCAGTCAGTAAGTACTCGTATGTGTTTTGTCATGCAATGTTTTGCCCAGTTGTCGTGTTGTTTGGATAATGTTGTCAAACAGTGGTTTATATAACTACTTTTAGTTAAATTCAAGATTCAAGATGTTTATTTGTCATATGCACAGATTTTACACCATGCAATGAAATTCTTAAGTTCCAAAGGTTTCCCACAATATAGAATATAAAATGTACACAATATACACACAATATATTTAAAAGATGCAAGTGTAGAATTACATTCGGCAGAGAAACATTAAAAGGCATCATAAAAAGCATACATTGAACAATGCAAACATTCACAGTGTATTGCAAACAGTGATTAGAATGCGAGTATGGAGTTGTCAAAAGACTGAGTCATTCAACAGCCTGATGGTCTGTGGATAAAAACTGTTTTTAAGTCTGGATGATCTGGCTTTCATGCTCCTATAGCGTCTGCCAGAAGGTAACAATGTGAACAGTATACGCTGTTCACATTGTTACTTTCACTTTAACTTCTACATGTATGTAAACATGTACAATTGCATTAGGAATTGTTTTAGGAAACATCAAGGAATCCTGCTGTACAGGCTCAGCCAAGTCTGCTTTGCACATCAACAGAAAAGGATCAGGAGAAAGTTGTCCTGGATGTATCAGCACTAGAGGGTGTTCCACAGTCAACTACAGTCAAACATAGCAGCAAAGAAGAGAATCAAGGAATTATGGCTGGACTCAAGTTCACGCTTAGAAGTCCAGAATCATTTGACAGTAGGACAGGTCCATCAACATCTGGGATATATCAGCATGCTTTCAATACAATGTCCATCAGACAAGGACACAAGTTTTGTTCTTGCCAGCTCGACATCATCTACGTCAACTACAACTACAGAGGAAGATAGAGAAAATGAGAAGTGAAAGGAAAGAAAATGGATTGTAAACGAATCAAATGTGATGAAGATGTTTAGAAGATGTCAGGATTGTGGAGCACTAATTACTGAAACCGAGAAAAAAGGCTCGGGGAGCCTTATCGAAGTGCTGTGGGAATGTGAGAACAAACATCAGGGCCGTTGGAGTTCACGTGAAGATGTTCGGGGAATGCCTTTAAACTTGAAGCAATTGTCGTATTCAGTGGTGTAACTTATGTCAACTTTGCTGATTGGGCTGCACTGCTGAACTTACAGGTGCCAAAGAAAACCGCTTTCTATTTAATGCAGTCTTCATACCTCATTCCTGCAGTTGATGCTTACAAAGAAAAACAAGCAGGGATTCTGAATGATTTACAGATTCAAAATGCATTACAGAGTGAGGTGCATTATGGGGATGGGAGATCAGACAGGTAAATGAAACACCTTTCTTACAATAATTAAACGAAATACGAAAAACAAAACAATTTTTGCTTCATCTTATGTCGTACCTGCTACAGCCCTGGTTTTTCTGCAAAATATAACACAAATAGTCTTATGGATGACAACGGATAAAATTGTACACTTTGAGTTGGTGCAGGTGAGTGTACATGTTGATAAATACAGTGTACAATTATGCAATATTTTAATTAGTAAACACCACAATGGGTAATATACTTTGTAAATTAATGTACAAACTTACAAAATATTACACCCTAAGTGAAAACACTATACAGAAAGATGAAACATGTTTCAACAATATAAAGAATATGTTTGTTGTATCTTATTTTTTTTAGGTAACAGAAGCATCTAGCTCAACGGCCATGGAGCCTATTGGGTTTAAAAGAGGCCTAAATCAAATTTTGGAGAAAGGCATCAAAGTAGATGTGTTGACCACTGACAGATCACCATCCATAGGAAAGATCATGCGGGAGGATTATCCATTTATTCACCACGAGTTTGACATTTGGCATGTGGTGAAGGGTAAGAAATTGTGTCAGTTAAAATTTCATTTTGCAAATGAACAACACTGTTTTTAATTTTCACAATTCGATTGGTTGTGAACCTTTACTCAAGGATTACTTTTAGTAATTAAAAACATACTTTTTTTAATATACATTCAATTATATTTTGTATCAATATTTTTTTTTCTCAGGGTTGCTAAAGAAATTATTGTCCTTGTCAAGATACAAGGACAACAGAGATCTCCAGCCCTGGATCAAGTGCATCTGCAACCATTTGTGGTATTGCTGCTCTAGTTGTGGAGGTGAAACTGAAGTAAGTTTTTATTTGTACACCATATAACATTACAAAGATGATATTCAAGTAGATTAAATTAAAATTAAATAATGAAATGTTTAACTTATGTTATGTAGGACTTAATCTGGAAATGGAAGTCAATACTTCATCACATCTCTGGGGAACATAGTTGGACCGAGGATGGGCTAGAACAGAGATGTCTCCATCCTGCCCTCAATCCTGACCAACAGAGACGGAAGAGGTGGATTATGAAAGAGTCTCGTGCATACCATACGCTGGAGAAAATAGTTCTGGACAAAGGTATTCTGAAGGACCTGCAGCAAATGTCCCTGTTAACGCATACATGTTACACCAAAAACACATTGTGTGTGTTTATGTTGAAAGTGATTACTTAGAACACCAGGCTAATTATGTTTCCTTATTTTACAGAAAAGCTTGAAGTTTTCCACTCCATGCTACTGAAGTACTGTCCGAAGAACTTGCACTTTCATTACTCTTCCATGTCTGCATGCACACAGCTTGCAATTATAGATCATAATGAAAATGTACATCGTAAACAGGCCACAACCACCTCTGGTAAAGAACATTACCACAACAAAAGTTTCAAACAATAGTGAATTCCAAATTATGAAATGTAATGCAAAGTGTTTATTTGTATGAATGGGTCAGAAGTTTAACATTAGGCTAATAATATATTGCACAGTAACGTGTATGTCTTATTTCTTTCTAATAGTACAACGCTACAATGTTGTGTTTCCCAAGCACTCCAAGGAGTGGGTAGCTAAGAAACAGTTTGAACCAACCACACAAACATTTAGAGATGAACTGGTTAATGTAGTTCTGGAGTACCGTAGAAACCCAAACATAGCTGTTCCAGACGAGTCATCTCAACTCACTGTTCCCACATTACCAGCAAATATTGCACAAAAGCCAAAACCTGCCAAAGAAGATGCTATTTCAAAAGCACCAGTCAAGATTTTCCAAGTAAAGCCTCTGGATGCTTTACATAGACTCTTATGCCTTAGTGGGACTTTAATACAAGTATTATTATTTTTCACTGTTTATTTTCTTTTTTAGTTTAAAATTGTTAAATTTTTTAGTTTAAAACAATGTTTTGTTATTTATATGTCATGTTACAGAACAGTTGTCTTGAAGGAAAAGCATTGATGTGATAACAGCAACACAATTTAGAAATAAAACATCAGTAACGTTTCTTTGTTGAAAAAAGTATGAGTATTATAATTTATTTAGAAACTTCAAACACGATACTGAACATTTTTACAAATTGTATTTACAAAAATAAAACAAATTTTGTTTACCAGTTAAACACAAAATAAACGTGGTTGAATCAAACATTACAGGAAACAAAGTATATGAAGTATATATATTTATTCAAGAAATATAATGTAGTAGGCAGCAGACTTCTTCACTACATCATGGCAAAGGCATCATCTGCTTCTCTGAAACCCACATAGGATCCAGACTGGGATGCGTATTTTTCACGTGACAACTGAATACAAGTCCAATGAAAACAAACTAAACAGAACACAACTGTGACTATTATAGGGTGAGAATAATATATTTTAATTATACTGTATTATGGCACAAAGAATGAATAAGAAATGCAGCAATTTTATAGTTTTTTTCTATATCTTCACTCATAGTAATTTACCTGCGAAAGATAAAAAGCTTTACTGAAAAAATAAATAATTAACATGTATAGTGTAATCCCGTATGTGCAGTATTGGAGTCCCAGCTGTGCAGGAGGCCTTTCTGTGTGGAGTTTGCATGTTCTCTCCGTGTTGACGTTGGTTTCTTCAGGGTTTAACCCATACATGACAGGTGAATTGGAGATTGTAAATTTGCCTGTAGGTGAGAGTGTATGTGCATGTGTGTCGTCCCTGTGATGGACCGGTCATCTTTCCATGGTGTTTTCCTGCTTAATGAGACGCTGGGAAAGACTCCAGCCTCCCCATGACCCTACATAGGACAAGCGCTTTGAAAAAGTATGGAATAGATGGATGGATGGTGGGATGTACAGTACTGTGAGGGTGTGTAGATGCCAATCTTCTTTTCCCACCTATGTGTCATCCTTGATCTACTGTATGTTTGCAAAAAATATATATATTCTGAGGCCATTCCAATTTACCAAAAATTAACCGGAAAAAAAGAACTAAAAATATGATACCTGGGTCGGCATTCTGCTGAAATTGCAAATAGTTGTGTTTGGAATAATGATTTAATTTCATTGTAAATATTTTGCTAAGATTTTACATTTCAATTGAATTCCTGTAGAAATGCAGAGAGTTTACCATCATCCTGATTTGAATGTGCTTTTATCAGTTTTGAAAGCAGTGTCAGCATTCGAAAAATGTGCTACAGATATAGTTTTGCAGATGGTGAAGTATGAGTGACAAGTGTTAATGGATTTTGGAAAATGTGATCATTGAATGCATTTTGTGTAAAAGCAAAAAAAAAATATTCACAGTTTGGTCCGACTCCGCACAGACTTCTGTTTAGCTGAATGTGTGAAGAGTTTTGAAAATGTGGCTTCAGTATTAAACGATGCTTGTTAGCAATTGAAGAAAAAAGAAAAAAAAACTAACTACAGTACATGTACAGTAGTTACTATAGAGTTATGGTTAGGGTTTGGTTTAGGGTTAGTTACTTGTAATTATGCACAATTTACTGTTATTACTATAGTAAGTACATCACCTTTAATTAAAGTGTTCCCAAAAGTTGTGCAACTGCAAATTCACATTTTCGTCCTGGGTCTGGCCTTAGGACTCCACATCACAGCAATTGGATTTCACTGCAATGATATCTCTTGCCAGGCAAAAGGAAAAACCCTCTTGTGTGCATGATCGAGCCTTGACAACACACTCCACAACTTGCTCTTTCTCGTCCTCTGCCTCCTAGTCCACTAACTATTGCACAGAAGTCTTCCTCCTCTCCCTCTCAGATTGTTTCCATACATTTGTTATGGATATTCAGTGCACTCTTGAGCTTGCCTATAACTGTGATATTGTACAGTTGGTTTGATCACATCATTAGAAACAAGTGTGAACCATTTTGAGCCGTTGTGTAAACAATGACAACTGTGTTGTAGTAGTGTTTAAATTTTGCCACTTGTCTTTACCGTTTTGCAACACAAGTGCATCACAGTGCAAAATGTGTTTTAGTAAGTGAGAATGTGTTCAGAGATTTGCACAAAGAATGCATGTGATTTGCAAAGATATTTATTTGACATATATATAGGCTTAGGCCTTTGAGAATTTGGTTCAGAGAATGGGGTTTAGTCAGTGTCTTAGCAATTGTGAAATACTGTAAGACAATATAAAGTGGAAATATATATTTTATGTGTAGAATAAAGAAAAGGGAGTCTTGTTGGTGAGTGAGTTTCAACTTTATTTCACATCTTTGCAGTTGCTATGAAAAACTTCATTCACCACAGAAAATTTGCCCTTATATTTGCCTTTATTTCTTTTATTACATACTTTGCATTTACATAAACAGTTTCTCTATATTCTGATTTTATTAGTAGCCTATCTGTATATATGTACATTCGAAATTACTCACGTGAAATGGAACATTAAACACTGAGTGATGGAGTGATTGTTTGCATGCCATGTCTATAACTAGGCGTGAATCTCGTGATTCAGTACAAAAGTGCAGTTTTATGAAAAAAGAAAGACAACAGTGGAGACAGAGACAGGGGCCAGAAAGAGAACAAGTGAACAGAATTAGCATTTTCACTCCTTTAAAGTCACCAGATTTTTTAAACTCCAGATTTATGTAAATTCAGGCCAAGCATTCAGCTTCAGTCTCATTCAGAGCAAACAAACAATAGGCTAAATAAACAGACACATAATTATGCAAAGTGCATATCAATGTTGCTATGTTTGACACAAGACAAACTTAAAATAGTCCTTACCCTGCAAGAAAGCATGGAACAGGATAAAGCAGGGGCACTTGAATACTGCGTATTTCTACAGCCCTCTTATAAGACAAAACACATCAAATAAAATACAAAATAATTATGAAAGGCAGATGTCAATGAGAAAAATTTATAAATATCATGGTGTAACAAGTTAGGATAGAAAACTACTACTGATACGTAAATTTGAGTGTTAAAATATGGGGAAAAACAAGAAAACATGAATAAACAAAACACATTTTAAATGCCTAGAAATAGCTACATTGCTTTAATCAGTGACATTTCCTTTTTTCTTCATCATCTGTTTTTTATTATTATTAAAAACCTTTCAATGTTTGAACATTTCTATGTTTATTCATATAATAAATAGCATTAGTTCAACTCACTATCTCCATATTCATATATTTAATAGCCTACACATTCACATGTTCCCTTTGTCAGTCAGATTTGCTGAAATACGATTTATTGGTTCAGAAAATAAAAGCCTTATACAGTTCTTTCCAGATGTAACCCGTGGACCACTGAAATGGAAAGATACATGCAGCAATATAAGATTTGAATCCACTTTATTTTTTAATGTAAGAGCAGCCATTTGTAAACTGAATGTATCTGGCTTCCGGTTCATCCGCTTGCTGTATCAAAACAGCTTGCTATGTTGGTTGATAGGCCTATTGCAAACTATATTTCTTAACATATTATTTTAATATATTGTCGTAATTATAAACAATGCAACATTATAAACACTGGTTTGTAGCGCAAATAGTTACAGTTTATTGTAGCCTACTTATTCTTCAAGATATTAAGCGGATGATTCGGAAGTCTGCACATTCACAGAAAATTCTGCATTGTAAAATAAGGTAGTTTGTGCTAGAGAATTAAACATGATTTCCATAACATATTGGGCTGACAAGGATATTGTATTTTCTTCCAAAGAATTATAAAATAAAAAAATAGTAGCCCATACAGTTCGGCCTAAGCATTTCAGTGCATGTGTTTGTCTGTTCACAAAGAATAGGCTTCCAACAGGCGTTGGTGGAGTAAACACTGAACGAAAGGGAAACATATGACTTTGTTTAGATCTGTATTTGGTTGAATCATAGCTACAAAAATAAAGATGGCACACTAGAGGGCAGTATTTGCTAAGGTAACAATGCGCCTGTAGGCAACTGCATTCGACTTGAGTCAAGCCAACATTTATTTTTTTCAAAATACTAATAAAATGTTTTTTGTTGTTGTTTTTTTTACAAATAAAATAAATAGAACGTCTGCCTCCAAAATAATAATAATAAATAAATAAAATACAAATAGAGCGACTGCCTCCACAAATAAAATCACTATTTGGAAGAAGTTGTACGCTAGTGTACAGTAGCCTATGTGGATGTTCTTGATCAGCGAGTTCTGCGCTTAGTTAGTGTCTGTACAGATTACAAAGAGTCCTAAGCACCCTTAGTGGTAACATGGATCACGCTACTCATAAATTCTTGTGTTTTTACTTATCTAGAGAACGTAAGACAGTGCTAGCACATTACTCTTTCGTTACCGAAGGACTATTTGTTAAGCAAACCATTATGCAAATATTTGGTCTTTGAACCTTACAGTAAAGCAATGAGCACATCTTGAATTAGGCTACACATTTTCATGCATGCATCTGAACTTTTTGCCTACTTTACCGTCTCGGAATGGGCTGATTTCCAGTCCAAATACAGGGATTGTGCTACGCCAACTATTTAGGGAAATCACTGCACGTCGTTTCAGCAGCTGGAAGTGCTATATCATTTTTTTCCTAGGTAGTTTTTTTTTTTTACACTTAACTACAGACTATAAGCATCTACACATTTCCATCGCATTTATAATATTATTTAACGCGAATTTTCTATAAATGAGTGAATATTAAAGGCTTTTTTTTTTGTATGCTTGGGGAAGCAACATGCAGTCATTTTGCTCATTTGTGGTTCCCTGAAATAAAAACTAAAATAAAAGGATAAAAACAGTGTCTACAGAGGAAGGATGACATGCCAGGTTAAACAATATGTTCAAAATTCAATGTAGTTCTGGCTACTTTGGCCTCTTGACACACAAGGCAATATGTAAAGAAAAAAAAAACACAAATATTTAAATAGCCTACTTAAATTAATATCATATAAATAATCAGTTAAAAAAACTCCAGTATGGCATCCTGGAAAACACCTAAATATATTATTTGCCACTGTTTCCAATGCATACAAGTGACAGCCAATAAATGTTACATACTTTCACCATAAACTGAAACAACAGAGCAGAACTGAAAAATTATATTTGAAGGTGTTTTTGCTTTAACAACATTCAACATATCAATAAATAAGTCCACTGTATCTAAAATACATTATGTCAATCTTTGCCTGTCATTTTATTAAAGCTAGGGAGGTAATGGTTTACAGACTAATTTAGCATTCCATTATGATTAAAAGAATTTGCATTTCATAAAAAAATAAACATTAAATAAACTATTTTGTTTGTTTATTTGCTATATTATAAAGCTGAAAGGGTCTGCTGGCTGGATTATATTATGTAAATGAACAAAAATATAAATAAATACCCATTAAAACGTGCTGGAATTGTCAAACATGCAGCATACACTGTACTTCTATTTACTACCACCATTACAAGAAAGTTTTCTCATGTTCTCAACATGTGTGTTTAGCATACAAACATAATAGAAATATTAAAAAATAAATAAATCCGAAAATGAACAATGGCCATTATCTCATGCAAAGTCAAAACTATTTTGAAGAATATATCAGTCATATCATGGAAAGATTGCTCCAGACCACCTATTAGTCAATAGTGCAGCACATTCACTGCATGAACAATTGGCCTACAGAGACTGAGAAATGACCAAACGCCGGCTGCTATAATCACAGCGTCTGTCTGGATATAAATCCTTAGTGCCTCCTACAGAGTGATTAAAGCGCTGACGTGCCAGTGAAGAAATAATCAGAGATCATTCGGCTCCCGAACCACTGCGCAAACTGAACTTGCATGTTGAAAATTAATAAATAAATAAATCTATAAAATCTGAGGTTTTAACACTGTCGATGAATCTCATCCAGTTAACATGATTTTGTACAAGAGTGTGTAATCAGTTATGAACCAATTTGAGTTTGGTTTACCGTTACAGCCCTAGTTTAAGATCATATCATACCTTCAATTGCACTTCAACTAGTGGAGCCAAAAAACAAAAACAAAAAAAAGTGCAAGTAGTAATACTTTTATCTTATTTTTGTTTTAAGAAAAATGGAACAATTTTTAAGTTCATTCTTAAACCGAGAAGAAAAAAACTTCTACCAAAAATAAACAGATATATTCTGTTTAAATATAATAGATATTCTCTGAAAACAAGTAGACAGTTCAGTTTTCTGTTATCTCAGTTATCTTCTTTTAGGATATTTAGATATTTTTATTGGAAAACAAGAAAAATATTCATATTAAAACATTTGTTTAAGTGTGTAAAACCCCATAAACACACACAGGCCAGAAACTCTTTGTCATAAGGTCATAAGTAAATAAATCACTACAGAGGTGAGGTAAAGTCAGCAGGTACATGATTTTAGCTTCATGTTGGTGTGTGTGTGTGTGTGTGTGTGTGTGTGTGTGTGTGTGTAAATGAGAACAGACGTTAGATAGAGATAGGGCAGGCGATGACCTTGTCCTCCAACAGGACGCTGACCACCAGGAAGACGATATAGAGCAGGAACATGATGAAGCCCAGCAGTTTGCTCATTTTCCACTTACAGGCGGCAATGGAGATGATGACGAAGATGAGCATGAGGAAGAGTAGCACGATGGCACAGAACAGACCGTTACTACTCACCCTTACTGAGCTCATATTGTTTAAAAAGGAGAACAGAAGCCATGGGAACGGTAACCTGGGAAAAAAAGAAAAGTTTAGGGCTCTGAACATCATTAATGTACAGAACAAAACATTAACTGAGTTTTACAAAACAAAACATTAACCAAGTGAGCTGCCTCTACTATCTACATAGGATGGGAAGCATGTGTGTATATATAGCAGATAGAAAGGCAATAGTATCTCAAGTAACAACTTAGTACAACCGAGGTATGCAGGTACATAGCAGCAGAAGACCACACCTGGTGCCAATCCTGTCAGCTAAGAGCAGGAAACTTAGGATACAATTCTCACGGGCTCACAAAAATTGGACAATAGAAGATTGGAAAAACACATTTAACACTTAAATGTCTTTCACCGTTATTCCTAGGGGAGCAATAGTACTGGCTATCATCTCTTTTGACTTTTAGTGGACCAAGTATTATTATCTCAAATTTTCTTTCATTAAGCTGAAGAAAATGATTAGACAGCCAGACTTTGACCTCACTCAGACAGACCAATAGGAACTTCAAATACTGCTCATTTCCAGCTTTAAGTGGAAAATATTGTCACAAGAAGAAGATGGAGCGTTCAAAAAGGTTTCAATGAACAAAAGTGTCTTTTAATGAAAACAAACTCAGGTAATATGCGAAGATGAAGGCGACGTAACAGTGTGTGTAACACACAAACAAGCACAGAGAGAAGGTGATGAACTTAAATACGCAGTGATAATGAGGAGATGACGAACAGGTGTGATGATCTGATGACTGGCGGGAAACTAAGCCCTCGGTTACACTGCAGGTCTTGATGACCAATTCTGATTTGTTGCCTATATACGTTTTTTACCATCTGTTTACACGTTCTTTCAATTGTAACCCATATCCGATTAATGCGTTTACACTTGACATATTATCTGAAACATCGCGCATGCTTAGAGGGGGTTCTTGCACAGATGGACGAACCAAAATATGCTTGGTACTAGCTCTGCGATATATGCGAAGTTCGCCAAACATCACCACGATTTTGAGGCGGAGGAGGATGAAAAGGGCCATCATTGCAGCCTGCGCATATGCTTCAGTATTGTGTGCGAAAGACATCTCAGGACTGGAGGGAGCATATTGTGGTGGGCTTTAACGAGGAGCAGTGGGTTTTAGGATAAGCAAGCCACCCTTTGATATGTTGTGTCAACGTTTGTCCACATTCCTCTCCTACGACGACACAACGTTTCGTCGGGCCATCCGTCCCTTTGCAGATGCGCATCGGGGTTGTTCTCGTCATTAAACCAAGGATACTTTGCCTAATGCCTCAGAAAATCCGACCTGCCTGTTTACATGACAGTCGCATTGGCACATTACTGATTTATTTTCACATATGAACGAGGCCTGAAACCGATCTCGGAATATCCGAATGCATGCGTTTTTTTTTCCTGTTTACACGGTCATAGAACACATCCAATCTGTCACATATGAGCAAAAAAGTCTACACACTAAGACAAAAAAAACAAAACACACGTGACTGATGAAAACAAACTGAAAGTCCATGAAAACAGGACAGAACAACCAAATCTGAGTGCGTTTGACAAATATAACTGTGTGTCGTCTGCATACATGTGGTACAGATGGATCCCAGCGGGCACATACAGTAGTAAAATAGAATCCGGTCCGTTTTGAAGTTCCAGTCATGTCTGACAACTGAATATGCTGGAGTTTGTTTTTGAATGAGGGAGGAGGACTTTTCTTGAAACCCTCCCTAACAACTTGTGGCGATGTAGGGGTTGATTGATTGTTTTAAGGCTTCCTGACCATGAGACTCAACTAATCTCTGCAAATCTCTGCAAGCCACTCTAACTTTCCTCCTCGCCTTGCATTAAGACAATATATATGCTCACCAAGGATGCATTTATTTGATCAAAAATACAGTAATAATTGTGAAATATGATTAAAATCTAAAATAACTGTTTTATATTGTGAAATGGTATTTATTCCTGTGATGTAGCCTAATGATTCCATCATTACTCAGTCTTCATTGTCACATGATCCTTCAGAAATCATTCTAATATGATGATTTGCTGCTGAAGAAACATTCTGTATTACCAATGTTGATAACAGTTGAGCTGCTTCATATTTTTGAGGAAACTGATCAAAAATTGTTTTCAGGATTTTCTGATGAATAGAAAGTTTAAAAGAACAGTGATTATTTGAAATATGTATATATATATTTTAAACATAAATGGGTTTACTGCCACTTTTGATAAATTTAATGCATCCTTATTGAATAAAAGTATTAATTTCTTTAACAAAATAAAAATAATAAAAATCCTACCCCACAGTAATGTCGAATATATTAGAGCCCACAGAACTGGACACAGCCATGTCGCCCAGACCCTTGCGGGCCACAATTACACTGGTAATAAGGTCAGGGATGGAGGTTCCAGCCGCTAGTATTGTCAGGCCCATAATCTCCTCTGTGATTCCTATAGTCTCTCCAACCTGCAGGAATATTAGCACAAAACAACCAGACTGGTGAAGTTCATAACTTGGCACATACATATTTGGCCTCAAATCCCATTTGGGCTTAACATCAGTAGCACACTGCCAGTAGAGATCCAAAAAAGGATAAAAGAGCACACTTTCATGACTACATTTTTTTAACACACTTAAGAACACTTTTAGTAAGGGCACATTTAAAATACATTTTAAAACATAATGTTTAAAAAAACTTTTGTTTTGCTAAAAAGAAGTGCACTTATTTTGATGTTGACTAACATACTAAAGCACATATAAAGTACTTGAATATAATTTTAACTGTAGTATGTTATTTTATATTACATTTAATATATTTTAAATGTAATAAATTGAAACATCATAATTAAAAATAAGTAATTGCAAGTAGGCCTATATTTAAATGCATGACATACAAGTTTCAATAGAACTTATATTAAATTCTATTTTAATTTTCCATAAATGCTTGTCAGTACATTCAGCAGTACACTTAAACCAAATTACAAAGACAATATAAGTAATTATGAAATTATGTTCAAAATTATAAGTATATTCTTTCTGTAATAAGTACTCTTTTTAACAGTATGCTGAAGTGTACTTTGTCAGCTGCAGAAGTCTTACCTGATGAGCCCACCAGACCATCAAGTAGGAGAATGCTGCGATCCAGCAAATCGCCCCCAGAAATGTCACAGGAAAAAACTTCTTTGAACTCTAAGAAAAAAACACACAAGAAGTGTCTCACAGTTACATCCAGCTTGCAATTGCAACACAACTAGTCAAAAAGTACTCACAGATTTCCTGACGTCTGGCAGAGTTATCCACAAAGGGAAGACTATGGGAAGGATTAAGAGATACGTGAAGCGCTTGCGGCCGGTCTCTGGCCATGACAGGCTAAGAGGCTGATCATCCTCATCATCTTCTTCACCCTGATTGGAGAGAAATGTGTCAAATGTGAGCATTTCTAATTATCTCCAACACCCCCACACACACAGAAACACCACCAACACATTCGATTGCATCCCTGTTTTTTTCAAATAAAGGTTGTTTAAATCCCATGGGGTGGAGGCAGTCGTGTCAGAACATGCCATATTTCAAGGAAGCTATATACCCATGGTTTTTATAATTAACTACAACTAAAACCATAAAAAACATTGTCATTACTTGAAATAAAATAAACTAACTGAAGTAAAATAAGTTCCCTTTCAAGGGAACTCGAGCTGCGTCAAGATGCCGTGGGAACACCCCTGCGTGATTGCGTCATGAAATGCGGCGTGATTACCCCGCCCTATCTCAGCCTTCACCTGTCAGATCCAGTGCCTTATCTCAGGGAGAAGCACGCGCTGCAGTTTCTTCTCCCCTGGATGAGGCACCCTGCGATTATCCAGTTCTGAGGAATTGGGTGTCGTCAGTATGATTGGGGGATTATGAGAGTTCACCATCTCATACCCATGTTGATGAGGATCTTATGGAGGTTGTGACTCACGCTGTTGCCAAGTTAAATATTGCTTGGCCAGCCGAGGAACAAGATGAATATAAAAAGAAAAGTTTACTAGATGAAAGAGTTTTACCATCTAGATCACAGCCTCCTCGTCGGGGTTTGCCCTTTTTTCCAGACCTCCACACTGAGGTGTCAAGGTCTTGGAAGAAACCATTTCATTTCGTGTTTTTAATCCACAAACATCGGATTACAGCAATGTTATGGGAATTAAAAATTATGGTTATGTGACTATGCCTCAGGCTGAAGAGACGCATGTGAGCTATCTCACTCCAGAGTCAGCGTCATCATTAAAAACCTGGCGTTACTCACCAAGCCAATAAAAGCCACTTCAGTGCTGGTGGGTAAAGCGTATTCGGCAGGAGGTCAGGCTGCGGCATGCTTGCATACTATGTCAATATTGCAGGCATACCAGGCTGATCTGCTAAGGGACATGGATGATTGTGAGGAAGTCAGCGCTGACGCAAATTCGAGAATTGCGTCATGCAACAGATCTGTCTCTCCGGGTCACCAAGGAGACGGTCAAATCAGTAGGCCGGTCTATGGCAGTCCTGGTGGCCACAGAGCAACACTTATGGTTCAATTTATCTGATAAGAAGGATAGAGACGGGTCTGTTCTTTTGGACGCTCCACTTTTGCCTTCTGGTCTTTTCAGCGACGCTGTAAATACGGTCGTCTATAGATTTCAGGAGGCAAAGAAAAAATCAGCGGCATTCCAGAAGTATCTTCCATACCGATCTAATGTCCCCGAGACTGCTGGGAAAAGGGAGCAGTCTCGGCTGTCTACGAGCTCCTCGCAGCACAGAGTACAACAAAAACAAAGCGTCGCCACTGGGGCTCCTCGACAACCGGGGGGGGGGGGGCTGGGAGGTGGTCGCAGTCGAAGCCGGATAGAGTCAGGCAAGATCTGAGGACTGTCATCGTCTCTAAAAAAGCTTAGACAAAGAAGAAGCCCTGACGCCGAGGCTATCAGGCTTCTGAGGGTGGTCCCGTCCGGGGAGAGACAGGTTCGAGAATCTGTTTCTCCTCTGTGCCCTCTGGGGGGCGACTCTCTGAGGAGGGTTGCAGAGCTGCCAGTTCAGTTGCTCCCTGCTGGTTCGCCGCTTCAGGGCACCGAAGTGTCAGCGTCCCCAAACGATCCTCTGAGGAGGTGTCGTAAGGTAAACAGTTCGGTTGCTCCCTGCCGGTTCGCCGTTTCAGGTCGCCAAGGTGCCTGCACATCTCAACTATCCTCCGAGGAGGGTCGTAGAACAGTCAGTTTGGTTGTTCCCTGCCGGTTTGCCGTTACAGGGCACTGAAGTGACTGTTCGACCAAATCCAGAGGCCAGTCTCGAGAGACTGGTTCCCTAAGTATATTTTCTGGCAGCGTGGAAGCTACTGCCAAATATTTCTCATTGGGTCCTGCATATAATAGAAAAGGGTTACAGAATTCAGTTCGGTTCTTGTCCGCCCAGATTTCTAGGGGTCCTCCCTACGGTGGTAGACCCCGAGCAGGCTCTGGTTATGGAGCAGGAAGTACAGACTCTTCTAAAAAAGGTGGCTATAGAAAGGGTTCCTCCTTCTGCAGGGAGTCAGGGTTTTACTGACTTCATTGTTTCAAAAAAGGATGGAGGGTTGCGTCCTATTCTAGATCTGGGCCAACTAAACCACAGGGTTTAGAAACTCAAGTTCAAGATGCTTACTCTCAAACAGATCATGTCACAGATTCAGTCTGAGGACTGGTTTGTCACGATAGACTTGAATGACGCTTACTTCCATGTATCTATCCATCCCCATCACAGGAAGTTCCTGAGGTTCACTTTTGGGGTCGAAGCGTACCAGTATTGTGTTCTTCCGTTCAGCCTAGGTTTAACCCCCCGCACTTTCACAAAATGCGTGGATGCAGCTCTGGCTCCAGGGCATCCATGTGTTCAATTACATTGGTAGTTTTTAGCTCAGTCCGAACAGATGGCGGTTCGGCATCGAGATGTCGTTCTGTCCCACATAAAGATGCTGGGGTTGAGGCTCAACGCCATGAAGAGTGTGGTCCTCCTGTCTCAGAGGACCACTTTTCTAGGTGTGGTATGGGATTCGACAACGATGCGGGCACAATTGTCACCTGCACGTATTTCAGCCGTAAATGGGGTAAAACTAGAACAGTCACTCACTGTGAAACAGTTTCAGAAAATGTTGGGTCTCATGGCAGCTGCGTCCAACATAATAACTTTTGGCCTCCTGTACATGAGACCCCTGCAGTAGTGGTGCGTAACACTATCGACGGATGCTTCCCTCACAGGTTTGGGGGCGATCATGAGTCAAGTCATCATCATTTATATACCGCTTTTAACAATGTAGATTGTTTCAAAGCGTAATAAACGGATAATTTAAGGTAACAGATTGTTTTGGCTTTATAGCGGTTCTTGAATAAAGATATTTTCCAGCTTAAGTTAGTTTTAATTGATTCACTTCCGTCGCAACAATCGTTAGTTATTAGATTAGAGACCGCTAAGACGACATCGTTCTCTCTACACAGACTTCAAACGCGAACCTGTGAGAAACGCTGACGTTGCTCACGTGTGACCCGTGTCCGACAGCTCATCAGAATTTTCAGCCCGAGTCCGACTGGAGCCTGTTTTTTCTCATTAAACAGCCTGCCCTATGTTGCAGCCATTAAAATAGGTCAGTTTTGTTTTCAATGGCAAAGTAGTTATGTTTCTTTTCAAGTTATTAAGTTAATTTAGACAAATGTTGACAATCAAACGAAAAACAACAAGACAGCCTCCTAACATGGCTAAGAATAGTCTCTTACAGAGCATCATGGAGAAAAAGCACAGCATCCACAGTGGAAGGTTTTAATCCAGTCCTCCTTTCTTCTATAACTCTTCCAGTTGCGCTGAAGACACGCTCGCTACTACTGCTAACACTAAACACAGAGCGAGCCAATCTAATGTGAATCGTGGGTCGCGCCACCGCGCACATTATAAAATGTCGTTCTATGTTTGTTTTTCCATTTTCAACTTCTCATATATATATTTTTTTAAATTAATGTCTAAAATATAAAAAGAAGGATAAGCCTAAAACAGGTCCGAGGCCCGGCCCGCGTGTGAACTATGACGTGAAAATTGTCCCAAAGCCCGGCCCTAGGGGTGTAAATAAGTCGGGGCCCGTCGGTCTCGGGCTGAAATACAAGGCTTTAGTGGAGACCATACTCCAAGACTATACGCATTGAAATGAAAACTGTTCTCTCCCTGGTGCGCAGAATGCCAATCCTGTTATCTGTTGGTACAGTACTTGATTATCTGCAAGAACATTTCGAAACCGAACCGAGACGTCAAAACCGTGGGACGTACCGAATTGCCAGTTTTGTGTATCGTTACACCCCTAGAACTTATCCAACTCTGAGAACCAGATGTGTGATATAATAGGGCTTCCCTAATTCCTATTATTAATAAAAACTATAATAGTAAAGACACTAACATAATGCTGCTATAAACCCAACTGCCCCATCACCCTCAGAAAACAACAGCCAGGCATTTGAAAGTGGTTTTCTGCAGTGAGCACAACAGAGACCCTCAGAGACACGCTGTCAGCCTCCTTACCATAACTACTGTGATGGAAGTCACTGAGACGGAGCAAAGAAAAAAGCGTGAACTTATTGGGAATCTCCATCTGTCTCTCATCTTCTCTTTCTTCACATTTTCTCGTTTAAGGTTCGTCAAAAACAGGTGCACTGAGTATGTAGAGTGTAAGTGTGTTAGACAATTAATGTAAAAAATGTGTGTGCTTTCCCTTTAAAGGGCACTTGAGTGGTTACTATGGTGATGGGTGATGAGTTTTCAGCTGATTCCTGAAGGAGGAGAGTTTGTAGTGAAGCGTGATGAATCTGAAATAAAATCCAATGCTTACAGCAATCTTCAACTAAAAGAGGTCAAATAGACCTGCATTGGTGACCGTGATTTTTCCAAGTAGGACTTAGCCGTGCTCCTTACACACTATTCATGTCAAACAAACATAGTCCAAATCTTAAGCCTCGACTACCCTTAAAATCAGAGCGAAATGACCAATTACAAAATATGTTTATGATTGCTTGGTAAAAAAAAATATTATTGGACCAATATTTGGTAAAATAAAAGTCACAGTCATGTAATACTCTAGCTATACATACTATTTAATTAATTTGACATGGATATATGTGCTAAAGTTTAATTTTAAGACCTTTGACTGCTTAATTTAACATGATTATTAATTCCTTTGCCATATAACTAACAGTATACAATGGCTAGTAATTGTCACCCTTGTAAAATCGAATGTGCACTTGTGTAGTTCAAATATGAATATAGGCTAGGCTATATTCTTTAAAAAAAAAGTTTTCCATATAATACAATATAAAATGAGAAAAAGGCCACTTAAGTACACTTAAAGAGTACACTTTCATGGCTATGTACACCAATACACTTCATAAATGTGCATTTTGTAAAATGTGAAATTAAATGTTTTATTTTAAAGTACATTTATAATCAACATTTTAATATTTTTCTGTCGTGCTTCAAAGAAGTACAATTAGTTTGATGTGTTGACTAACATACTAAGTAAACATACATACTAAGTAACATATAAATGAGCACATGTAAAGTACTCGATTATAGTTTTAACTGTAGTGTGTAAATCAATATTACATTTAAATGTAATATATTTTAAATATATACTGAATTGCAACATCATTACAAATCTGCAATTACTAATAATAAATACATGAAAGTATATTTTAGTGTACCATTAATGCTAGTCAGTGCCAGTACATTCAGCAGTAGACTTTAACCATATTTCAAAGACAATAGAAGCAGGCCTAATTATTAAATGACATATAACAATGTACTTAAGCCCTACTTAAGTGGGTCGATGAAGCACTCACAATAACAGACCAGAGTGCAATTCATTCAAGAACTTGTGCAAGTTTACTGCAACAGTGGTGCAACATACATATATGTATGCATACAACATACATATATATATATATATATATATATATATATACACACGGACCATTGGCTATATATATATATATATAATATATATATATATATAGCCAATGGTCTGTGTGTGTGTGGCATCTGAGGCTGAGATAAGTTAAATGGACATTTAACAGCCTCTGAGATATGGATACATTTCATTTTTACATGAAATTATGCTGACTGTGCAAACATACTTTTTTCAAAAGTGGATTTTGTAAATAAAATGTGAAATTTAATTCAGCTTATAATGTTTTATTTGAATTTTTTGAAATCTCACAAAATATTTTAAAGATCCCATCCCACAAAACAAATCTAATTTACACTGGTTAAGGATTGCATGTGTGTGAATATTGTTGCACTATTCTTAAGTCAAGATTTTAAAGTTAAGGATTCAATTTCCATACAATAATTTTTACAAATATTTTCTGTTAAAGTAAAATAAACCGAATGTAATTTAGCTTTGAGCTGTGCTTCTGGATGTAGAGTCTTGATAAATAACAGCAACTTTTCGTTTCACTCTGTCACAAATGTGACCTTTCTTCAAGTAAAAATAGCTGCTTGTTGAGATTATTTTGAGGGTTTTTTATGTCACCTTCAGCTGGAGTGTGTGTGTGTGTGTGTGTGTGTCATGGGATGGTGTCCTACAGGAGCAGAATAATTATCCGAACAGCACACTCATGAACACTCCTGCAGGTGTGAACAGAGCACCTCCTGACAGACACAGATGGGGAACTGCGAGAGAGGGACAGAGCACTTCAAATACTTTATACAAGAAAATGACAGGAGAGACGAGGCAATCACTTGTGTCATTGAGATAAAGAAAAAAATGCAGGAAAGGTGACTGTGAAAAAGCAAGTGAAGGAAAGCTGCTTTTCTACAAAAGTACAATCAACCAGGGGTTTTTAAACTGGGTTCTGGGACCCCCATGGGCCCACAAGAGGGTGCTAGAGCTAATAATTAAATATTTTTAAATAATATGTTTATATATTTTGTTTATATTATTGTTTTATTTTGTTATATTATGTTTATTTGGATGTCTTACACTTTCACCACCAAATATGGTATTATTATAAAAAAAATTTTTTTTACTATTTTATTATGTTATTGCTGTAGCATTTGTATATGATCAAGATGCTCGATTGTGCTTTAGGCGTCGTATAATTCTCCCCTTTCCATTTGTTCACACTAAATCACTAGCACGACTCCAAAAAGTCTGCAGATAATGGTCGCTAGAAGATCGTTATCACCTTAGCTGTCCTTGTGGATCCTGACCAGGAGATGCTCCACTACTCTCTCTCAAACTTCAAATGCATTCCAGAGGCGAGGGAGACAACTACACCATCACCAGCCATGTTGTCCAGAAACTACTACAAACTAATGAATGCTTTAGTGACTGATAGCTACAGCTATTGTAAAAGGAGTGTTCTGTGATCGCTTTCTATATAGTCTATAATTCAATCACAGTTTAATTATAGATTATCTTCATCCTACTAAGATAAATAATGTGAAGTTGACCTGATTTACTGATACAGGCAAAGAACATCTGACTGTACATTAATCATTACTATATCAGAAATCACTGTTACAGAAATACAGTAACTTACATGTTGTCGCATTACTGTCGAGTCCATATCGTAAGTGTCTGTTTGCAAAGGCTGCACCGAAACTGCGACTGATTTAACAAAGAATCCACAGTGGAAAATGTACTGGACACAAATAATTATACTCAATGGAGAAATTCACATTGATGAAAAAATAATAGCATTAGCATTAGGATCCTTTGGAAGTAGAGTTGTACAATACATCAATATGTATCGATGTATCGATCAATCGTCTAACGATGCAATGCATCGATATCACAAGTAAAATATCCGTTACCTATTTTGACACTCTCCACATCCTGTAACATCCGTCTAAGCATTTCCGCCAAAGCTCGCATTTTCGCTTACTCCTGCCGGAGTGTCTTTGTAACGTTAAAGGAGAACTCCGGTCAATTTTAACATTGAGCTCAATTTTTAGTAAATTTGGAGTGCTGTCAATACAGAGAACAACGACAAAAATCGGTGTTGCCTACACCGTGTTATCCTATTTTTTAAATTTGCACCCTATTGACTTGAATGGGGCAAATTTTAAACCTGCTTTTATTTCTCTTATCATTCTTGTTGTGTCATACAAGTGCCCAGCCATGTTGAGTGATTCCTTCAGAGTGAACACAGTGAATCTGACTGCAGTAGATGTGAAAGATATGAATAAAAATTATGTTATTTCAGCCAGCGCAAATACCTGTACACACACTTTTGTTCAATTTCAATGAACTTGATGAACCAGTGATATCTTCTTCTGGCCGTAAAAGGAAAATAAAAGCTGAAACTTTTTCCCGGAACCTTGCTAAAGCAGGACGTTACAGAGGTGAGGGAAAATCTCCCTGTATTGCGTTTAATCCATAGACAGTAATTTATAAGTTATAAGGTTTAACGTTAATCATAACAATAAAGTTTGTCAGGCGTCTATGTCAGGAGAAGATTTAACGTTACGTTACAAAGATTAACCGAGTGCTTTATTATATACGTTATCATAGCAATTACTTGGTTTTGTTTAACTCTAAAACATGAAATGTGGAGATATCTGCTTTTGCTAAAAAATATTCTTTTTTAATATATGAAAAAAACATACTTTGAATGAACTTTCATTTTGTAAGTAACCTGTATTTTTTGAGTTACTTAATCAAAACAACCCAGCTGCAGTTTGATTGATAGTTACTGTTTTTGCAAATGAACTATTCATATTTTTTAATAAATAAATTTCCAAAATGGGAGAGGGTATGCAATTTACAAAGAGTTTAATTAAACGTTTGTGTATTTTGGTTGCATTTTTAAGTTAATAAAATGGTAACTGGTTGTGTAAACTTGGTAACAGTTACGTAATATTTAAATATCGATAAATCAATCGGCAAATATCAGCTGTTTTTGGACTAACAATGAAGTTTTCAGTTCGGAAAATTACAGGATATCAGAGTGCAGAATGAATGGGGGTCTATGGAGCTATACCCCTCAAAATCCACTTTTCTCAGGATATAATTTGTCTAGTAGCCAAATCTGAATGTTGTATTCGAAAGGAGATGCAAAGAAATTACACATTGCTGGGTGTTAGATTTTTTTAGAGTCGCTTATTTGCTTTAAAAAAGTCATATTTGCTTTAAAAAGTCTAAAATGACGTCATACACATCGTACGACCAGCATACTGCTTTACGGCAATCCTTCAGTCACTTTGGTGCTTTCGCGCTCTGCACTTTCTTTTCTCTCGAGGCATCGACAACCATAGATATAGGCCTTTTCTCAATACCAAGTACGCAAACTTCGGACTTGCGTCATTGGTAGTTCAGACTTGCCAAAATCTCTGTTCCCTTTGTTCTTTGATTAACTTTACTGACAGAAAGCTTTATTTGGCTATGTCCCTTTAAGAGCAGCTGCTGCTGACAGAGATCTCACACGCGTCGCGCGCCTCATTCTCTCACAACTCTTCTTTAAGTTCATTTAAAACTATTTAACTAATTTAAGAGTGCTCAGTCTGCTCTTATGAGGATACTCGACACATTTTTTTTGCAGAATTGCGTGTTAGTTCGGTCAACTTAAAGCAGTAAGAGAACTCGATTCTGGCGCTCAATTTGTCTTTGCGTGAATGGTTTAAAAGCATTTGCAAAAATAAAAGCGCATCATATAATGTAACGCCAGCCAAAGGATGACAGAAAAAAACAGATGCTGTGTTAATTACGTGAAATATTTACCACGGAGTCTTCTCCTCCCATTTCTACCAGTGATCGCTTTATTCGATTTCCAACGTCGATCTGCGCGCGCACGTCAACAGCGCTAAGTTACTGAATTGTAGGTTACCAGGTTGAGCTCACAAATGGGTTGACATGTTTATGATGTGTTGATTGAGCGAGTAGGGTGGGTTTCAGACAAGATCTGGCAACTGGGCAACCTTGGAATAGGTCTAATATTGATGTGATTATTCATATAACGACGTTTGGGAATACAAATTACGGGAGTTTCATGGGAGAAATGACAAAACGGGAGGGGGGCGGGAGATGGGTGTGAAATACGGGAGACTCCCGGGGAAAACGGGAGTGTTGACAGGTATGCATAGAGACCCTCTTATATACTGTCTATGATAGAGATACATGTCTATGGACTAGATGGGCACTGAGAAATACGGCCGCCATCTTTAACCGGTCGTACGTACTCCTAGTTTCGTTGCGTAGCAACAGTTAAAGGGCATATTGCAGGTTTTTTTTTTTTTCAGAATTAATATATAACCTTGTATTAAAATACCACATGAAGAGTAAATGCATGATTAAAAATTGTTTTGCCAGACATAAGGGCACAAATTTACAATATGCCCTTTAAGATGCCAGAGCACTGTGGAGCATTTTCCTGTTCTTATCGGCGGACCATCGCAAATAGGACCCTGGATTACTTTTCACAAGTAAGTTTTAACATTACCGTACTATTGGTTGTATTTTGTGAATAGAATATTACCAGATAATTGAGAAGGAGCAATGATCTTTGATATTACTGTACTGAAATCGTAGCCAGCTAACGTTAGGCTAACGTTATGTTTACTGCACCAGCCGGTGTTCACCCGGCATGGAAAGGTGGGATAAAGTAATGTTAATAATTACAACAGCTTCTCGCATACATGCCAACCCTCCCGATTTTTCCGGGAGACTCCGGAATTTCAAAGCCCTTCCCGAAAATCTCCCGGACCGACCTTTCTCCCGAATTTCTCCCGATTTCCACCTGGACAACAATATTGCTACACCATCCGTCACTGGGCGCCGTTTCAGACCGAACAATAATAAAGGTTACACACCTAGAAGTCAAGCGCGGCAATCAGAACGGAAAAAGAAGCAGTCTATGCGCTGTCAGAGCCTATGGTCAGAGCCAGAGCTGCTCTGGTCAGAGCCATATGGTCAGAGCCGAGCCTCCGCTGCGCGCGCCTCTGCTGACTGCGCGCGCGCCTCCCCACGAGGCATTTATACTTCGCGCTCGCCGGTGTAACGTTACTATTCTTTGAAAAGACAGGGTGCGACTCGGTGTAATTGTCCTCTAAACCATCAGGAATCAGCGGTGAGAAGAAGTCAGGTACACTCGTGAATGTTTATTTTAGTACACTTTAGTAGGCTACACCAAAACCACACTACAAAAGAATCGCGCAAAGCAGTAAAACAGATTATTCCTTGTGACATTAGAAAAAAAAATAAAAATGAGAATGTAATCTACAACTAAATTAACGTTATCTTACATAATTTCTATGTTTTTATTTAGTTTTGTCAACCTTTTTATAAAACATGGCCATTTTTTTTATTTCAAGGGCTTATGTCTGCTATTGTAGGCTCATTTAGTTAATGTAAGCAACTAACATTGCTTACACCCCCCCCCCCCAACTAACATTGCTCAATCCCCCCCCACACGTTAACGTTACTCCCCCCCCCCCCACGTTAACGTTATTAACGTGTGTAACGTTAATAACGTTACACACATGACGGCGATGCGCAAATCGAGTGTGTGTGTGTGTGTGTGAGAGAGAGAGAGAGAGAGAGTGTGTGTGTGTGTGTGTGTCACAAATCATTATAAATGGTTTCTTCAACTTATTAAAATATCTTACTTTACTGCAACTAGGCCTATCTGTTTGTGCTTCTTTATCTTATTTATAGTGTGTGATTAATAAAATACCTTACATCACATATTTTGATGTTGGACGTCTGGTCACTTTATATCTTATATCAGAATATTATATTACTGTTAAGCCTACTATGAATATTAAAATACGCTGAACCATGTGTCCTGTATCATAGCTACATGAATGACCTTTGCAGCAAAAAAAAAAAACGCGTGAAAATCAGTTCGGTATTCAGTGAGGTATGATTAATTAAATGCACTGACAGCTCATTGCACCTGCCATACAGATTACACTGAGTGGAGGGTGACCGGTCTAAGATGGCGACCCACGGCTCGACCGCGCTGTAGGCAGTAGCGGTCGATAGGGCGTCTATCTAAATCTAAATTAAGATGTCTATGTCGACAACACAGTTGACACAGGTAAATACACGTGCTAGAATAATTTTTGCTAGAAGATATTCTGGTCCCGCTTCGGATGCTACAATGCCATCAAGCGGTATCTCTGATCGTAATCAGTCCTTCACTGACCAATCAGCGTTTATTAGCAGAATGCTAGCGTGTTATGGGGAACAACAACTCAACCTGTAAGAAATCGAAAAGGACATAAGTACTCGTTCATTCAACTTTCGACCTATAACCCATGTTGAACTTGCAAAACCTACAATCAAATCTGAGATTTCTCAACGGCAATCGGGTGAAAGAGACAAATTTAGCCTTCTAGCTCCATAGACTCCCATTCATTTTAAACTCGGGCGATCGCCCCAGTGGAACTCTGGTGGAACTACAACCAAAATTCGATACAATATGACTTAGGGAGTGGCCAGGCTCTCCGTAGATGGGCTCTGAGGATATTCATAGTATGATAACCTCTTATCAACAGCTCAGGGAAATTTTTATTTCTCAGTTCATGACCCCTTTAAGAGTTCCCTACTCAAAAACATCTTTGCTCATTCCCTTGTGAGACAGACACTTTTTGACTTTCCGGCAACTTTTACAAGTTACTTATAACCTCATTTAAATTTCCCACAGACCAACAGATATCCGGAAGAATTCAACAAACGCCTAACAAAATATACATTCTACACACATCCGGACTCTTGTTCAGCACCATAGCTCTCTTGATACACCACAAAGACTTGCTTTCCGGGTCACAGATGAGCCAGCAAAACGCGCACCAACAATTTGTCCTCTTTTGAACTGATATGTAGGCTACCCCATTATGTTTTTATATATTTTATATACATTTGTGCTATTGCTCTGCTAATTAAACCTTCACACTCTGCTCTTACTGATGGAATGCATTTATGTGTATATATATATATATATACCGTACATTAAATAATAATTAATTACTACATTTACAATTAAATTTTTATAAAGTATACTATTTATTTATAAAAAATATAAAAGGTCCCTTCGCACGTGGATCATTGTATTTGGGGGTTCACATAATCAATTTGGAATATTTAAAATTTTAAATCCCTTGCCATAAACACTATTAATTACATGACACTTATGGTTTAAAAACACTGAATGCTCTCGGCAGGTGCTAAAAATTCAGAATAATACATTTAATAGGCTAATTATTATTTATTGTCCTACAGTATCTAGGGCTGAGCGAATATGGGTAGAACTCTTTCCTGCCCTAGTACTTCAGAAATCCTTTTAAAGGTATACATGTGAATTAAACGTGGCAAAATAGCCTTCATCACAGTATGCTAATGCCTATCCAGTGCAAGGGATTTCCTCAAAATGCTGATTGAGGACTGTTGGGACACTCCAGGCACAGGTTGTTCTGTCTGGAGAGATGGAGTCGTTTTCACCTCAATGACACATCTGTACCATTTGCTTCACAGGACATATGCTTTCAACTACATACTGTTTATTTACTAGTGTGTTCTAATATGTGTTACGGAACAGAGACTCACAACAAGATTGGTAAATTGTGGGTAAATGAGAATGTGGAGATAATGACAGTTCTTTCCATTGCAGATGGTTGAGGAGGCCGCGGATGACAAGGAGGTAAATGGCGGAAGCACACACCGATGCTGGAAGAGAGGCGAGTAGTGGCTGCACAAAGGGGAAGACAAAGGAGACCAGGAAGATGATGGGAGACTAATTGATGTAGCATAAACTTCATAGGAGGTAGTGCAGACGGAAAGGTGAGTCCTTAATCATGACCAAGACCAGACAAAGTGCCAGAGTGAGGTGTGTGCTTATGTGTCTGTGATGATGAGCAGATGAAGGGCAGGTGCGGGTGATTAATACTCAGGTGACAGCGATCTTTGTGATTGGGAGGTGATGGAGCCTGGCTGATCCCTGAAAATTATTAATGGGCAAATGAAGCTTTGGTGAAGCACTGAACCACAGAATAATTGTTTTGAAAATAGGTTCATTACTTGAAGCTTCAGTAACAGCGACCTCGCCTGGTGAAGTGCCAAGTCTGCATCTAAATTATCCCGACTAAGGCCATGTCCACACGGACACGGGTATTTTTATAACCGGATTCTACCGTCAGCGGCGCACAATCTGACGTCAAACACAGCGGATAACGGCGCACACTTTGACGTCGCAAGGCAAAAACTCCGGTTTTACTGTCTACACGACAACACTGCAACCGGCGTTTCTGAAAATCCTCACCCTGGCAGGGGTTTTCAAAAATGTTCGGTTTCAGTGACCTGATACTGCGTTTCCGTGTGGATGAACGGGCGAACCGCGTAAAAAAGTCACGGTTATAAAAATACCCGTGTTCGTGTGGACAAGGCCTAAGAAGAAGAAATAAAGTACACACACACACACACACACACACACACACACACACACACACACACACACACACACACACACAGTGCACATGTATATTAAGAATGGGATATCAATCTTTATACCAATAAAGATTGATGAATTTGTGTATTGAGTATTGGGGAGAGAGTGCTTGCCAAACGCAATGTTGTGCATTAAAGTTGTTATGCTTTGAGCGCTACAATTCAGTTGCAGTGGCAGCACGTGACTGGTTCACATGTGTGACGCTGCGAACCACTCAGGTGATTCATTCAGAGAATGAAGCAGTTGCTGCTTCGGACGTCATGTGTTACGTGATTTTTCCATACCAAAGCAACCTTCGGAGCAGTGGTTCAAATGGAATTGTATTTAATGGTTTGAAGCACGTATCGAAGCTTAAGTGTCCGACTGCCATCACTACTGACAATATGTAACTATGTCATGTTTGGTCTCATCTGACAGCTTATAAACTGAACTGAACTGAACGGTGGTGAACTTAATAGAGATATTAAAGTTTCCTAATGTACAATCTAGGTACTATTGCTAAAACATGCATTGAGGAGAATATATAATGTTCTTCTCCCCCTCTTGATCACCACCCATTTGCCTTATCTTTTGGTTTCCTCAGGGTTGGTTTACCACTCATGTTTAACAATCCTTTGCTCAGGGTATAAGAAGGAAAGGTAACTGTTGACCTTGGAGAAAGGCTTTGACCCCGCCACTCCCGCACACCAGTGCGTAACTCACACTATGAGAGAGGCTTTTACGGCCTCTTCTGCACAACAGTGGAACATTTCTATACAGTATGTTGTTCCATTCTACTGTATATTTAAACATGTAACTTAAATAACTTTGCCTGCTTTAAAGGCTTTGAGAATATTTCCTTTTATCACTGATGATGTTGAAGCTAAAGTGATTATAACTATTATCTAAACGTTCAGGTTAAATTGTACATTTTCCTATCAGAGCTTTACCTTTAAAGAATAAGAGGTTAAAAAATAACAACAACTTTAATGGAGTCAGATTAATTATATTGGAGTCAGATAAATATCTGAATTATGCACATCATCCTTCAACTGCCTTTTGTTCCGATTATCGGTTCAAAATAGCAGCGTAAGCTTCCAGCCTTACACCTACAAAAAACTAAATGAAAGAATCCTCCTCTAAATCAATAATGTAGCATTTGATTTTCGAAGGTTTACATGACTCGACAGATCTTCTCTCATTCTCTCTTATCTCCTTTCCCTCGTTCTCTTTTTTTTTAGTAATGTCCAGGACAATTTGTCCAGACATTAAACAATGCTAAAAGAATGAATCCTTCTCTTCATCAATAATGAATCCTTCTCTTCATCAATAAAGCGTTTGATTCTCCACATGAGCAGGGAGACGAGGGTTCGCAGGACTCGACGGCTCCTCTTGTCCTTTCTCCTCTACAGTACAACAAAAATATGTCTAGACCTTCAGAAAAGACAGCATATTCAAAGCAATACAAACAAAAACAAGACAGTGAGGATGAACTTATTTGTTGTACAGTATATCATACTCTTTTAATGACTTTCTATGTCAGATCTCATTTTCTTAACTGGACATTTGTGAACTAATATTGTAATGGAGATAACACATCAATTTACACCATAAAACCAGACTTTTTTTTTCAGAATTGTGAGATAAAAACTGTAAACTCGTAATTGCAGGAAAATTTTTCCTTTTTACACTTTTTATTCCTTGCCAGAAACAAGATTCCATAGTATTGTAATAAGCGCTAGCCTATACAAATAAATTTGACTTGACTTGCTTATGGCAATGCTTCAAGAAAAGCCCATGTTATATTTGTTGACACACGCCAGCCTCACACTGATCCATAGCGTGTGTGTACACAGTCAATGAGTGATGGTTCTCTTGTGACCGGGTAGTCACGGTGACATTGAGAGGGTCTCTCTCAGCCTGCATGCATGCTGTGCCGTCTGTTCTGCTGGCATGTTGCCGTGCCAACAGGGGGCAGAGGATGAGAACGCTTCATCTTCTGAACACAGGACAGTGTGTGTGTGTGTGTGTGTGTGTGTGAGATGAGGAGACAGTACAGCGGGAGGGAGACGGCCAAATGTGTTTTCCATTGAGTCATAATAAGCGTGAGTTTTTTTTTCCAGTCCTGCCGTGACTTGGCCTTCACTTGTTTCCAAAGTCAGCGCTATGATTCACTTTCTGTCCTATTTTTGTGTTGAAATCACGGTGCGTACAGTAGTGTGTGCGAGTCAGTGTTATTTTAGCGTCATTGAGATACTATTATAGTTTCATTAATATGTTGGATTAGTTTTTATTTGCATATTTGACGTTTTCATTTTATTTTAGTCAGTTTTTTATTTTGTTGTACTTTTGTTGAGATTGGCATGGAGTACTTTCCATAAGATCATCTCTCAATGCAAATCAAACCAGCTGTTAGGCTAACTGAAATAAAACCATGCCAATCTCCAGGTATGGTGAAGGGTATGTGATGATGTGGGGCTATTTTAATTCCAAAGGCCAAGGGAACTTTATCAGGATGCAGAGTATCCTGGATCCATGAAGTAACTGGCCTTTAAAAATAAAAATCTGCCTGCCTCTATGGGAATTTAACATAGGGGTGTCCAAACTTATGCACCCTGTATTTTAAGGAAGAACATTTATTTATTTACGATACATTATTCATTCACAAAGAAAATTGGTGTCCTTAAAGGTTGGATTTTTCCTATTTTTTTAAATTAAGGCATTAAGTTCAATTTCCAAAAAATGATTTTTTATTCCTCTTTTTAGTCAACTTTAGCATGGGTGTCTAAACTTATGCATAGCACTGTATGTATTATGTTTATTTACAGTGTATATTTTTTGCTAGATTCATTTATTATTATTTTTATTAACATGAATGTGGTTAAGTTTTAATAAAGAAAACAACATTCTGAACAAAAACAAAATTTTTCTCAGTAATGCTATACATGCAGTTTTGATTTATTTATATGCTATGGAATGTTTGATGGACAGCATCCCCTACCTTATAAAAATGAAAACACTGATTTGTCGATGGCAGGAAAAGAGTTAAATGTGTCTACATGGATTTTAGGATTTTTATTTATTTTTGTTTAGTTATTTTTTTTTATACATCAAGTAAAAGTAAATTAAAATAATAAATGTTTTCTTAGCAACTAGTAGAAATAAAATATCTATTTCAGTTAACGTTGATTCTATTTCAATTAACAGAATTTGTTTTATAGTTTTATTTTTAGTTTACTATAATAACCACTGTACGTTAGTTTTACTTTAGTATCAACAACTCACCGCATCGCCATCCTGTCCAGCGGTGCCATTCATGGGTGGAGTCACGTCCACCTCGACGCTGGAGCTGTTTGGCAGATTTTTATCTATAACACAAACAGGAAATGTACTAACTAGACAAATAAATAAAATAAATGACACATGCAAAAAAGTCCCCAAATAAAATAATTTTAAGGCTAAGATACTTTAGTCTTTAGCCGCTGTTCTTTCACCTTACACTACAAACACTGTCTTTAAAACATTTAGTCAAATTTGAACTTGATTCCTCCATTCTGTTTTTATATATAAGTCAGACTTATGTATATATAAGTCAGATTTGGTAAGGCGCGTTGCGTATAGAAGATTAATTTACCAGGCCTGGATATTACAATTTTGAACATCCCCAATACCGTATATTTCCATAACCGATCAAACTCTCACATTCTGTAGCTTTAGCCTACATAATATTTTATATAGTTATTTAAGATACTTCAAAGATTAGCACTGTGTAGCCAATGTATGTGTCTAAAATATTTTGTCATATTGGCTAGATAAAAAAAACGGGGAAAAAAAAAAGATGGAGAAAGTGCAGTAGATCGATTTGAAAGGGTTAAAGATGTTCTGAACAGACTGTGGTCACATCAAAGAAGCTGCGTGCTCTCAACTGCCCTGCTTTTGATGCTAATATGCTAATATGGAACGGTTAGCATAATTTTGCACTTGAAATGAAGTGTATTCAACACACAAATTATATTATGGGATTTAAATATATTATGAATCTTTATTTCTATAAAGTCCGCAAGCAGTTGTTATCTTAAGAAGCTAATTTGAAATTGGTTTAAAAAAGCTGGGTCTTGTTCACTTGAGCAATGGATGTAACATGCAATGGCAAATTTAACAGAGCTAGGCTCAGTACATAATTTACCAGGAATACCAGTCTTGAATTTATTAATGCATGTTATTTTTTCCAACTGTACCACTTACCAGCAACTCCATTTGAGTCTTCCACTTGGCATTTCTTTTTGGCAATTTTGTGAAGGATGGACGCCTTCTCACGAAATTTTCCTGAAAAATAGTCCAGAAAGAGAGTGAGTGATTTGGAATAACAAATTTCCCAGCTAAGTGAGCATTAATTTTCATTTTCATTTCATTTCACTCACTGGATATGAAACAAACTGTATGCCATTTCTAAAAAAAAGTTGGTGAAATAGGGTCCTGGATGCTGATTAGCCATATTCAGCCATGTTAAAATACCTTATATAGTAACATTCAACAGGACACATCTGTTAACCTTTTGTGTATCCTTTGTGAAAAATAAGTGCACTTAAATGAATATGTTTCTTAACACACCCAAGTATACTTTTAAAATGTAATAATAAATGTTTTACATTTTGTTATTCATTATGTTTTAATAATCTTTTGTCATGCTTTAAAAAAGTATACTGTACTTGACTAACATACTTAAGTGTTATTCAATATTACATTTAAAGTTAATATATTTTAAATACACTGAATTGCAACGTAATCATTACAAATGTGGAAGTTCAAATATATAAAATATGGCATACAAGTTTGAATAGAAATTACATTAAATTGCATTATATTCGGTAGTAGACTTTAACCATATTTCATAATTATGAAAATACATATAAAGATGCACTTTAATCCTACTTAAGTGGGTCAAAAATGCACTCTTAAGTTCAGCTATTTGAAATTAGTATAAATTTAAACTATAATACATTTGATCAATTCAATTCATCTCAAGTGTCTGAGAACATTACATTCAGTTCACACTTTTTAGGTGTGCCGTACTTCTTTTTCACAAAGGATATCACTGTGCAGCACCCACAGAGACCAAATGGTTTAGTTGCATATTGCCAAATTATTTAGTTAAAGAATATAATTTTAATGATAAATTGTGTTATTAATATTTTTATATTTATTAATTTGCGATATTTTCTTATTTTTATGTTGTGACAGTATATGGGGAATATAGTGACTCCAGTACATGTCATGCACAGTAACTCCTTTCAACAGTTCACTATTTAGCACAGCCTCTTGTAACTTGAAAAAAGGTCAAAATACAATTTGACCTTTAATGTAACCTTCAAACCAAAAGAACATTAAACACATCTGCTTATACTGTAGGCAAAGTCTATAACGCAGTGTGGATAGAGCAGTACCAGAATCATGAAGAAAACATCAATACAGTTGCACAGCCTTTTCAGGATCCATCAATGTGGAAGTAAAAACTCAGGCGATCCTACACAGACAGTAGCAGTGCTTTCCTGTCCAATTCTTTACATGAATTAAACTGCTGTGGTTAAGCTGGTGTTGAAGCATATGTGTGGACATAATGTGTGAAGGGTTGGTTTACTAATGGAAAACATCCTGATCACTAAATGTCTTTGACCTTCCTGAGGATTCATTGGCTCTGATTGGCTGATAGAGAGACTATGCTGTCTGGCTCGATCAAAAGGCAGTGTTGTGACCCCAATCAACATGCACATGTATGTTACGTGACCTACATATCACTAACACGGATTGGAGTGGTTTTAGAATTTTAGGGCTTTGCTTAAGTCTGTTAGAACTATGTTTAACTAGGCTATGTAGGTTTGTTTGTGGTGTAGTAGTTTGTAATGTAGGCAGGAGGTGGGCAAGGTTTTCTAAAGTATTGTTTGTGTTCTGTAGTCAGCATGGTCTCCAGTTTCTCTAAACAATGGAGGTTAATTGGGTTTCTCAAAATCATGGCAAGTATTACCTTGTGAAAAAGAATTACGCTTTAGCACACATAAAAACTATGCATTACAGAAATAATATACTTTGAAAGAATAATAATTGTGGGCAAACTGAAAGTAATGTTTTGGGGAATTTAACTGCATGTTCATTGAAATTAAATTCAAATGTTTTATCAAATTAAATTTTTATTAAATG
The DNA here is from genome assembly GCF_949152265.1 of Phoxinus phoxinus. NCBI lineage: Eukaryota > Metazoa > Chordata > Actinopteri > Cypriniformes > Leuciscidae > Phoxinus > Phoxinus phoxinus. The sequence continues at coordinate 12,069,927 of NC_136877.1, read as the reverse complement.
CAATTAGTTTCATGACTTAAGTATGACTTAAGTACATTTTTATGACATTTCATAATTACTTCTCTTGTCTTTGAAATATCGTTAAAATGTACTGCTGAAATAAACTTTAATGCAAAATGGTATATCATGTATAAATACATTTGTAGTTACACGTTTGTAACGATGAAGTTTTTTTTTACTTTAAATGTAATATCAAATAACACACTACTGTTAAAATTATAGTTAGGTCCTTTACATGTTCTTTAGTATGTTAGTAAATACATTAAAATAAGTGTACTTCTTTAAAGCATGACAAAATATAATTAAAACAATGATTTAAAATGTACTTTAAATTAAAACCTTTCATTTGACATTACATAGTGAACTTTATAATTGTACTTAGGGTCTATGATTATGATTTGAAAAATGTTCCTTTAGTTAGTGTGTGATGTTGCTGTTTGAGCATAAACAATATCTGCAAAGTTACAACGCTCAAACTTCAATGCAAAGGGAGATATTTTATTTAACAGAAATCGCCTTTTAAGGACTATAACAAAAGGCTGGTAGGGACTTCAACAAGCTTCTTCCCGGGTTGTTGTCATCACCAACTAAAAAATTGACATAAATCCTGCCCCCGGAAACACGCAACAAATGGGGCCATGTTAGGCTGCTTTAGAGAAGAGGAAGAGTTGTTGTCGCTGTTTTTTACACCCCGGAAAAAGTTTGTCCTAAGACTGACAAACTTAGAGATAGGGTTCGATACAGATATGGAACCGGTACCCAAGTAACTGGTATGTAACGGACCGAATCAAAACGCAGATTTCGCTGTCTCATTTCGGTGCCACTTAAATGCTTCAGCTCGTCAACTGTCGGTTGAAATATTTGCCCTCTGGTTCTCTGAAACGGACATAAGAAGCATCATCACCACATCTGATCGCTAGTTAACCATTCGACGTGTGCGATCGATCACACTGGTGTTATTTGAACGTTCAGATCGTGTGATCATCAACTTCTAAATTCACATCTGCATTCGTGCGTTGGCTTGCGCTGAGCCAGAGAGAGACGCGCTCAGCGCTTTCATATATCACAACTATTCAGTGTTTTCAACCACATAAAGTTTATTTCAGGTTTCAGACATGTAAACACTCATAAGTACTAGCAAAACAATACATTTATAGTTTTTAAAATACACAAGCAGGCAATCAATCAAAGTTCCTTTTGTTCCGCGTCATGTTTAGTGTGAAAAGTCGATGTCACTACAACAGACCGGCGTACATCTAATCTTGATGAGCGCTGTTACGTCCTTGTGTTGCGTGTGCATGTTTTTCTTTGTTTCTCTCCCCACTTTTCTTGTTTACTTTCACGTTCTTCGATACCTGTAATTGGTCCAGTAGTTTGTCAATCTTCATCAGCCGCTGACGTCATCCATGCTATCTATCGCCAATGGGAAAAGACCTCCTCAGATAAAAGAGCACGCCAGAACTCTCTCTTGACACGCTGCTTTTTGTCGATGTCTGTTATTTTCCCACATTATTCAGCTGTTTATTGTTGTAAACCCTTTTGTTTGTGTTGCTTGACTTGAGTGTATGTTTAAAGCCATTCTTGTATTCGTTTCTTCCCCTTTATAAGTAACATAGTTTGCACAGTGTTCATACTGTATGTTACTAGGCCTGGAAGAGGCGGACAGGTAAGAATGTCACGTGACATACACTGCAACACATAGGCCTAGGGTTTTGATTCGTGTTAACATTAGGTTACGGGCGAGTGCCACCCCATGTACTTTTGGTTTTGGAGTCGTCAGTGAAGATCACTTAGGACGCTCATGGACGCTGAAGACTTTTTTCTTTTCTTTCTTAATTTTCTTAGGTTTAGAGGTTATTTAAAAGTCTAGACTTTGTTTGGTTTTGTTATTTTCTTTTCTTTGGCGCCGCCCGCATCCCATCTTCCTCCTTGTAGTATTGTTAATCCTACAAAATAATGTAGCCTAAATAACCACTGTACATATTCTCTGCGGGTGTTTTTTCTTCACTCTTACCTATATAATCTTTTTGTACTGAATAAATGTATCAGCTTATTGCACGGTATTCCTATGGACTTGTGGTTCTTTGTACAGCACATCACTCGTATGCATTTCTTTTTAAATGTCAATTTTAAATGTTAGACCCCTGTACCCCTAGACTATCTCGGGGGTCGTAACAATTGGGGGCTCGTCCAGGATTAAAAACACCCATCCCAAGACATTGAAAAGAATATTGTTTGTGCTGGTGTCAAAGCTACTTGTGCTAGACGCCGTTTTGCAGGGTAATGCGTGGTATTGTGCTGACTTGGGGTTACCTCGGAACGTTAGTAAACATGGTCTAGTTTGATTTACAGTCGTTTATTGATCATCCATCCATTGAGCAGTTTGATAGTTGCAGAAAAGATGATTAACTGAAGATTGCAGACCACTATAACATTTCTGTGGTGAGGCAAGCTCTTAAGAAAAATATTAAGAGCGTTATATTAGAAAGGTTGGTTGAGTTAAATATTTTTCCGATGCCTGGCGTTAAAGCTGGAGAGACTGGGCCACCTGGTGCTTGCGCACAGGCTTCTAGTGATGGGATGTCGGATGAAGAACAAGAGGTTGACGCAAAGGCCGATACCAATGCCGTCTTGCTGCCTTTTGATCCGTATTCCCCTGCTTCTATTGGATCTGGGGACGGACGCTTGAAAGTCCGCCTGGCCCGCTTACAGTATGAGGCACAGGAAAGGGCTCAGGCACGTCAGGCTGAGTTGGACCAGAAGCTCGAAATGCGCAAGCTTGAGGTTGAAACCGAGAAGGAGGTGAAGCTGCGACAGCTTAAGCTAGAGGCACTGAAAGTGCCCCCTGGATTGGCTGTGCGGCCCACCCGTGCTGAGGCTTTCGTGGCGGCTCCGATGGTAGATCCATCCTCAACCTTCGATGTTAGCAAGCATATTGCTTTAGTGCCTCCATTTAGGGAAACAAAGGTAGATAAGTATTTTAGCGCATTCGAGCGTATCGCATCTTTCCTCCGTTGGCCTAAAGATCTGTGGTCCCTTTTACTTCAGTGTTTCTGATTGGCAAGGCTCAGGAGGTTTGTTCGCTGTTTGACGCTGTCCTTAGAAGAAAGCTTAAAATATGACACGGGTAAATCTGCCATTCTCCGTGCCTATGAGCTGGTACCTGAAGCATACCGACAACGGTTTAGAAATCACAAAAAGCTCCCCTGTCAGACTTTTGTTGAGTTTGCTCGAGAAAAAGATAATCTTTTCGATAAATGGTGTAACGCGAGTAAGCTGACTGATTTTTATTCGTTAAGAGAATTAATTTTGCTGGAAGAATTTAAAGATTGTTTGCCAGAACATGATGTTGTATACTTGAACAAACAGAAAGTAAATTATTTGTCGCAAGCAGCTGTGTTTTCAGATGAATTTGTGCTTAGACACAAAACGGTGTTCAGCTCAGCACGTTCTACAGAGAGCAATTCTACAGTTCAGTCTGTTCAGACTCAGCCTTCTCGTGTGAAGTCTACTTCTCCGAGACCTAAAGAGGTAGGGAATGTATTTACTGTCATAAGCAAGGGCATGTAATCACAGACTGTCTCACGCTGAAGCGTAAACACCAGCAACAGTCGTCTAAAAGTGTGGGGTTTGTTAATTCGGTTCTTGAGAATACTGATATTTTGTCTGGTGTGGGCTGTGTTGATTCTAGCTATAGTCCATTCTTGCTTAAGGGATTTGTTTCGTTGACCGGTAAAACTGAAGATCAGCATGAGATTCAGATGTTGCGCGATACCGGCGCCGCTGGCTCATCATTGGCTCATTTATGGTCGAAAATGCTTTACCTTTGTCTGAACAGTCATTTTAGGGCTCTAGTATTTCAGTTCAGGGTATTGAAATGGGTTTTGTAAAGGCACTGTTACATCGAGTACATTGAAAGAGTGACCTAGTAACCGGCTTTGTGCCGGTCGGTGTTCGCCCCTCTCTCCCCAGTAAAGGTGTTTCCTTTATTCTTGGGAATGATCTGGCTGGCGGTAAAGTGATGCCTGTGTTTTGAGGTTATTGATCAGCCTAACTTTGTCTCTTGTGATGAGCTAACTGTGAGCTACCCTGATGCTTTCCCTGCGTGCGTTCTGACGTGAGCTCACTCAAAGAAAGTGGATAATGTTGCTGACTTATCAGAGTCGTTTATAGCCCCTGTATTTGCTGAAAATGTGTTCCCACAACCACTTGAAAATATCAAAATATCAGCCCTCCTAAAGGACACATACAATTTAGAAATTTTGAGGTTAGACAGAAATACTTTGAATTTGCCTATGTCTCGTAAACAGATTATTGCTGCGCAAAAAGAGGTTGAGTCTTTGGTCAAATGCTTTACTTCAGTTGTCTCTCCAGACAAAATCAGTGAGGAGAAAGTGATTTATTTTGTGGAGGATGATTTGTTGATGCGCAAATGGTGTCCAAATACTGAAAAAGATGGTGATTAGAATGTTGTGTACCAGACCGTTATTCCCTCTTGTTACCGTCAGCACGTATTACTGTTTAGTGCACGATCAAGTGTTGTCAGGTCATCTAGCTATTACAAAGACATATAATAGGATTCTTAAACATGTCTTTTGGCCTGGGTTAAAGAGGGATGTTGTGAAATTTTGTCGCACCTGTCATATTTGCCAGTGCATGGAGAAACCTAATCAAGTAATTCCCCCGGCTCCGCTCTGTCCTATTCCGGTGATTGGAGAACCTTTCGAACATGTAATTATCGATTGTGTCGGCCCATTACTTAAAACAAAACCGGGTAACCAGTTCCTGTTAACGATAATGTGTACGGCCACCCGGTTTCCGGAGGCAATGCCACAGTTGTAAACACGACGGCATTCTTCTTCCATGAGGGGTTTCGCGTCACGGCATTTAAGGTCATGCGTTCTAAAATAACGCTCACCTTGTGCAGGACATGCAAAAAGTCAGGAGAGGTGCTGTATTTTGCCAGAGAAGGCAAAAATGTGGTAATTTTTCTGCAAAATAATTGCTGAAATTTAAAGCTGGTTTGTATTAAACAAAGAATACAGACTACTTAGCTGTTATTAATACTGTAACTGTGTTGTAGTGTTATTTAGTGTTAAATTATTGTAGTTGGGTTAGGTGGCTTAGGTTTTATTGTGAATTTGTTATGTAAATGTGTTGTGTTTTTTTATTTCGGCTACTTATTTAAATATATTTAAGTATCCTGTAAAAAAATTATGTATTGTACAATTAATTTAAAAAAAAAATGTCATAAAAAAAAGCGTTCTTTAATGTCATTCACCATCGTTTTGAGGCTCTTACATTATTATTATAATTTTTTTTAAGTATCGGTTCAGGCACCGTTTGGGCACCGGTACCGTTTTAAAAGTATCGATTTGGCACCGGTATCAAAAAAACAAACAAATGATACCCAACCCTACTTAGAGAGGTTAAAATGTGTATTTCACTGTTCCTGAACATTCTATCCTCAATGTTTTTCTGTTTTTCACATTTTATGGAGAACAGCAGACAGACAGAGTACAATGAATGCAGGCTATACGCACAAAATATTCTCCTGAAAAATGTAGCCATTTCCATTTTGTCGGGACAATTTGTTGTTTATGACAACTTGTAAGTATGTCTTATCATTTGTAGTTGTGTTTTTTATTAACAGTTCCAATTATAAGCTTTATGTAGTTGCTATAGCTATGATGTGAACAAAGGGCAAAGCTTTGCCTCCGCTAGCCTGCTAGCTAACATTACATTATTGAAGTAGTGTTTACTTTAGCTTTTATAAGCTCTTGCTTTTGGAAGGCTGTTCACCGCCCCTTAGGAAAATGATCCATGATTTTGTGATCGATTACTGTTTGTATTATGATAGCTTTCTGACAAATATGATTAAAGCATGAAAATCAAGCATGAAAACATATTCTAGTACAACCCAAAAACAAAATCAATACTTCGTAAAAGTAGGACCCCTTTAAGGAACATTTAAATAACATGTTATGTAGCCATAAACTACATAAAAATGTAGCTTACTCTCTTTAGGTACACTTAATTGGCCTTTTATTTATTTAATAATATATTATCTTCATTAATAATATATATACACCCCAAAAACAAAATCAAGACTTAGTAAAAGGGCATAATAGGATCCCTTTAAGAAACATAGTAATGAAAATGTACTCCCTTTAAGTACACTTAAGTGGCCTTTTATTAATTTAAAATAAATTATCTGCATTAATAATATATCGTTGTTCGGTTACTCTGTCTGAATACAAGCAGAGTATGTAGAGTTACTCTAAATAGAGTCAGATTAAATATTGAATCATGTACCTTCCCAGGCTGAATATTACATCAAAGTCTGTTTAGTGCGGAGGAGGGAACTAAAATTAGAACTTTGTAACTCTGTGTAACACACACACGCGCGCACGCACTGTGATTTGTCATTCTGTTGCCTTAGATGTTATGGATCCTCAAAGAGACTTAAGCAATTCAGCCATAACAGATGTCTAAGAGCTGACATTATTGCATTAGTGAGACATTAGAGAGAGAGAGAGCGAGAGAGAGAGAGAGAGAGAGAGGGGAGGGGGGTCCTGTTATTATTGCATTATCCCTGCGCTGCTGGTATTGCATAACTCTAGTTATAGAATGACTCACTCCTCTTCGTCTCAACACTGTGACGTACGTTTCTTAGCATCTATTTCTGTGCGTGTCTGAATGCAGCCAGGCACGTTATCTGACTCTCATGGATTGCCGAGCAGTTACAGACAGTGACGAGTAATGCTGCTCTCTTATCGGAAAACTTTGTGTACATTCGACCAACTATTCTGATAGTTGCATTTTTAAAAAACCCCAAATTAAACAAACGTAGTTTTCTTGCATTGACGTATTTATTGAAACAGGATGTTTGGGAAGGAGCTATTTTTAAAAAAATGACTAGTCAGTTCCTAATCAATGTCCTTCTTATTCTGGTGAGCACTTGATTGGCCAGAAATGAATGTACTGGATGAATCATTGATATATTTCATCTGTTTTCCTGAAAAAAAAAAAGAGAGATTATGTATTTTAAATTAGTATATCTGCTATATGTTAGTTCTGTAAACATTTAGTTGCATGCTCAAAACTAATTCTTGACCTCAAAGCTAGAAGACGTGGACTAAAAGCCACAAAATTCTAAAATTAATTTAATGTGGTCGTTAACCCTATAAAGCCTTGTATTGTAATTAATATGCTAATATCTTTAAATTGAAACCTCTAAATTATCAATTGATTGCTACTTTAGAGTGTTTGTTAGCAAGTAAAAGGCCTTTTAATCTAATTGTAAAAACATCCACCTTCGTGTTGTGGTTCACGTGTATTTTTGTTGTGAAATCTTTACTTTTGTATTGTTAGTAATATTTCAACATGAATATTTACCGGACTAAAGCAATTTAGGTTTAATTGATAATCCATACATCTTTTACTTTTTTTAAAATCATGTTCAAATGTGTGCATCATATATGATCCATCAGGCTTTTGAGGAACTTTTGTTTATTTGTTCATCTCTCAATCATTGTATTGCTTTGTATTATGGTTTGAAACTAGAGAGCTTTGATAATAAAAACTAGGCATAAGCATTAAAATATCATCTCACATAGACATATTATTGGTAGATAATCGAGTGATAACTGATATTTATATGCATTTTATGTAAGTAGTCTGTTATACTGTTATGAAAATATTACTGATTTACATTATAAGCTATCAGAATTTCTGCACCAAATTGCATATTTTTGCTCAGTTTGGGCCAATGAATTATTTTTGCTTTTTTTCCTCCTCGAGTTTGAGCACCCTATTCTCAGTTTATCATACTATATGGAACAGCAACCCCCATTGTACATGGTGTTTGTCGATCTGACTAAGACTTTCGATTATGTGAGTCGCTCTGGTCTCTTCCACGTTTTGCAGCGACTCTGTTGTCCTGCAACTCTTTTGGCAATAGTCCAAGGCTTCCATGATGGGATGCGGGCAACCCAACAGTTCAATGGTGCCCGCTCAAACGAGTTTGATGTCTGCTGCGGAGTAAAGCAAGGGTGTGTCTTCGCTCCCACCTTGTTTGGCATATATTTCTCGGCTGTGCTGTGACGGGCGTTTCCTGATCCGGTTGGGGTTCTGCCGCACACCAGGTATGATGGCAACTTCTTCAGCTTGGCTCGTCTGAGGGCCAGAACCAGGGTGAAGTGCGTCCTTGTGCGCAAGTTGCTCTACGTAGACGACGCTGCCTTCGTGGCTCACACTGAACAAGAAATTCAGGAGATGTGCAATTATTTTGCTGCTGCCTGCACAGAGTTCAGACTTACCATAAGCCTCAGGAAGATAGTGGTGATGGCTCAGAACGTTCCTGCCTCCCCTCATGTCACCATCAATGGCACAGTGCTGTCGGTTGTCGAGAAATTAATCTATCTCGGCTCAATCTTGACAGCAAACAACAGCTTGATGCTGAACTGAATACCAGGATCGGTCGTGCCTTAACAACCATTGGGCAGCTTCAGTCTCGCGTCTGGAACAGCTACCTTTCTCTCAAAGTAAAGGTGCGCTTATATGAGTCATGTGTGCTCTCCGTCCAGCTATATGGAAGTGAAACGTGGCCTACATACCAGCGGGAGGAGCACAAGCTTAATGCATTTCTCTTCCGTTGCCTACGACAGATCCTTGGCCTGTCATACCGAACACCACCGTGCTGAAGCTCACTATATCAGTGACATGTACACCGCGTTCCGGATGAGGCGTCTCAGATGGATTGGCCATGTAGTATGCCAGATGAATCTCCAAAAGTCTCTTCCACGGGGAGTTAGCTGTGGGACACCGCCCTCGTGGCCGACCCAAGCTTCGCTTTAAGGATGTCGTCAAGCGGGACATGAATGTCTTTAACATCAATCCTGACCAATGGCATCACCTTGCAGAAGACCGGGTAGCTTGGCGGTCTGCGCTGACAGAGGGCACGACTCTGTCCTGCCATGCTTACACCAGCTTTTGCACAGAAAGACGGCACGTTAGACACCATTCAGATTGGCGCTTGCGCTGCAAAAGGCCTTGATGATGAGCCATAAAAGCCATATGTATCAAATATGATACTCGACAAAAACACATAATCTTGCAAAAAAACTTTTTAGATTTTGTCTAATGGTTCAATAAACTGTTCAATAAAATGTTTTGATTTGACAGGGTTAATATATATAACTCTACATGTTTTACTTTCTGATCATGTTTACCTGCACATTTTGTCATGCATTTATATTACAAAAATAAATCCGTTTCAAACAAAACAATCTTTAAATAACCATGAACATTTTAAATTATACTAAATTAAGAATGGAAACCACGATTTGCACTTATGTTAGTGAAATCTCGGCTACAGTGTCATGAAAGTAAAAAAAAAACTCTCTCTCACACTCATATGAACAAATAGCATCATGGGTAGAGAGGTGAAGCAGAAAGAGAGGAAAAATTAGGGTTGACAGAAAGATTCTTACCTTCCTCGGTCATTGAGTGATAATATTTTAGCTTGCCATAAGTCCCCAGCTCTACAATATCACAGACAGAGACAAGGGTAAGGAAATACACGCTTGCACATGTGGACGAGCACATACACACGCACACACACACACACACATTAATATAAGTGTCAGTGAGAATGAGGAGGTAAGGTGGCTAAAAACAAAATCTGTCTCTATGTTGATCTCACAGGCATAAGTGCAAAAAACTGAACGAAAAGAAAAGAAAAATTACAAGTTTAATCAGATTCTCTGATTGCTGCGGGAGCCAAGTTGCATATGTTTTTATAAGTCTGCTGGGAATTTTTCTTTTTGAGTTTTATTAGTTTTTTTATTTTTAAATGTAGTAGTTAGTATAATCATGCCTTTGAATGATGTTTAGAGATTTGCTTTAGCTACACTAAAATCATTCTAATTTGCTGATTTGATACTCAAGAAACATTTCATATTATTATCAATGTTGAAAACAGTTGTGCTGCTTCATGTTTTTTGGGAACTTTCAGGATTGTTTGATGAATAGAAAGTTCAAAAGAACAGTTTGAAATTGAAACCTTTTTTTAACATCTCATTTGATTAATTTAATGCATCCTTGCTGGACAAAAGTACTTTTTATTAAATAAATTTTACTGACCTCAAACTTTTGAATGTACACAATAGCAAGGAAAGTTGATATCCATGAGCATGATTTCATATTACGCATCCAAACGTTTTTTGTCCATGCAGTCTATTATTGAGGTAAACTTTATTTCAGACTCATCCTTCCTGTCTAAGTTAATAATAAGCTGCAAACTACCGGTAGTCCAGACTTACAAAGAGACAAAAATGTTGCCTTGGCTTTGGCTTGCTTGGTTGGAGACATTTAATATTGCCTTACTTAAGGTGGATGATGATGCAATTTTCTTCTAGAAACAAACTTTGTTGTATTATTTTCATGTTATCACAGTGAAGCTGCTTTGAGACAATCTGTTGTAAAAAGCCCTATATAAATAAACTTGACTTGACTTAAGTATGGCTATTTGAGACAGCAATACTAAAACTATGTATTTGCTATGCTTAACCTAAGCAAAGGTTATTTTCATTTGCAACGATTTGATTTTCATTTTACTGTTACTTGCAGTGTTCAGTCTCAAACCATTGTGTCGTGATGCCATTAGCCATTTCGGGCATATATATGAGTCCAAAATCAAACAAGAATTAGGAACAAGTTCAACTTTTGTGGCCTGCTCCGACTCGTGCATATGATCCGCTCTGTGTTATCTTGTCTCTGGGCGGGAGCAGATTTTGTGTGCGCTGCGGCGGTTTGTGTTACACTAACATGAAACCAGACTTAATTTAATCCCAATGGAAAGTATATTTACAGTACACTGTCTGAAAATTTCCCTAACCCCTATAAAGTGCACTATGTGCTATTCACCATTTAGAAAATGGTAAATGTGTAAACAAGTGCACTGATTTTAGCCGCAACTTTAGGGTCTATTTATGCTGTAGGGGGCGGGACGCTTCAGATTCTAGAGAGCATTTGATTGGACAGAAAATCTGATGAGAAGCTTAAGTGTAGCGTGATGTCAAAATCATTGATCCATATTGGCAAAAGTGAGAGACTGTAAGTTTTGAATGCTTATATCTTCTAAACACGAATAGTGTCAGTTTTGGAGAACACTAGCTTATAACAGTAAGGCTAACAATTTTTTTTCCAAGTGTACTTTGAATAACCATAGTGTATGAAATGTGCTATAATAAACTTGTCTTGCCTAATTTTGATTTCATGGTGACTTGATTTCATGGTGACTTTCAAAATTTTGTAACCTATCTGTAAGATCTTCACAGATGATGTAAACATGTTTTCGTTAAGTAATGAGTCTGCGACCTTGCAGAATGACCTCTGCAGCTGTTGACCGGTCATCCCAGCGGCACAAAGCTTTTAACATCGATTCGGCTGGGAAAGGGTGTGTGACTGCATGCAAGTGTGTGCGTGTGCTCATGTTACATAATAAAGGTCACGTAAAATAACCTATCAGACTGTTATTGGCATGGGTGAATGTCTGTGCATGTTCGTGTGCAATCAGGTGGAAGGGCAGTATGACAGATAACAGCGTCTTTATGAATGCATACGTGTCCGTTTGACGGAGCAGACAGATCATTCCAAAAATAGAGAAACTGTTGGTCCGGCATGGGGGTCGAGCTCAATAATCAATGCAAACTGCTGTGCAAGAGGTCAGACAGTAAAAAAACCACATGCACACACAGACAAAACCACTGCATATACGGTTTGTCATTTCTGAAGAGCGTGAAAGGTTGTGAGAGATGTGGCAGTGCTCAGTCTGTGTGTGATGAAGAGGGATGAATTACGTGTGCATGTGGAAAATCTGGCAGTAGTCATTTATAATGTGTTCAATATCAATTAATGAACTTATGCAATTAATCAATTCATTTGGCTGGTGTGTGTGTGTAATACTCCCAAACTACATGTGCCGGCACACATAAGGAATACTCGTCACATTAAGCCACCGAAACAAATATATTATGAACACAATCACGATATGTCGCTTTATTTAAAAAACAGCTGTAGTTTTGCCAAGCTTGTTTGTGATGCTGCAAGTGACCCACTGGCTTGTGTTTTTTGTGTAAGAAAAAAAACTATAAAAAATTGTATTTGTCGCAGGGACAATGTTGGACAATAAAACCCAAACCTGACACCTGGTTCTAGACCACAATCATTTATACGTATATGGTTATCAGGGTGTGTGCAGGCAGAAGAAGACAAGGCAGAAGGCTCCAATTCAAAAGTGTTTACTTACAAATATAACTCTAGCGATACATACAGGCAGGATACACACAAATTACGACGTAGAACGGACGAGGACTGACTGAACTGAGGGATTTAAATACACAGATGATAACGAGACAACAGCTGAAGTCCATGATGACGATGATGACTGGCAGGTGCGGGTAATTGTGAAGGAGGTGCAGGTGTGGGCCAAGGAGGATGCTGGGAACTGTAGTGTAGACAATAACACAAGACAGTGAGGAAGACGACTAGGTGGTGACAACTAGGTGGTGACTGTGACAGTACTCCCCTCTCCCGGTAGGCGCGTCCTCACGCCGTAGATTGGCCAACTGCGGAGGGAGGAGGTTCAGGAGAAGGTAGGTGAAGGTAGGGGTGACGACACCAGGGGGCCGAGCTAGTGGGGGAGGAGACCAGGGTGGAGCTGGAGAGGCGACGCCGAAGATCCAGCGGGACATGGCGGGGCAGCCGGCTCTGGCGACTGAGGTGCAGGCGGGGACACAGAAGGGCATGGTGAAGACTGAGGGAGTGTGGACCAAGGAGGAACTGAAGGGAGTAAGGAGTCCAACTGAGCCGGGGGAACAAAGGGACAAGGCGTAGCCAAAGGAGTGCAGTACATAGGTGAGGGAAGGTGGACGAGCAACCAAGGTGGATCCGGGGGGACGAGGGAGCCTGGCGGAACTGGTGCACTGATGGGCCACGGAGGAGCTGAAGGAGGTAAGAGCCAAGGGGACGTTAATGGACAGTTGGGCTGAGGCGGAGTTCTGGTCACGGAGATCGGAGGCAGAGACCGGGGATCCACGACCAGGCTGGAGCTGTAGGCCGGCAGACCCACGGCGACTCCTCCTCCCTGAAGATGGAGAGAGGAGCAGAGGGGCTGAAAGGCAGTGGCGGAAGAAGGGTAGAGAGGAGGCAGATGGGAGGAGGTAGGAGAGGGAGGCTCTGGAATTCGGGCTCTGGTGTGGTGACAGGCTCGGCAGGAGTGAGGTGAAGTGCAGGCTCGGCAGGACTGACGTGAAGTGCAGGCTCGGCAGGACTGACGTGATGCGCGGGCTCTGGGCTGGACGGGACCAGCGGTGAAGGCTCTGGGCTGGACGGGACCAGCGGTGAAGGCTCTGGGCTGGACGGGACCAGCGGTGAAGGCTCTGGGCTGGACGGGACCAGCGGTGAAGGCTCTGGGCTGGACGGGACCAGCGGTGAAGGCTCTGGGCTGGACGGGACCAGCGGTGAAGGCTCTGGGCTGGACGGGACCAGCGGTGAAGGCTCTGGGCTGGACGGGACCAGCGGTGAAGGCTCTGGGCTGGACGGGACCAGCGGTGAAGGCTCTGGGCTGGACGGGACCAGCGGTGAAGGCTCTGGGCTGGACGGGACCAGCGGTGAAGGCTCTGGGCTGGACGGGACCAGCGGTGAAGGCTCTGGGCTGGACGGGACCAGCGGTGAAGGCTCTGGGCTGGACGGGACCAGCGGTGAAGGCTCTGGGCTGGACGAGACCAGCGGTGGAGGCTCTGGGCTGGACGGGACCAGCGGTGAAGGCTCTGGGCTGGACGGGACCAGCGGTGGAGGCTCTGGGCTGGACGGGACCAGCGGTGAAGGCTCTGGGCTGGACGGGACCAGCGGTGAAGGCTCTGGGCTGGACGGGACCAGCGGTGAAGGCTCTGGGCTGGACGGGACCAGCGGTGAAGGCTCTGGGCTGGACGGGACCAGCGGTGAAGGCTCTGGGCTGGACGGGACCAGCGGTGGAGGCTCTGGGCTGCACGGGACCAGCGGTGGAGGGTCTGGGCTGGACTGGACCAGCGGTGGAGGCTCTGGGCTGGACGGGACCAGCGGTGGAGGCTCTGGGCTGGACGGGACCAGCGGTGGAGGCTCTGGGCTGGACGGGACCAGCGGTGGAGGCTCTGGGCTGGACGGGACCAGCGGTGGAGGCTCTGGGCTGGACGGGACCAGCGGTGGAGGCTCTGGGCTGGACGGGACCAGCGGTGGAGGCTCTGGGCTGGATGGGACCAGCGTTGAAGAGGGCTCTGAAAAAAAGTCAATCAAGTCAACTTCTTCAGCACTTGGGATGGTGACAGAAACAGGAGACTCTTGACAGGATGAGACTCTGGGCTCTCGACGACTCCCACAGTGAGGGAGACCGCACCTTACATACCCATAAGGTGCGGTCGATGAACTCGACAAAAGAGAGGTGAACATCTCCCAACAGCAGCATCTGGGAGAGTAGATCGTACATCACGCTCCAGAACTGCTGTTTGAGAGACTCCTCATCCCAGCTCGCGTCTTAATAAAGGTCGAGGTACACCTCCACATAGACTTCTAGCAGGCGACCGTTCTGAGAAATCCAGTCTTCCACGTTCATTTTTAAAGGTCCGTTCTTCTGTCAGGGTGTGTGCAGGCAGAAGAAGACGAGGAAGGCAGAAGGCTCCAATACAAAAGTTTTTACTTACAAATATAACTCTAGTGATACATACAGGCAGGATACACACACAAATTACGACGTAGAACAGACGAGGACTGACTGAACTGAGGGAACTAAATACACAGATGTTAACGAGACAACAGCTGAAGTCCATGATGATGATGATGACTGGCAGGTGCGGGTAATTGTGCAAGTGTGGCCCTAGGATGATGCTGTAGTGTAGACAAGAACTAACACAAGAGTGAGGAAGACGACTAAGTGGAGACAAATAGGTGGTGACTGTGACAATGGTGTAGGGCCTCCTTTTGTGGTCAATGCTGCATAAATTCATTTTAGGAATGACAGAGACAAGTCCTTCACAGTGACCAAAGGTTATTGAGCGATTCTTCTTCCAGAACAGTGGCATGTGGCTATGTGATGCTGGTGGAGGAAAACATTTTCTGACTTGCTCCTCCAAAATTCCCCAAAGTGGCTCAAACATATTTAAATCTGGTGACTGTGGCAATGGGAGATGTTCAACTTCACTTTCATGTTCATCAAACCATTCTGTCACAAGTCTTGTGTGTATTTATTTGTTCATTATCATGCTGATACACAGCACTCCCTTCAGGGTACGATGTTTGAACCATTAGGTGCTTATGGTCCTCCAGAATGGTTCAGTAGTTCTTGGTAGTGATGCTCCCATCAAGCTCAGTAGGGAATGACATGATATTGCATCCCAAACTATCACTGATCCACCCCATGCTTCACTCTGGGCACGCAACCGTCCGGGAGTTAAGACTCTATGAGGCTTCTTCATACTGTAACTCGTGAAGGTGAAGGTGGACTCATTAGAGAACAGTTTAGGCTATGTTTCACATTGACCACAGCCCAACATTTGGCATTGGCGCAAATGACCAAAGGTTTGGCAATAGCAGCCTGACCATGAATATTGACTCTGTGGATCTCCCGATGAGCAGTTTTGGTGGAAAACGGAGAACTGAGGTGCGCATTTAATTCTGCAGTTAGTTGGACAGCTGTGGTTTTATGTTTTTTGGATTCAATTGGGGTTAGGACATCCATTTCAGACAGCTTCCTCTTGCGTTGAAAGTTACTCCCGTTGGATGTGGTTCGCCTTTTGTGGTGGTATGCCAACATTAATTGCTGTCCTGGTCACAGATGAGCCAGTTAGACGTGCACCAACAATTTGTCCTCTTTTGAACTCTGATATGTTGCCCATTATGTTGTGTGGATTGCAATATTGTATGTACAGCTGTGCTATTGCTCTGCTAATTCAACCTTCACACTCTGCTCTTAGTGAAGGAATATTGGCCACCTGGCTGCGCATATAGGTGTGAAACCTCCAACACTATACCGTATTAGCCAGTGTTTCAGTTTCATTGTCCAATATTCAGAACATTTTCTTAATGTACTTCTCAATGAGGTGGCAAAAACATTTGGATTTTTTACATAGTTAATCGCTACATTATGTGTATTCAAGATATAAAAAACTTAATGGATAAAACGTAGTTATAATGAATCCTAATTAACTGCTGTAAAAGTTTGTGACTTTCAAATATAATTAAGTCAATGTTCAGTTGAAACTTCAGGCGAGTCAGTGTTTATTTTTCTGTTTCCTGGTTGCCATGACGGCAGGCATAGTCACCTGATATACTGTAGCTAGCTACTTGGCAGTCAGCTTGCAGTGTCACAATCAGTTACCTGGACTATATAAGTATTTACGATGCAGTATAAATTAATGCTTTTTTAAATTCTAGTTTAGTTGCTAAACAGAAAATTAGTTTTATCTACAAATTTCACTTACCGAAAAGCTCAAAACACACTTCTTGGTTCTTTCTTTTCATTTTTCCATTTATATATTCATGTTTTAAATTAACAGTTTTATAGAAGCAAAATAGTGCAGTTGAATAGACCAGTTGAACAACGCAAGGATGAAGATGTAACTGGTCTTTTATTTCTTTCAAAGAAATAATATAAAATTGCATACATTATCCTTGAACTGACCAAAATATTTAAAGGAAAAGGGTTAACTTAAAAACATAGGCTACATTTGAACGTTATTAGTAATATTTTGATTGTAAATCCATTGTTGTTTTATATAGAATTGATCTATAGTCTATACAGTATTTTAAGCAATTACATCATAAGAAACTGTAATTAAATTACAGAAGAGTAATCCCTTACTTTACTTTTTAAAGGGAAAGTGATTAAATTACAGTAATTAAGTAATTAATGTATTATACCCAACACTGCTAGCGTTCAGATGATTAACCCAAATATACTGTTATGCGTACGTGGAACTGAATACCTTGAAATGATATTAAAAGTATAGATGAGGAACTAATAATGTTCAACTACT
This sequence comes from Phoxinus phoxinus, assembly GCF_949152265.1. Lineage (NCBI taxonomy): Eukaryota > Metazoa > Chordata > Actinopteri > Cypriniformes > Leuciscidae > Phoxinus > Phoxinus phoxinus. The sequence goes on along the minus strand of NC_136877.1, from coordinate 12,052,855 downwards.
GATTTGGCCTTTAAATTTTGAGCAAATCTCTTGCAGTCTGTGTGTCAATATTCTATGAAATGGGTCCCTTTCTCATTTGGAAATGGTCATATTTAGACCAAAATTAATAAATATCTTGCAGACAGTAGCTATAGAAGCACGGGCAGATTGACAAATTACTTAAAAAAATAGATTGTTATGGATTAAAGTTCAGTGATGGAATGTCTGGTAACACTAGTTTAGGGTCCAATTCTCACTATTAATTAGCCTAGTTGGATATTAGCATGCAATTTACTAAGATATTGGCTGTTTATACTTATGAAAGCACATATTAATACCTTATTCTGTATGACCCATTTCAAATAGGAATTTTACATTTCACTGACACTGTTTTTGCTAAACGTATTTTAAATGATTTTACTCAAACACAAGCCACAATCGCACCATGCACTGGCATATTTCAGATGTGCACTGCATCCTAGGATGCTTTGGGTAATGCCTCCAGCGTGACCGGTGTCTGAAGCACGTCTAAACACGGCAATAACATTGGCCGGCGACAGCCTATGACGTCACTACCAGTGCGACCAGAGTATAAAAGGTCACCTGTAGAGCACGTCAACAATTTATTTTGTCTTCAGGATCCGCTTGTTTATGTATGTGTGAAGACGATCACTCACCTAAGCGTTTCAGGAAGTATGTGCCTCCATATTAGAGATGACATTTGAGGACACACGACTTGTGTGTAATGTGATTGGGTAAGGATGTGTTATGTGTTTGGGAACTGAATGCGCCCGTTGTAAGGTACTCTTTGTGACACCTTCACGAGACTGACTGAAAGAGACAGGTAAGAAGCTTGTACTTTGTTCTTACCTGAGGTATAGTTGTTAGTGTTTGCACGAGCGTCTTCGGCTCTTGAGGGAGTCGAAGGTACTCTTAGTGATGTGTTTTTTGATAGTTCTACCCGTGATTCTTGATTAGTGATAGAGTGGCATTTGAGCAAAGCACGTTTAGCTCTCGAGGGAGTTGAGTGGGCTCTTTATGATATGGTTTCTGTGATAAGCTCCTTTGATGTTTATTCTCTCTCAAGGGATGAGAAGAGCACACCGACAACCACTATTCGGATCTTGTGGCCGCCATAGCGGCAGGCAGGTTCGATCACGGAGGTGGTGGGCGGAGCAAAGGGAGAGTCTTATGAAATTTATTTCCCCTCCCGGTCTTACTAATGTGTAAGGCCTAATTCTGTGGAATTAGATGCAGAGAGAGTGCAGGCAGGTGTTATTTTTTAGATCTGCCCCCTCTGCTGGCCTGCACAATAGCAGTGCTCGGTGGTGGCGATATCTGCAACCCAACAGGAATTTTTGGTTTGCGAACCCTTCCTAGTTGTAGGGACCTTCGTGACTGTCTAGGGAGCCCATTTTTCCTCGGGTTTGACTGAAGAGCAGAACCCTTCCCCTGAGTCCTCCAGTCCCTGGGATGAGCTCTTTCGATCTCAAGAACAACACAGGAAGAGTTTTTTTCTCCCCAGTTTGCAAACCCTTCTTTGTCGTAAGGCCCCTTCGGGAGTGTCTAGGGTCTTGAGATCCTACAAAGATATTTGTTTCCAAGTGGTCGCAGCTAGCTCCCCTTGTCAATGTCTTCGTGGTTGAGTGTAAGTGGAATCCTTAAAGGGTTAGTTCACCCAAAAATTTAATTGATGTCATTAATTACTCACCCCATGTCATTCCAAACCCGGAAGATCTTTGTTCATTTTTCAGAAAACATATTAAGATATTTTTTATATCAGCAATGTCATTACTACCTTTCTGGGCCTTGAAAGTGGTCAAGACATCGTTAAAATAGTCCATGTGACTAAAGTGGTTCAACCTTAATGTTATGAAGCGACGAGAATTTTTTTATAAACAAAGTGCATAAAAAAAAATAATAATAATGACTTTATTCAACAATTTATTCTCTTCCCTGTCAGTTTCTGCTGATTTTCACGTAGTTAACTCAGCGCAGCGCTTCCGGGTTCTACGTCAGAACGCCGGTTCAGTATTGGCCGGATCCTGCGTGAGCACCACACGCATGCATCATCCAACAGGATGAAAATAAATAGTTGAATAAAGTGTTTTTTTGCGCACAAAAAGTATTCTCTTAGCTTCATAACATTAAGGTTGGACCACTGTAGTCACATGGACTACTTTAACGATGTCTTCACTACCTTTTTGGACCTTGAAAGTGGTTATGACGTTGCTGTCTATTGGGGGGTCAGAAAGCTCTCGGGTTTCATAAAAAATATCTTAATTTGTGTTCCAAAGATGAACAAATGTCTTACGGGTTTGGAACGAAATGAGGGTGAGTAATTACTGACAGAATTTTCATTTTTGGTTGAACTAACCCTTTAAAAGTATGATTCCCGTATATTGATTTTACTTTCGCCCATCCAAGGACTCTGTGATTGGTACTCACGTCACCACGTTAATGTAAAGTGGAGGGAGTTGGTCAGCTGATTTATCTTAAAGATTGGGGAGATTGTTATTTTTTAGAGCCTCTTCTGTATTATCATTACAAGGAAGACACAAGTTTAATGATATAAATTTTATTAACAAAAGATAAACAAGAATAACTAACACAACTACTAAATGAATACCATGAATGATAAAGGAATAAAGTGCATAAGACACATACAATACAAGTGATTAAGTTGGGTATGGCTATGGAAGAGTTATGTTATATGTTATAAGATAAACTGTTGTTCCTTTGAAACTAATAAGGTGAATAACCTTATTATGCATCAATCAAATAAATGAAAGAATATTTGTTATTAACTAGCATCAGCTATATTACCTCTAATGGAAAATGGAAAAAGCATATATTGATAATAAACAACAATGCCAAGGTCTCTGGAAAGTGTTTTGGTAAAGTGATATTTACGTTCCATGTGGTCGAGTGAGCAGTCTGATGGCGGTAACGTCTTCCACTGGTTGTGCTGGGTGACAATGTAGGGTGGAAAAGTGCTGGAATATGTTTTAACAACTTTGAACATGAAGCTCTGTGGGATGCTGATCTCCTGGAGCACCCAAGGGTCCTAAAATCTGGAACACGCAGATAAGGCCCTTAAGTAGGTACAGAAGGTCCTTTATTTGGAACACACAACGGAACCCTGAAGTGAAGGTTTGCTCTCCTGAGCTTATCCTTGTTGCAAATGTCTCTGTGTATGTTACTTCTCTGGGCCTCTCTGGGCCAGAAACTCAGAACTTGGTCAATTCGCTTTTGTCTCGTTGGACAAAAACTCTGAACGTAGTTTTTTTTTTATGTCTCTTTCCTCACAGAGTGGAGGCTCAGAATGTGGTTGTATCTGTTGCTGCCTCACAAGCTAGACTCAGATCATGGAATTTGTTTTGTTGCGGTAGTCTCAGTTGAGCATTTATAATGGCATGGTTAGCACTTTTGCCTAGCCCCCTTATACTTTCTTGTGATCTGCCGACCACAGAAGACTCTGAGCTCTTCTGGTCTCTGGACACCAACAGGAAGTGGTCTGTTCGCCTTGGACAAACCCTTCCAGTTGTACGGCACCTCTGAGAGTGCTGGGGTCTAGAGACCAAATCATTCTGCTAGACAGTGACATCAAGTAGTGTAGCTCTCTGTGAGCCTTCTTGGTGGAACTGTCTTTAAGGTGGAGTGTTTATAGGCTTCCTCACACTCTGAGTCATCCTGCTGAGGCCTCTGCTCCCCAGAGCTCTACTTGGATAGCAGTATCGAGTTTCCAGGCTCTTTTGAGAGCCTCCTTGGTAAGTAGTCCTTGGCTTAGAGTTTAGTTAGGCCTCAATTCTTAGAGCTCAGTCTGGGTGGCTACACCGGGTCGTATGGTTCTCTGTGAGCCTCCTTGGTTTGCTCTTGATTTAGAGAGTCGTCATGCTGAGACCTCCGCTCCCCAGAGCTACGCATAAGATAACATGTCTAAGTTGTGTGGCTCTATGTGAACCTTCTTGGTGAGGTGGTCTGTTACACCGTGTCCTAACTACACTAGGAGCACGATAAAAGGTATATTTTCCATGTTAATCAGAGTTTTTGTCCTAACCAGCCGCGACGGCGACACGCAACGATTCTGTTTTAGAAACGGTTTCTAGTTTTCTGCGACATCGCGGCTGGAACAACACACACAAAGTGGGGCAATGGTAATCTTAGGTACTGTTTATGTGCTTTATTTAATGTTAAAAGCATGCAATGTGACTTTGAATATCATTTAGTGCTCCCAGCTTTGTAGCTGTAAAAGCAACAATGGATAATTCACCTCAGATCTTGAAATTAAACAAATGGAAGCAAGAACCGTCAAACTGTGAACAAACAAGTGTAATCTTCGAAAAAGATTGTTTTAGTAACTCAGTAGCCTATGTATTTTTAATAATGTTTAAATGGTGTTATATTTGTGAATTTGATTATGTAGCCTACTTATCCATTTTCTTGCGATTGCCGTCAAGATTACTCTCTGGTGCTGTGCACTTGCCGCGATACTCCGCCCACACACTGTTCTGATTGGCTGTGAGTTTTGATTGATTTAGTGTCGACACAGTGTTAGGGTACAGCGTACTTAGGCTTCCTCTCGCTATGGGGGGGTCGGTATACTGAAGTCTTTGCTCTGAAAACTCTGTGGAGGCAGTGGACTGGGTTGTAAGCTCTTTTTGAGCCTCCCTTGATCTGTGTTCAATGTGGGCATTGATAGGCTTCCTCTTGCTAGGTGTTCTCTTGTTTTGAGAGTGGTTTTCCTGAGACCTCCACTCATCAGGGGTATAGTGCCCCCTGAAGTGACAGGCAGGATAATCCTTATCCTTGGCCATATTCCCTTGAAGGTATTCAGAAGAATACCAGACCCTGAGCTCTCAGGATAGCCGCTGATGCGCGTACCATCTAGGACAGGGAATTGTGACTCCAGACCTAGATCTGTGGAGTCTTGACTTTATGTCAGCTGTTACGGCATTCATTCCTTCAGCATGGCGGAGTAGGTATTCGTTCACCAAAGCGTCTTAGGACGCAGTGCAAGCTCCCATTAGTAAGGCAACGTCTCAGGTTATGGATGTAACCGTGTTTCCCTGAGAAGGGGAACGAGACACTACATCCTGTTGCCATGCTTCGGGAATGGCTGACAACATCTCCTTCAGACAAAATAAATTGTTAACGTGTTCTACAGGTGACCTTTTATACTTTGGCCGCACTAGTAGTAACGACTGTTGCCAGCCAATGTTATTATCATGTTTAGACGTATGCTTCAGACACTGGTCACACTGAGGCATTCCCCAAAGCATCCTAGTGTCAAGAGAACCATCCTTCTTCTCAGGGAACCATGGTTACATTCGTAACCCGGGACGTTTTCTTAAAGTCTCTTTTTAATTCTCACATGCTGAGACATGAAACATACACAACACATTACAAAATATTAAGTGAGATATATATTATTATATCCAAATGTATTTACATACATACAGTATACTCACGTAGGGTGATATATAACAAATCTCAACTGATTGCTTATATCATCGCAAATTGTAAACTATATTATAGCACAGCTCTAATCTACTAAATGCAACTATAAGGCATTAAGATATTATAAACATTACCATTATGATTTCATGTACAGCTGCCTTGCATTAATGTGTATTGTGAAAAGTGCTATATAAATAAATAAATAAATAAATAAATGTGAAACAAAAAAGACACTTGCTTTTTTTGCGTCTCTGCCTGTGTGAGAAATATGCGTAACCCAGGTAATGTATCATAAACTGTTATCGGACTAATTTAATATTAATCTGTAAAACTACTTTTTAAATAAACATTAGATTACAGTAGCCTAACTTAAACTGGAAACACAGGGCTAGGGTGGGGGAAAAAAAATCAAAGATTTAAAAATTTTAAATAAACCGAATCATCTGGGTTTTTGTTTGTGTCTAGAAAAATGCATATAATAACAGTAAAGGGCGTTGTGAATTATTAACAGTTAAAAGTCATTCATACACACATATGTCAATGAGAAACACAAAATGTGTCCATTTTGCTATGGGGTTATGGAGATATTAAGGTTATGGGTTACATGAAATGGAGCTCAAGCAAAAACACACATGGAAACTTTAAAGAAACAAACAGTATCTAGTATTCATCTCTGAATACTGAGAGGAAATTTAATAAACAGCACTACAGACAGCAGGGACAAGCAGGGACACATGTTTGTGTGTGTGTTTTTTGGGGTGACGTAGGTGGTCAGCTGTGACTGTGATGACAATGAGATTTAGAGAATAACTCACCAGAGTCAGCAAATTCTGAGGAAACCGCAGACAGAGAAAAAAAGAAAGAGAGAGAGAGAGAGTGAGACAGAGAAAGAGATGAAAAAGAAAATAAGCAGGAAAAACAGTAATTAGCTCTAGTGCAATGCCATGTAGTGAATAAAAAGATGAGATGTGATACTATTAAAATCCCCATTAAAAAAAAGTAATTGATATTTTTAAAATGTAATGTTTCATTTAAGAGCCGAAAGCTTTTAAAGACCCTATTAAATCAAAATATCAGTTCTGTGGCTTTTAGTTCGTCTTTTAGATTTGAGCTCATCCACATGAAAGTGTACTCAAAACAGAGATTGATGAAGCATTAAACTGACTCATCCTGACTCAAAAATATTGATGACTCATCCTGCACTCACTCATTTGGTCCAATCAAAATGTTTTCTAAAATGAGCCTCCCCCTAATGCTACCAACTTATTGAGTGTAACAGGTCTGGTTCTGGAAGTAAAAACATTAATTTTCTCCTAAGAGAAAACGTTTTTTTTAATGATAACTTGTAAAGACAACCCTGCTGTGAGCTACGAGGTTGTTAATCAATTGCTTTTGTTGAAGCCAACCATAAGATTTTGTTGAAGCCAACCATAAGATTTTGTTGAAGCCAACCATACAATTTCTTTAACTTATTTTTTAAAGGGGCCCTATTTTTATTTTATATTACCTGTAAAATAGCTGCTTTTGAATGTAAAATGTCTGCAATGTTTTAAAGATCAAAGTGCATGACAAATACATTTATTGACTCCTAAAAGAAAGAATCGATTCTGAACTGCACGAAACGCGTTGTCAGCAATTCAGTCTCCTTTACTGTTACATACCTACGTAAGCATGCAACAAATTTGCTGGTCTATGGTCAAAACAATGAAAGTTTGACATTGGATTGCATCGACTTTGACCATTTTTGTCTTTTGGTGAACAATCACTTTATAGCTGGTTTTACTCCAGGACACAGAATTTACAATGGATATATTAGAATCACAAAAAGCTTACAATTTTGTGAATGTATTAGCAACAGCAGAAGTGTGATTTATCAGCCTAACCCATGTGTGAAAACATGCGGACAATGTGTTAGGTACATTCTGGTTAGGCGATACTGGCGTCGTTTTTGTGGAAGCATTTTTCATGTTAACAGTTATTTTCTGGCATACAAGTTATGACATGCATTGTATACAAACATACTGTAAATTTCATAACTTGTAACTTACAAATGTAAAAGAGCATTTATTGAAACCAAGATGCAAAAAATACTTGCTTAATACTGCTGAAAACTTGACATCACTCAGTCGAATGCACGGTTTTGATAGTTAAATAAAACTAAAACCATTTTAAAAAAAGAATATTTGAAATAAAATAAACTTTAACTGAAACAAAATATTAAAAACCTTAAATTTGTTTTATTTCACTTAGTTGCCAAAGCAACTCTTCTAATTTTCTTTTAGTTGAAATTGATGTACTAAAATAACTAAATCTGAAATCAATTAAATTAAATAAAAAAGTATAAAAAATAAAAAAAAGCTTATAAAAATTACAAAAACTTTAACTGAAATTTAAATGAAAATTACTAATTTTAAATATTACTGAAAAACTATAATAGTATCTCAATGATACAATCGCCTCCACGGCAACGCATCTACTTCGCTACATAAAATCGCTACACTATTGACAATGGACAACATTTTGCTAATGTGACCGCACCTTTACACTACATGATAAAATACCTATGTAACATGAAAGTTCTATACATTTTCTTTACATTTTTATTTAATTTCTCTCATAAAAATCAGCAGAAACACCAAGCTACACCGTAACACTACTGCACTTCATCAAACCATGACACACAGTCTACAAAAATAGCTGTCGCAAATCACATTACCAGCTCTCACAGTAGGGAAACATATGGAGGAATACATCTCCTCATTATTACAATAAAACTGACAGCAACGTATGTATCAGACGAAAGGAGAAATGGTGTGAAATTAAGCGTTTTTCAAATAAATAGCATAAATCTATCTATGCTATTCAATTTGCAATTCAGTTAGTTTTACCTTCACTGAGAGGGTCAAGTGTGTGGATCATCAGCTGAAAGATGCTGTTCCTCATTAGGCTGTTGTGTAAAGAGGCAGAGCTTCCTCCTCTCTGCAGCCTTGGCTTGGCCTGTGATAGGAGGAGAAACATCAGTGACATCACTGTAGAGTATTATATAATAATAACCTTTATTTTATATAGCGCCTTTAGAGCAGATTCTGAATGCAATTTACACAATAAAACATAAAAATGCAAAAGGTGTTTTTAGATGAGATTTTAAAATGCACAAATTCCGTAAATCTCTAATATGAGAATAAAGTGTGTTCCAGAGTCTAGGAGCAGGATGAGAAAACCTGTCCCCTGCATATTGCAAACGTGTCAGGAACACAAATGACACCAGGGAGTAGATAAAGTTAAAAGCGCAGAGAGATACTGAGGACACAGACCATGCAATGCATTATATGAGAGTGAAAGGATTTTAAAATCCTGACTGTGAACCAGTGGAAGGACGTCAAAATTGGAGTAATGTGTTCATTTCTCCTGACTCCAGTCAGGATCCTAGAAGCTGCATTTTCCAATTAGTAAAGTGTGGTTTTAGGGAACCCAGCAAGAAGAGCATTGCAGTAGTCAATGTGTTAGAAAAAGTATAGATAAGCCTTTCAGTCACAGGAAAGGATAGCATAGGCCGTACTGTAGTCTATCAATATTTCTGAGTTGAAAAAAAGCATTTATTAACAGCATGTGTCGTGTGGGTCAAAAAGCAAACTCGAGTCAAATATAACTCCAAAACTTTTTCAATTAGTTTGGAACTCCAAAACAGAGCCATCCACATGTAGAATGAGTGAACCAGCTTACCGAAGCGACCTGAAACCACTCTGGCAAACGGGCAGCGATCAGAGAGATAAGATCTAAACCAAGCTAAAACTGTCTCAGAAACAGTTTCAAGACTATTGAGTGACAGTTTGAAATAGTTAATAGTTAAGAAGTAATATAGTTTATATTCAACTGTATTATTGATTTGATAATGAAGACATCACAGTTTTCTACAGAACTGCTTCATAGAATGAATGAATGAAATTCAAGCCTTTATTTGTTATAATTTTGAAAGCCCCAAATTCTAAATTAGTCATAATCATCAACATTATAACAAAATAAGGCTTAAACTATCTCACTTAGCATGTAATGAGTCTATATAATATATTAGGTTCACCTTTTAAGTTGAATTACTGAAATAAATGAACCTTTGCACAATATTCAAATTTTTCGAGTTTCACCTGTAAATAAAGGTGTACACAATAAAGGCTTCAGAGTGACAGCATGGTCGCCATAGAGACAGTATATAACCATTGCTCATCTTATGGAAGCAGCGTATTTGCCGATTTCTAAACTGAGGCTGGATGTCCTGACCGGTCAGGGTGATTGGGGGAAAGGGTTAAGGACAGGTCTTCAGAGCAGCTGATGCTATAGCAACATGTCAGTGCAATCAGTGTGTGTGTGTGTGTGTGTGACAAACACTCAGTAAATTGCTCTGAGGATCAGGGAACAGAGTTGGTAGATGGTGGGGTGGGGGGGGGGGGACTTTTACTGTCACTTTAATGAAAAGAGGTGAAGACTGTAGCTCTATCTATCTATCTATCTATCTATCTACAGTATCTGCCCATTTATCTATATATCTATCCTATCTATCCATCCATCCATCTATCTATCTATCTATCTATCTATCTATCTATCCATCTATCCATCTATCCATCTATCCATCTATCCATCTATCCATCTATCCATCCATCCATCCATCCATCCATCCATCCATCCATCCATCCATCCATCCATCCATCTAAAAAAGAAGGCAGTTTTTCTATTGTGGAACAAAGAGTTTCATTATGCAAGCATCATGCTTTACATTATAGCAGGGGCACCACTGGGGTTTCTGGGCCCCCTGGCTAACTTCTCTGTCGAATTACGCTATAAGTTGTATAGGGGGCTGGGTATGAGAGAGATGGTCCCCGCTAGCTAGCACACACTGTCTGAATCGTCCTAATCTTCCCCCCATTATGGCGCCCCTGTATCACAGCACAAACTAAAGACAAATGCACAGACACATACACATGGACAATACTTACCGACAGTTTGCTGTCATCCTCCACTCCAACAGGGCTCAACTTCACAGTCAAGAGACGAACAAAAAGAGAAAGAAAGAAAGAAAGAAAAAGAAAGAAAGAAAGAAAGAAAGAGAAGAGACAACAGTACAGTGATGTGAGACAGGACCAGCAGACAGTAGACTGACATCAGACTCCATAGATGCACATATACACTAACAACACATCAACTGACAGTCAAAGCTGGGACAGAGCTTGCAGAGTGTGTTTGACCTCTGACCTTACCGTGAGTGTGTGCTCTGTGTCCTCACCAACAGTGTTTTGACTACCATAAAGGTAAAATGATGCCATAAAGAATCGCATGCGCAGGATAAGCTTTGTAAAGTTGGTTTGCAGCATTTTACTGTTATTCATCATAACTGCAATTCGTGTATTATGAAATTGCAGCTTCATGCTAACGCAAAATAAATATGATCTGTATTCTTCGGACTTCCAGTTGTCCATGCGTGCATTTTTGCCACATTTTTTTTTTCCGGTGAAATATGACCAAGAGCATTATAAGCCTGTGAACTGCGATTTGCAAGCAGAAACAAGAGTTTAAGAAGCGCAAAACAGATTAGCTGCAAAAAAACAAAATCTGTGTAAAAATAAACTTTTGCAAATGTCTAAATTACTTGTTGTTACTTGTACTTAGGGCAAAAAGTTCCCAAAATAACCCGATATGTACAGTTCTGTCTTTCTTTTAGCTGTGAATATAATTTTTTTGCAGGAGTAAGATGGGTCCTTCTTCATGTAGTCAATCAAATTAGATTATCACTGACTCTCGATTTACTCTTATCTGATTGGTTGAATAAACACGCAGCATGCCAAAACTATTTTTTATTTTATTTTTTAGATGCCAGACATTTATCTTCATTTAGTTCAGCATTGTTCTCGCTGCGGGAATGGTACTTTTAACACACATGTACTTTTAACTTTTAATATAGTGTTGGAATTCTAAGTTAATTTGTTACATGATTTCTATATTGTAATCTTTTATTGGTTATTATAATTCTTTATTTATTTGAATATTATTATTTTAATTGTTGTATTTATTTTGCCATATCTAGCCATGTATTGTCTTTTTTATTTAGATTCATTATTATTTTCTCTACACAGAGATGTTACTCATATTCATACTCGGATGTTCCGTTGCTCTAAAACATTTTCTATGTTGTTTTAATGGTTTGGCAATACAAAATGTGTATTTTTTTGTCATGCCAATAAAGCTTTCTGAGTTTAATTGAAATGAATCGTGCCAAAACTGTAAGCGCAGCTGAAAGACAGACGCTGCAATGCTGCAAACCATTTTTTGCACTTGATCTTGATTTAAACCTCTCCAAATCTTCTCTTGCGAATGCAAATTTAATTTACGCTTCTGACATCTGACCTCACAGAGATAGTTTGACCTCTCACCTTAAGGTCTTTTGACCTTTTACCTTTCTGAGAGTGTTTTAACCTCTATATATTTTGTGACTTCTGACCCTGGTGAATATGTTTTGACCTCTGACATCGCCAAGTGTGCAGTTTCACCTCTGACCTCCTAGTGTGTTTTGTCCTCTGACATCAAGGGTGTTCTATTACCTCTGGTTTCACAGAGAGTGTGCTCTGCTCTGACTTTTAACCTCACTGAGTGTATATTTTGATCTCTGACCTCACCAAATGTGTGCTGTGACGTCACTGTGTCCTATAAAATATGACCTTCCTATTTGTGTTCTGACCTCACAATGTATTTTGACATTTACAAAGTTTATACCTTCGACCCTACTGAATGTGTGTTTTGACCTCTAACCTCACCAAGTGTGTGTTGTCACCTCTAACCTTACAGAGAGTGTGTTCTGTCCTCTGAGAGTGTATATTTTGACCTCTGACCTCACCTAATGTGTGCTGTGACCTCACTGTGTCTTATGAAATATGACCTTACTGATTATGTGCTGACCATGAAAAGACTTCAATAAAACGGCTTCAATGTCACTTAATGTTACATTTACCTCGGAAAAGCCATTCAATGTCCATAAACTCAGGGCTGGAATGGGGGGTATCGCGGGGGACAGAGTCTTTGCAAGGACACCGTGTTCCAGTTCCAATTGGTTAGATTTTTTAGGGAACTGAAAGGTATTTCTATCTTTTGTCCACTCTATAGCCAATGAAAGTGATACTAATTAAGCACCAAAACATAGCGCAATAAAATGTTAGTGCCGGTGTAATGCATTGGTCAAAAAAAGTAAGCGTTAGTTTTTTTTCCACTGACAGACCGGCCCATGAAACGCGTAGATCAATTGGTTGTTTTCTTGATGGACACTGGGCTGGCCCAATCACATCTTTAAACACCTCCCCTTTGAGCGAGCGTGCAGTGTCAGTGAGTATCTGTCAAAATAGTCTGAAAGATGGAGAAGAAACGCACGGAATGTGCAGAGAAAAATAGATACAGGCCCTTCAAGCAGACGCTGTAAAATGTGTCAAAATATATATTTTCTGCAGCAGCAGGATCTTCATCAGCTCCGGTGATGATGATGATAGTGAGGAGGTTCAGGAGAGAGATGAGAAAGTGTAGAGTCCGCGATAAGCAGAACTACTTTCAAAACACGTAGGCTGTGAGTGTAGGAACCCATTACCCAGTTACGCATTATTTCCACATCTGCATAGTTGACGATTACAGCAATTTACTAGAAGTTTAATAAGACGCGTAGGTATCAAGCGGCAACCTCCCTTTCTCTCTCTTGAAACCAACACGGAAGTGAATTAAACGGTAATTCATCGACTGGCCGCTTGAGGCTGGCTGCAGAAGTGAATCAAATCTGTATCTCCTCCATGTTAAAATGCCCAACTTTACAGCAGAAAAAAAAATGTTTACAGCCTGGTTCTCTATGTGGCTTTGGTCTATACAGCTAATTTTGCCCTTCATAACAACTGTGAGAGGGGTGAATTTTTTTATAACTCAACCGTTTAGTTGATTAATATTTAAAGTTCTGCAAAATGAAGGGTGTGTCCACTTTTGAGTGACAGGTGGATTCCCGATGATTCCCGGTTAGCCGTCACTTCACCTCAGCAAATTCCAGCTGCGGATCTTGCCATCTCTGCCGTGTTTGTGCTTTTTTTCGGGTTTATTTTTTTATATAATTTAATACAGTCCATTACCTCGCCCACGCCTTTTGGATTCCGCCGTTGTCGTCGAGTATCGTTCGAGAGAACAACCAGCGCTGTATTCCTGTTGGTTTCCTCTGTGAACACGCACTAATGGATGTCTGACAATTTCGTTGCTTTTTGGAGTTATCAGATTTAAAAACGTCTATAGATATAAAGGCTACACTCGTTCTGCGGTACCTTTGCTCTGGAACAGATTATAACATGCTTATGTACCGTCAGATGAAATCCTGCAGGTGTCTGTGCTTTCTCCGTCCATGCAATAAATGCACATCCTTGAATGAGCGCGGATTTCTAGCGCATTTACTTGAACTTCATAGGTAATATATCTATGTTTTGACCCATTTGAGACGCGGCCAAAATCAGAATTTAAAATGGACTGAATAATAAAGCTCTCTACGAACTTGACGAGCGATGCCGCGCTGACGGACCATAGACTGTAAAAAATATATGCACATAATCACGGTCACACACACTCTCAGAGTAATATTGTAAAGTTACTGCATAATACATTTTCAACTAACAGAATATCTGTACAGAATCACAATACATAGTCTCACTTGTAGCTATGTCTTTTAACTATTATAATATGTTGAAGGGCAAAAACAAGACCTTTTAATTGGCATTCTGATTTTAATCATCAACTGTCACTTTAGCGCGAGGCCCTGTGGAGTCACTGTGAGTAGCATATAGCATTAGCTCCCAAATCTGACTCCATAGCTAGCTAACTCCATAACGTTGCGCTAGGTGGGCGTGGTTTCAGATAGCCAGGCTCCTCAGCTCCACCTCTTTGCCCATATTCTGTTATCCCGAGTGACCATAGACAGTATATAAACTGGACACAGCGACCCCATAGGTTTCAACGGAGAGAAATTAAGTCAATTAGAAGCACTCACTTCCTGATCGCAAGGTGAACTGCGCAGGCTCAAACTGAGCTTGACGACGTAGATGTGACGTGAGCAACCTGTAGGTCTTCTAGTAGCTGTGCCGAGAGAAATCTGAATCATTCCCTTACGAATCTCGCAGAGACGGAGAGCGTGGGTATTAGCTGTACATGAGCTAGCAACGGGAGCAACTTTATCACTCTCTATGGGCTTCTCCCTTGACTTTATGCCTCCACGTCCTCCCAATTGCTTGCGAGCTTCTCTGCCTGTCCATACGGTAATTTTTCGACTTGTGCGACAGAGTCGCGCGGGTATGACGCAATCGTTAGCCTATTTTTACAAAAACTGCTTCTACGGGGCCATAACGTAAGATACAAGGTAATGGAGCCTTTTATACATTTTCGTGTTTCTTTAGAAATAAACAATGGACAAACGGTGTCTTTAAATGCCTCAGATGTAAAGTTATTCGCTGTCAAAGTGACGCCAAAATGAATGGGAGTCAATGGAATGCTAACAGCAGGTGGGGGTCCGCTAGCCAATGGCGGCGCCCAGGTCGGCTTCAATGTCTTTCGGAACACTGCCCCCCTGGGAGTGACGAGCGGTGACGCGAGGCCAAGATGGCGATTGCCGGCTCCGCCCACTTTAGGCTTCAAAAATGCTCTTCAGAAACCTACGGGTGACGTCACGGACACTACGTCCATATTTTTTTACAGTCTATGGTTTGTATCCATGTTTTCCGCCAAAATAAAAGCTTGATGCAGTTTCCGCCAAAAAAGATCATGTGCTTATCGTTTCAAGTATAGAAATTAGTACAAAACTAATTATGAAAGTTTCCTTTATTTTTCAGTGCATTTGTTTTACAATATATGGCTATTAGGCTACTGTCATGAGATTAATTATAACTATTATTATGTAGTAGTGTAATGTAGACAGACACTGTTACTAAAAGAGGTTTGATTTTTTCTTTGTTTAATTTGCACACTTAATATATGGGTTGGAGCTTTTAATTTTGAACTCTCAAACTGCACCAGATTGATGAATTTAACATAAAAATGCACACAATTTTCTTACGGGGGGGGGGGGGGGGGGTGTGTGCATGCCCCCGAACCCCCCTAGAGGGACAGAGGTACTCACCACAGTTTTACCAAAGATCTTGTGGGAAACACTGGTATTGCTATGCCAATGCAGCTTATAGCTTGTTTTTTGGATGCATCACTGTGGAGTATAGTTCAATTGTATTAATAAATGACAATTTTGTACTTATTTCATCTGTTAACTCTCTCTTGTTCCTACTCACTCCATACTTACATGGCATTAGTGGTTTTAATTGAACAAAAACATATTCAAGGGCGTGCAAATATGGGTGGTGTTGTTTATATGATCATTTGTAGTGGGCCAGTCTGGGCCAAAATGCCAAAATTCTTTTGTCCCAGTCCAGCCCTGGAAACAAGTAATGTTGTTATAACAACTCATGACTTCAGTGAGTCATTGAATTTATTCCATTGATTTATACATTTATTACAACTGATTTAAAAATAACAGTAATTCATTCAAATTAATGATTTTTTTTTTTTTGTTGCAAATATACTACAGCAATTAACATTTAGTCAGAACCTCTTGTAAATTATCTGTTAGTTTGTTTAGCTGTCTATTCAGAATCATGATCTCTGTTTAAAAAACAAAAACAAAATGTGATTCTCAATTTCCAGATTCTTGCAGCTCATTGAGTAAAAACAGCATCATAACCTCATGGGATGAAACAGGTTCATTAATAAGCTACACTTTAAATTCTGAAAGAAAAAGAAAAAAGCAGTTGAAATTATTTTAGAGAATTCTTATATTAGAATACAACTACAGGTTTAGGTAGTAACGTGGTTTTTAAAAGAAAACTCCATGTCTATAAAAGATCCTCAAAACTAAATTTTTATATGATAAACATCACATTTCAAGCCTTTTAACCATTGTTTAAGAAAAGGGATAAGTCAATGTTATCATAATATACCCTGCTGAAAACATTAATGATGTAAAGGAACAAACTATATAAAACATGATTTATTGATTTATATAATTGGAACTTTGTAGTTTCTTTTGCTTCAATGCTGAAAGTGGAACTGTTTTAGTTATGATTACATTATTAATCATGTCATATGTACTAGTAAAACATTCCAAATCATCAAATGAATTGTATCCTGTTTCAAAAGATCTGTACATACATCAGTTAAAAAGAGCTTGTGTACAAAACAAAAATTTCAGATATGAAACCCAAGAAAAAATGCCTAATAAAAGCATAATCAAGCAGTTTGTTCAATAACAGGGATTATGCGAAGAGCTCTTTCAATAGGACAGTTAATAACAACTTAATAATGAAAGTTCAAAACTGAAAGTTTCTGTTTTTAAAGACTTTTATATTATTTGGGAACTTACATGTGTCAAAATCTAGCTGCCAGTCACGGATTCCAAAAAGTGCACATAGTAAAAGGTATGTCAGTGCAGTCAGGACTCAGGAGCATATAATATTGTCGACAATAGTGATAGCATGCACTTTCAACAATTGTAGAAAAAGAATGAGTTCAAGTCTACTATAGGGCTTCAACAAAATTGTACATGTACCATATTAAATAAATAAACAAATAAAGCCAAACTGGTTTGTAATAAGTGAATAAGGTAATGCTGTTTCTGAAGTTGTTTAATCATCCTTTGGTGAGATATGGATATTATTTTCAGTTGATTTCATCTAAGGCTGTGTGGCTGTAAGTCAGTTGTAGTTGTTGTGCTTTTGCTCCTCTCTTCTCTTTTTTTCTGTTCTTGTTGTTCCTCTTATCTTCATTGATTCTACTTGTTAACCACAGGTGTCTAATGCTCAATCATCACTTGTAGAGTTATCTACCTTATTTCACTAACTGCAACATTGCTTCTGTGTTACTTTTACTCTCTATAGATTGGGACCATATGAAAATTGATCTGTGTTTGTGGATTTTACAGTGTACCAAACATGTAGGCCTATATAACCAGCAACATGCAGTTTTCTTTATTCAACTATTTAATCAAATTAATTCGAGAAAATTGCCTTGGTCTTTATTTAACTACAAATACACATTAAGAAACGTGATATAACACAAAATTCTAAAATTCTGGAGAGGAGCATTTTGATAAATATATGCATATTGCATATTTATTGTATTTTTACTTAAAGCTCAAACCGTAACTTTTGGGTTAAAAATTATCCAAATTACATTTGCGCAAGTGCATAACCAGCCAGTGTTCAAAACTATCTGCTTGCCTTAGCTCGATTCTAAACGGTAAGATTGTAACAATGTTTTTAATTCCAGTGGTACTGGTGGGTTTCTGTGGGAAATTCAAGAATGTCTTTTACGTCACATCTGTACACATAAAGAGGCTGTCTCGCTACTAGGCTATATTGCGTGTGAGGATGTTGGAGGTGGAGATTTATAGCCTTTTCTCACAGCACTTATATATAATTAAACTTATCAATTTGATGGCGGATCCAGAAAGGTTCAAACGACAATCACCAGTGACAACTGGAGATTCAGTTGTCACATGGTGACATGGTGACATTGATTCAGATAAAGAAGACTTCGGAGTGGCTACAGGAAAAAAAGAGACTGCAACCGGGCCCATGCGAAAAACAAGGATAATAGGAATGGCATTAAATGTAGTCACGCAATGCTGATGTTGTTAACATTAACAATTTGAAAACAAAGTATAATTTGCACGGTTTGACGTGATATGATAAGCAATCGTTAGATTGAATCACCGTGATTTACTGCAATGGTTTTTTCCCTAGTTGATCAGAACAAAAGTGGATGTTACTTACATGTTCAGATTACATTTTCCGGTTAAAATTCATATGTTGGTCATACTTCCAAAAAGTAGAATCTGTGATTCCGAATGACAATATCCACACCGGCGCTGCACATTCTCCTGAAAACATTGGATTCATCCGCGCTGTGCCGTGCCGAGGCACATCCCACGTAAAGTTGATAATTCCGCGAATAACTGCAATAGCAGATTTCGAACAGAGATGGCGACAACGAGGAAAAACTACGGACTGCAGCTTTAACCTGTTCCTCAAATAGAATGTAAGCTATGTTTGAAAAAATCTGTCACGTTTTTACAGTCACCATTTAAATTTGTAGATTTCAAAAAACGAGTAGAAATATAATTGTCATTAAAACGTTATTATTATAAAATTGGCCAAGTAGCCTATTGTACCTGATACATACCCCAGTTAATTGATATTGAATCAGACTGAATCTGAATCAAATTGAATTGAATTGCAATCTATTATGACATTTGTGTCAATACCCAGCCCTACACAACAGCCTATGACCCTTAAAACAAAACTTTCCAATAAACCAGTCACTCAAAGCCCAGTCTGGAGCAATGTGTATGCAGTAAACGATGTAAAGCTCTCCGAGTTCTGTTCCAGTGTTCCCAATCCAACAGACTGTAACACAGCGAATCGAGCTGAAAGGTCATGTGCAGTGGACACTGCTAACATCAGTGGGATCAGTTCAGCAGGTAATGCAGAACCATTGGAGCCTCAATCATGATGGAAAAGACGCTAAAATTAGCTCTTAGGGCTAAATGAGCTCCAAGAGAGCGCCCTGGAAGAAATCAATTTGAATCTCACATCTCTGCACACCAAGTTTACTCATCACCAACCTGAAACCAACTTGTACTGCAACTCTGTTAAAAATCAGCGTCCATTTCCATGCTTTTATTCGATTGTAATTTAAATCTTTTTGCATCCACAGTGCTGAGAACACTAAAGTTGCTTTTTGTTTAGCATCCTCATCACATTTCAAATATAACTCAACATAAATCTATAAAATACATAAGTAATAAAAACATAAATAAAAAAATGCATAATTTAAATGCATACATGCATACATAGCTAGCTTTCCAACTCTTGTTAATTAGTGACCCAATTTGCTGCAAGCAGAACTAATTACAAAAGCAGCCACTCTTATCACCTATAGGGGATTTCAGGACGGCACGGACCTCAAAGCGCAAATCACAGAGGAGCCAAATCATCAATCTTCAACACTTAACAGAAAAAAAGGAAAAGCCTCCTCAATTGAGTGTAACATCCTAAAATAAGGCACTAAGATACAATGTCTGTACAGTATGCCTCTTTAATCAACAAAACATCAAATCAGTGCCACTGTTGCTAATACACCTTGATAGTTTTATGCTGGTAAATGGAATATGTGTAAACAAGGCCCATTAATTTGTTAAATAGTGCAGCTATACTCGGATATGTTAATTAAACAGGCAACTTAGTTTGGCTTTCTCTAAGCAGCTAAGAGTAAGATTTAGAAGATGTGAATCAAATGTGAAGCTGATAAGAAGATGTGAGCTGACTAATTGGATGCAGTACAGATGTAAGATTAAGCATATTACAGGTAAATTGTACAAATTTTATATATAACCTTGTATGAAAATACCATATGAAAAGTTAATTGAGGATTTAAAATGTTTTACAAGACATTAGGGCAATTTAGGCGAAAAAATGAGTTTCTTTGACAGTTTTTTTTTTACATAGCCCAATTTTACATCCCCTCCTGTTACATCACTTCCGGTTTGGCATTTTTCAGATGCAGAAGTAAAAGATCAAAAGAAATTGAATTGATCACCGATTTGATCACCAGAATTGATCACCGATACGAAACGTTTGGCCGATACCGATAATTATTTGTATTTGAAAGCCGATAACAGATAGCCTAAAAATCTAGATGCACCCTAGCGGCAGCAAAATTTATTTTTTCTCATGTGTCTCATGTGACCTTGTTATTTGTACACACTGTGACTATACAAATCACAACATGTAAATAGGAAAATGTTGGCGTTATTTTGTCACGTATTGGGAGCATTATGCTAGCTGGAGCCGTTTACCTCCAGTCTTTGTGCTAAGCTAGGCTAGCGGTGGGTGCGTCAGACAGAGTTATGGCACACACAGAGATGAAAAGGGTATGTATGAACACCCACTCCTCTTTTTTAAATCCCCGTAAATCATAAGTAGTGTCTCAGAACAAGCCGTTTGCAGATTCTACCTTTTGTGACGTCACAAAATGTCTAGGCCCCACCCACGGCTGCTGACGGACTCTGCCCTATTAGCATAGACCCCGCCCTCAGTGAGCTGTACACAGTCCACCATTTTCTACGCACTAGAGCAGATGTAGTGATAATAAAAATGTCTTAGCTTCATACTACGAAAGACAGGTGTGTTGTTGTTGGATATAAGAGTAAGCATAAGTCTCTTCATTTACTCCCGGTAACTGAGCCACTAAAAACGCAGTGGATTAGTTTTGTTTATGATGGGAATGTGCCCCTCAAGTTACCTAAAATCGTTCATGTCTGCACTAACCATTTTACACCAGACTGCTTTGTGAACGAGGGTCAATACAAAGCAGGTTTATCTGAAAAGTTGTTACTCAACGATGGAGCAGTACCAACTGTTCGTGATCCAGGTTCACACCCTGAAGACGCAAGTATCACACTTTATATTTTGTAAATGATTGAAAATCGCCTTTCCAAATGTGCTTGTTAGCAATTTCCGCAGCTAAAGTTACCACTATTGTCTCTGATTATATTCACATTATGTTATCATTTACATTTTATAGCCAAAAACTTTCATTGTTTATATAATTCATAACCGCATGTTTATTATGAACATGCAGTAAGACGATCATCTTTTTAAATACTGTGTACGTTATCGGTATAGATATGAGACTAAAAATGTAATGTTTTTTGCAGAGACCAGCACAGCGACACACTGTATCAGTAGTATGAGGGATGTTGGTTGCCAGACAGACTCAGCAGACACTTAGCTCATAAGACGAGACACGAGATTGGGTTCACAAGAAAGAGACAAGATACGATTTTTTTCACAGTATTAAAAAAAAAATCCTCAATGACAAAATCCATGACTGGGAAAATAGTCTGGAGGTGCATTTTGAAATGTTTTACCTGTCATTTCAGTTCTACTTTCTGAGAATGAATTATCATATGCTTTGAAAGACAACAATATACAAGCACTGTAAAAGGTTTTGCCACTGACTGGCTTCTCTACTGTATGATTTCACAAGTCTGTTTATACCTTACTGTACATGCATTTTGAGCTTTAATACCTTCTAATTGAGGCTGTGTGTGACCTCCTAATTGAACTCCTTTCCACAAATTTAACATAGAAAAAAATTTATTGAGTCTTATTGAGTGCAAACAATAAGTGCAACAATAATCAAAGTACTCTCTCAATATTCAAAGTGCAAACAGAGACCAGGACAGAGACCAGAGTTAAGAGGTGGTTACAACTACACTGCACAGCCATTTATCAGACGCTTAGGCTCTGTTGTGCAACGAATCCTCCGGCATAGTCTTGTCAGTCATCTCGCCTTATTCTCATTACGTTATCAGTGAACTGTGATTCCTGCTGCTCTGTGTGTGACTCTGCAGCTCCTGCTGGATGAGCAGAGCAGACGTTTACAATAGTTTACAATTATAGCGACCGTTATCCAACTGAATTAAATGTTTTTTATTTCTATTAAAAAAGCAAAACGACAGTGGAGGCGGTCGGCACCATAATGTAATGTAAATGTACCGGTGGCATATTCTATGCTAATTTCACCTTCATGCTCTGTCATGGCGATATCGCAAGACAGCTTTTCACCTCGACAAAAAATCTTGTCATTTTAATATCGCGTTTCGTCGCGAGATCTCATTACACCCCTACTGCATAGTGTTGATACACAACTATCAGTTGTTGCTTCTGCTAGAGTCTTTCCTTCATCAGTGACTGACTCCGGTTCATACATATATAGGGTTGTGGGGTATTTTGAGCTGAAATTTCACAGACACGTGTCCAAAATGTCAAAATATAGGGAATAAAGTGTCTGTGACGATAAAAGTGTCCAAAATAAATAGGGGATCTGGTGTCATCGTTGTGCTGGGGCATGTGCTGGGTAGGTAGTGCTCAGATTGGATGGTCCAGGTAAAGGGGAGGGGGTCGCTGCGGCCGCACACACTCCCCTCTTCGGTCTGAAGCTCATCTTCCCATTGACTGTGGTGCTTGAGGGGCAAGGTGGCTCGGCTATTCTCAGCCTGACTGCGGCAACGCGCGCATCCCTGCATGGGTATACGGGTCCGGCGACTCACGGCTTGGTCTCACCCCTTCCTTGCTCCCCTCTTGGACCTGCGAGGACACAAGTGTGCATGCACAGGGAAAAGAGTCCGGTCTCTCGAGGAGAGTCGTGAATGGCATTGGACCGCAGCGGTGACGAAGCTCCATTCGATTCGGGTGTACCTCGTCGCGCACCGCCAGTCCTGGTTGTTACAGCACCCCTCCTCTCTCTCACACCCACTCCAGTCGGGAAGCTGACAAAGGGCGGCGATTTAAGTGGCGGGGTGGCGATGATAATAAAGGGGAGGCAGCCCTTCCGTCACAACAGTTATTCCCTGTATCAGAAAGCACTGTTTTTACCTCCCTGAAAGGCCTTGATTTTTTGTTTTCTTCCGGGAATATACACCTCACAATATTCCTCCTTTAAATGTCGGTAGGCAAAAAAATACTATGGAAGACAATGGCCTCCATCAACTGTTTGGTTACAGAGATTCTTCATAATACCTTCTTTTGTGTTCAGCAGAAGAAATACATACAGGTTTGAAAGAACTTGAGGGTGAGTAAATGATGACAGAATTTTCATTTTGAAGTCAACTTATCCTTTAAATTAAATCCTGGTGCAGACTGTGAAATTAATTTCTGTCCTTACAACTGTCGCTGCTATTGTATGATATCAGCCAAATGAGAATATCTTGAAAAATAGCCAAACAACACTGACACCAAAGTAATTACATGGGGTCAATTTCATGTTGACTAAGGAGGTCAAGCGACAGTACTATAGTTTTTGCGCGTGTGTGTGTGTCAAGGTCACCTTGGAGATGGTATGAGGGCCAACAAAACAGAATTGGAAAAGGTTGTGATTATGAGCACAGGCTGCTGAATGAACATTGACAGAGCAAATTTTGTCATTATGATAATTAGCCTTTCACAAGCCTCATCATAGTGACTGATTGCAATCAGACCTGCTTTAATCTACAAAGTACTTCAGACTCGACCACTGTATGCGCGCGCACACACACACACACACACACACACACGCACAATAATATCCATTCAGGGGGAAAAAACTAAATTATACTCTATTACACTTTAATGTAAAATACCCTAACATGCAAGAATTGGGCGAATTTCAGAATTGGCTCACTTTTAATTCAGGAGTTGAAATTTGAATTCACAGGATGCTGAACTGGTATTTGAATTGGAATAACAGGTGGAATTTACATTATTGGAATTCAAAGAAATTTAACAAATTCCAATGATTCAACAAAATAGGAAGATGATAACTTCCTTAGATGTTTAAAATGTATATCCACAAGTCTGTGTTCACTAATTTAATGCATTGGGTGAGGTCATAATTGCATATTATGTACTGAGTAAATTGAAAAATAAACATGGAAGTATTTTGCATGTCCCCCTTTTGTTTTAATGACAGAATTTGTCCATCTTTATTGACATACTCACATAAAGCAATATACTGTATACTATAAATAAAATCTCAGCTGCTTGATTTCTTGTATTGTCGCCAAATATGAACTACGTATGTTATCGCCCAGCTCTAATCTGCTAAATGTGACTATAAAGCTTTCAAATATTATAAACATCATGATTTTCTGTAAAGCTGATAAAAAAAAAAGTGCTTTGTGAAAAGCGCTACATGTGACTTATTTCAACTTGTACTTACATTTTTGGGTAACATATTCCTCTTTGAGATTTTGAAGTTAGTCTACTGTCAAGCCCTTTAGGAAACCTAATAGCCAAAATAAAAAGTGCATTCAAACCATCATGATGTTGCTTAATTTCAGAAAAGTAATGTCAAATGTGTTGTGAAAATGGCAGCAGGACAACAGCAAGTAGGCCTATATCTCCGGATTCTGCACAAACAAAAGCATCACACACACAGATGATAATGCTTCAGTAAGGAAAGTCATGTCTCGCTTTTCTGCCTTCAACATTAGCTAATTTTCTAATCTTTTAAAATAGCTTAGATCGATTGAGCCTCAGGTTTCTGCCTCCATCTCTCTCGCAGCTCCTCACCTTCAGTCCTCATCACTAGTGACCTTGCCACTCAGGATCAAATACACTAACAGGATCTGCTTACATACATACATACACAAAGGTAATTATACGCACACACAGCGGCTAACAGCTGGAGAGGAGGACCCTTACCCATTTAATTGATCTAGATTGTGTTTACTCATTTTGTTGTCTATACATTTTTGCATGACAGTGGAAACTTCTGTTGCGTAAAAGCACTTTCCACAAATAGGATGCATTTTAAAGTCTCATTACTTAAAAGCATTAGAGGCACAAATGAAAACGTCTCGGTTACGTATGTAACCCTCGTTCCCTAAGTACAGGGAACGGAGACGTACGTCGGGTTCCCCTGACGAATTGGGATCACGCTAGGGAGCCTATTACCTTATTATTTCTACCGAGAAACTAACAAAAAGCCAATGAACATTGGCATGCAACATTTGCATTCCGCGGACCCGCCCGTCAGCGCGGGTATAAAAGCCGGAAGTAAACATTGCATCATCGCTTTTCGCTGAGGAGCCGAAGTAACGGACCCCTGCGAAGGTGCAGCCACATGGCAAAGGGACGTACGTCTCCGTTCCCTGTACTCAGCGAACGAGGGTTACATACGTAACCGAGACGTTCCCTTTCGTCCAGGGAACTCCGACGTACGTCGGGTTCCCCTGACGAATTGGGATCCCTAATAAAACGCCATGGTGCTGGCCCCTTCCAGTGCCCAGCTAAGCCGCCCTACAGCAGTTTCAATAAATTTCGGGGGCTGCTAGGAATCCACAGCTGTTCCGCAAGACCCACACTGAGGACATTGGATAACACTGGGAAGCGTGGAGCGCATACTGGGAATTGGGAGCGCATACAACAAGGACGACGGCGCGAGTCCGTCGGGGAAGACACGGCTGGACTGCACGTGGCAAAACCGGTACTCAAGACCACTGAACACCCAGTCTGCTACGACTCTAGCTAGAGGAGCAAACCTGGCGCCGGGCGGTCCGCTACGCCGGGCGCCGGGGGGGTGATGGAGGAGCTCAACGAGGTTACCACTTAGGGGCCAGCGGAGCGGAAGAGACACACTTATCTGATTACAGAGTGGCGCAGCAAGCCGACACAACCTATTCCCTCGACCCACTGGACGAAGCCAGAACCCGGGAGGAAACCGGTTCCACACGGAGGTTATAGAACCTAGCAAACGTGTTAGGTGTCGCCCAGCCCCCAGCTCTACAAATGTCTGTCAGCGAGGCGCCTTGAGCCAACGCCCAGGAAGCGGCAACACCTCTAGTTGAGTGAGCGCGCAACCTGGGGGGACAAGGCTCACCCTGAGCCTCATAGGCTCGGGTGATGGCATCCACTATCCAGTGGGCTAACCTCTGCTTGGAGATGGCCTTCCCCTTCTGCCGGCCTCCGTAACAGACAAGGAGCTGGTCTGAGGTCCTGAACCTTTGCGTTCTGTCAACGTAACACCGCAAGGAGCGGACGGGACAGAGAAAAGCTAGGGCTGGGTCTGCCTCCTCCTGGGGCAGCGCTTGCAGGTTCACTACCTAATCTCTAAACGGAGTGGTAGGAACCTTGGGCACATATCCGGGGCGGGGTCTCAGTGTTACGTGGGACAGGCCCGGCCCGAACTCTAGGCACGATTCGTCGACCGAAAATGCTTGCAGATCCCCGACCCTTTTAAAAGAAGCCAATGCTAACAGGAGCGCTGTCTTAATAGACAGGATATCAAGCTCTACTGTCAGCAAAGGCTCAAAGGCAGGACTCTGGAGAGCTCTCAGTACCAGAGTCAAGTCCCAAGGGGGTACAGAGTGTACAGGGCGAGGAGGGTTTAACCTCCTAGCACCCTTCAGGAATCTGATGACCAGGTCGTGCTTCCCCACCGACTTATCGTCAACTGCATCGTGATGCGCCGCAATGGCAGCGACATACACTTTGAGGGTTGAAGGGGACAGCCTACGCTCCAACCCATCTTGCAGGAAAGAAAGCACAACGCCGATCGGGCAAGTTCGGGGGTCCTCCTGACGGGAGGAGCACCAAGCGACGAACAGGTTCCACTTTAACGCATAGAGGCGCCTCGTAGAGGGGGCTCTAGCGGAAGCGATAGTGTCTACCAATGCCTGTGGCAGCCCACTCAGAACCTCCGCGTCCCGTCCAGGGACCAGACATGGAGTTTCCAGAGGTCTGGACGCGGGTGCCGTAGAGTGCCCCGTCTCTGAGAAAGTAGATCCTTCCTCAGAGGAATCGGCCAAGGAGGGGCTGTCGAGAGGAGCATGAGTTCTGGGAACCAAGTCCTGGTGGGCCAGTACGGCGCCACTAGCAAGACCTGCTGCTCTTCCTCCCTGACCTTGCACAGAGTCTGCGCAAGAAGGCTCACTGGGGGGAACGCATATTTGCGTAGGCCCCGGGGCCAGCTGTGAGCCAGGGCGTCCGTGCCGAGGGTCCCCTCGGACAGGGAGTAAAACCACTGGCAATGGGTCGTGTCCGGAGAGGCGAACAGGTCGACCTGTGCCGCTCCGAAGACACTCCAAATCAGCTGGACCGCCTGGGGATGGAGTCGCCATTCTCCGGGCAGGGGGGTGAACCGTGAAAGCTCGTCGGCCACACGGTTGAGAGCCCCCGGCACGTAAGCGGCATGAAGCGACCTCAGATGCTTCTGACTCCATAGGAGGAGGTGGGAGGCGAGTCGCGACATACGACGGGAGCGTAGACCACCTTGACGGTTGATGTACGCAACGGTCGCAGTGTTGTCCGTACGGACCAGTACGTGCTTGTGTCTGAGAACCCCTACGAGGCGACACAGAGCTAAACGTACTGCTTGCAACTCCAGGCAGTTGATGTGCCAATGCAGCTGGGGCCCCGTCCACAGACCCGAGACTGCATGCCCTTTGTACGTGGCCCCCCACCCCGTGGCCGAGGCATCTGTGAAAACCACAGCATGCCTGGAAACCTGGACCAGGGGCACTCCAGCCCGAAGGAACGCAGGGTCCGACCACGGGGAGAAGGTTTGGCGGCAGTGCGGGGTCACTTGGACCCGGAACGTGCCACTCTGCCACGCCCACCTGGGGACTCGATCGTGAAGCCAGCGCTGTAGCGGTCTCATATGTAACAGGCCGAGCGGTGTAATTGCCGCTGCGGCCGCCATATGCCCCAGGAGCCTCTGAAATTGTTTCAGTGGAACCGCTGTCCTGCCTCGAAAAGACCTGAGGCAGGTGAGCACTGACTAGATGCGCTCCTCTGTGAGGCGCGCAGTCTGGGCGACCGAGTCCAGCTCCATACCGAGATAAGAGATCCTCTGCGTGGGGCAGAGTTTGCTCTTGTCCCAGTTGACCTGAAGACCCAACTGATTGAGATGCCGGAGCACCATGTCCCTGTGTTCGCACAGAACATCCCAAGAGTGAGCTATAATGAGCCAGTCGTCGAGGTAATTGAGGATGCGAACGCCTTGCTCTCTCATGGGAGCAATGGCCGCCTCCGCGACTTTCGTGAAGACACGGGGGGACAGGGCCAGCCCGAAGGGTAGGACTCTGTACTGATACGCTCGACCCTCGAACGCAAACCGCAGGAACGGTCTGTGTCGAGGAAGTATCGAGACGTGAAAGTAAGCGTCCTTCAGGTCGATTGCTGCAAACCAATCCCGGGGACGGATGCATTCGAAAATGCGCTTCTGCGTGAGCATCTTGAAGGGAAATATTGTGCAGGGCCCGATTCAAGGAACGCAGGTCCAGGATTGGTCGTAACCCACCGCTTTTCTTGGGTACAATGAAGTAGGGGCTGTAAAACCCCGACCTCATCTCGGCAGGAGGGACCGGCTCGATCGCGTCCTTCGCCAGCAGGACATCGATCTCTTTCCGCAGGACAGGGGCATCCTCTGACCGCACACGGGTGAAGAGAATGCCCCTGTACCTGGGAGGCCGGCGGGCAAACTGAATTGCGTAGCCGAGCCGGATGGTGCGGAGGATCCACCGGGACGGAGCTGGAAGCGCTAGCCAGGCCTCCAGGAACCGAGCGAGTAGACCCACCCGGACCACCGGCGTACCCGCGGAGGGGCAGCAGGGCGGGGGACAGGGACCCGGCTCCAGCGACGACGTGGCGACCGCGAGCGGGGTCTGAGCGCAGGTACTGACACCTACCTGTCCACTCCGGGGGGCAGACGGCAGAGAGGGTTCTTCGTGTACCCTCTGCTGCGGGCCGCCCCATGGCGAGGGGAGGGGGAGAGACGAGGAACGAGGCCCTGACTCCTCGCAACCCCGTCTCTGCACGTCCGTGGCCAGCCGCAGGCCGGGGCGACGCGGAGGGTTCCGCGAGGCCGCTACCCGCAGGCTGGGGAGAGGGGAGCGGGGGCCGTGTCGCACTGAGACGACACGCGCCGCCGCTGCGACCCTCTCGCACGGGGGAGACTGCGTGCCCGACAGTCTCGGCCGTGGATGACCTGGAAAAGGATGCGGAAACTGCTCTTTTATTGAAAAAGTGGGTACCACTGACTGTGTCAGTGGCGGAACAAAAACAAACCAAAGATTCTCCACCCGGCCCTCCCCCGGGGGAAGGAGGCGAATAGGGACCGCCTCCCGAAGAGCAGCAGCATCCTGATCCAGGTCGCCCGCATCAGGAACGACGTCCACCTCTCTTCTTCCTGGAAGGTGCAGGTGGCGTCGGAGCGGGCTGGGCCACCCTCTTACGGCCCGACCTCCGTCCCCCAGGCTGAGGCTGCTGGCCTGGAGGGGGAGCGGCCGCAGGAGGACGACCTCGGCGACGAGCGGCCGGAGGCTGTGCAGCAACAGGAGTTGGGCCAGCAGCGGCCTTCCTCCTGTGCAGGACATGCCGCATAGCTTCCGACTGCTTCTGGGCGGCGGAAAACTCTTGGGCCAAGTTATCCACCGCCTCGCCGAAGAGGCCCCCTTGGGACACGGGGAAGTCGAGAAGTTTGTTCCTCTCGGCTTCCCGCATATCCGCAAGGGTAAGCCATAGGTGGCGCTCCTGGACCACAAGTGTGGACATCGCCCGACCCAGCGAACGTGCGGTAACCTTCGTCGCCCGTAGAGCGAAGTTGGTCGCCGCACGCAGCTCCTGCAGCAAGGCTGGGTCGGGACCACCCCCCTGCAGGTCATGGAGTGCTTTGGCCTGGTGGACCTGAAGCAGAGCCATGGCATGCAGGGCGGAGGCGGCGTCTCCACACGCCTTATAGGCCTCCCCGGTTAGACCCGAGGAGAACCTACAGGCGCGGGAGGGGAGTGAAGGGGCACCCCGCCAGGTGGAAGCGGTCTTCGGACACAGCTGCATCGCGATAGACCGCTCCACTGTGGGGATTCCCTCGTACCCGTGCGCCGCCCCGCCGTCAAGGGTGGTGAAGAGGGAGGGGCGAGGAGGCCCCCGCCGGTACGCCAGAGGCGCCGACCAGGACTTCCTCAACTCCTCATGCACTTCGGGGAAGAAAGGCACTGGAGCGGTACGCGGGGCATCCGCACGTACCGCAGCAGGCCAATCATCAAGCCGCGAATGCGAGGGCCCGGGCGGAGGGTTCCACTCGAGTCCCACATTCGCGGCCGCCCTTTCGAGCATAGCAACCACCTCGGGATCAGCGTCAGCTGCAGCCACCACACCCGAAGGGGGTGGAGCCGCTGACTCCTCACCCGAAGATTATTGCACCTCTTCCGATGCCGCGATAGACATCTGGTCCTCCGGGGGCGCTCCAAAGGAAACAACCAGAACCGTGCGGGACGGCCCCGGAAGTTCCCCCGGAAGCGCCGCTGGCAGCGAGCTGCTAGAGGAGTGGGAAGCTCGCGAGGATGTTTCACCACACGAGACATTCCGCACTGTAACCCTCATACGCTCACCAACGGGAATGACCGAAGTAGCCGCCTGTCGAACTGAACCGACAGACGAACTAGATCGAGCATTATCCGAAGGGACTCCCCCATATTTCAGGGATCTCAGTCTCGAGCGGAGCGTCGCGATGGCCATGCTCCCACAGAGAGAGCATGACTCATCCAACAATGCTGCCTCAGCATGCCTTAAGCCCAAACATGCGAGACAGTGTTGATGGCCATCATCCGGAGGGAGAAGTCTACCGCATCCAGAAACGCACGGGTGAGTCGACATCCTGAAAAGGACGCGAAACACCCGCCAGCTCTTTTAGACAGAAAAGAGAGAGAAAAACAAGAGAGAGAGAGAGAGAGAGAAAACGCCGAAGCGCCGAGGGACCACCGCAGCAGACAACCGGGGGACGCTGCAACCCTTTGCTGCTGAAGGCGAAGATCGCTGCACCGCGCCGTCACACCAGCGATTCTGCTCTCCAGGTAATCGATCTGTTTGTTCTCCAGAAGGCTTGCTTGTAGTCAACAGGAATACTGAGGCTCCGAAGCGAAAGGCGATGATGCAATGTTTACTTCCGGCTTTTATACCCGCGCTGACGGGCGGGTCCGCGGAATGCAAATGTTGCATGCCAATGTTCATTGGCTTTTTGTTAGTTTCTCGAAGGTAATAGGCTCCCTAGCGTGATCCCAATTCGTCAGGGGAACCCTGGACGAAAGGGAACTATTAGATTTGTTAGAAACTATCAAAAAGTCTTAAAGGCCTTGACTTTCTTGACTGTATCCAACAAATAAATATGTTGAACTAACATAATTTATTATACTGAAAAACAAATTGTGGTTAAAAAATTATAATCACTAAATATTAAATTTTTTTCATGCAACCCTATTACCAGATGATTTATTAAAGTTGATATGAAACAGAAATTACATCTGATATCCATATTGTGTTCCAGTGAACCGGCTTATCAAACAGCAACAAAAAAACTTGATAGTATTCATCAGTTACTGATTAGATTGTTGAAAGAGAATGAAGAGAAATTTAGCTAAACATGCATTAATAAAATACAATAAAAACTAAATTGAAATAGTTACTTTTTACATAAAATATGTAATATATTAATTTGTCATAAGTAACATTTTCTGTATTGAAAACATTATTTTATTTGACCATTTGTTAAAAAAAAAAAAATCATTGACTGTTTTATTTTGTACCCTATCCTTGGAAATCGCCAAAAGTAAACTCAGAATCTCAGATGTATTTCTCATGGATGCATGATTGCAATAATCTATTTTTATTTAAGAGAGAGATTGAAATGCACCTCTATTTCACATTTCCATTTACTATTCACACACTCTTCTAATGCTGATGAGCGCTGATATCAGCACAATGATCTGGAGGTGTGAAAATTAAGTCCAGAGACAACAGTGAACACACACACACACACACACGTTACAAGGTCAAGCTTTCACTGGGTTCATATGGACAGGAAGTGTTATTTTTAGCATTCAAGGGGTGATACAATCAAGACCCCTTAGTCCCTGAAGTATATAGAAAGTAACCTGGTATTAACGCAAAAATTACCCAAAGCTTCAACCTAATCCTGCTCCTATCCTAAACTGAAATAACCTGAGATCCTGTTTGTCTGTATGTCACTAGCTGTGTGTCCAGTAAATCCTCATTTAATGTGGTGTTCCCCAAGGCTTTATGCTTAGACCGCTAAAAAGGCCCGTTCACACCAAGGACGATAACTATAAAGATAATGGAAAAGATATTGGCCTAGTTCTAAAAATCGTTCTCCATATTAAAAAATAGCAGAGTTCACACCACAACTATAACGATAAAGAAATGAGGAACGGTATCGTTGGGATCACTTTCAGAAAGATTTTGTTCCAGCTGTTGAACGATAAAACACTAACAGCCAATCAGAATAAACTTGAATTTAAAGGACTCGCACATTTAAAATGCAGACTGACATTGTGGAGAAGTTGATCGCCGAGGTACAGAATAATCCACCATTGTTTGACAAGTCAAACCCCATTTTCAAGGTCACGTAAAAAAAATTATATGGAAAACAATCGGCCGTGCCACAGATGACGACAGCGCTGTGACGTCGAAGTCATTAGTAAACATTGCAAGATGGCTATATGGGTAAACACCACCAGTTGTTTGAAACGGCTTTGACTGCTACGATGAACGAGTTAGACTTGGCTTTTTATCCAAAAAAGGAACATGAGGCGGCGCTCGAATCGTTCCTTTGCAAGAAGGACGTTTTTGCTGTTTTGCCGACCAGATGCGGCAAGAGTCTAATCTACCAGTTAGCTCCGCTGGTACCTAAGCGTTTGTGATTGGTCATAGTGTTATCCAATTGCGTGCAGTGAGATTTCCATACGCATGCTTGGTGCCGCCCCTCGAGTTGGGCGATTTTCATTACTCGATGCCAGACCCTTAATCTTTCGGATTTGGGTCTGGATTTACAGGCAAAAAGTTCAAATTTGCTTTTTACTTTACAGTAAAGCAGCAGCAGTCATCTATTTTCGCTACTTTGAAACCGCAGCGCGGGCGCGCGTACTTGGAATAAAAGACAGTTGTCGTTCTTTGGTGTGACGCGAATATAGTTATCGTTATAGTTATCGTTCTTGGTGTGAATGGGCCTTTATTCTTCAATAAATAATATTTAATAATAGGTGAAACAGATTGCATAAAAAAAATTAAGTATAAAAACTGTACAAGTTGCCACAGTGATTTTTACAGCGGGAAGCAAAGCGGTATCAGTTTATCATATCAGAGTATCATTAGATTAAACTCTACTGTATATAATATACAAAATGCATGAATGAATCATTCAATATAAGACTAGTAACATTATGAATATGAAAACAAAGTTGTTATTGCTTAGTTTTTTTAATTGCATGCAGACTCTAAAAATGAGAGATGGACGATATATATCGGCCACAAATCAATATCGGCCAATAAATGGTCATTTTTAATGTTATCGTTATAGATCCGATAAAAAAAATTAGGCTGATATATTAAAGACGATAGATAAAGTATTATTTCCTTCAGCTGAGATACTTCAGATGCGCACTGTTCGCCATGATGGTTTTGAATCACTTGATATGATTGGAATCACTTCGAAAAGGAAGATACAGTTAAGTCAAGTGCAACATTTGAAGAACAAATCTGTCATATAAACTACATTTTACAGAACACGACTGTAAAAGAATGTTGTGTATTCTATGTGCACCTGAATTTTGTTGTTGCGGAAAGAACTCGTCCACGGAGTTACACCATGACTAGCACAGTCTCGAGTTCACTTGAGCCTTCGCAGCCTTTTGTGCCATTATGTTTTTTTTTTTGTATATATATATGATTAAATTCAGCGCCACCGCCAGCCAGATGGAACTGCGTTTTGGGAACTGGACCAAGATATTTTTTTCTTTTCCACTGTCCCCTCTCGTCTCTGTCGCTCCTCATGGTTCCGCCACCTTTCTCTCGCCTCGTCTGTCTCTACCCCCAGGTGCCGCAGCCGCCGTGACTGGGGGGATTGATAGAGTACAGTGCAGCCTTGTGAGTATGTGGCAAGCAGGGTGTGGTGTGGTGGTGTGACTGATAATGAGTGCTGCACCAGTCTCCGGAGCATGAGCACCACAAGTCTGTTGTCTCTGTTCCCCCTATTGTTAGTTATGGTGATTGATGTGATTATGACACCTGCTAGTCCTTTAGTTTGTTATCGGTGTATATTTAAGTTCCTCATTTC
Organism: Phoxinus phoxinus; assembly: GCF_949152265.1. Taxonomy (NCBI): domain Eukaryota; kingdom Metazoa; phylum Chordata; class Actinopteri; order Cypriniformes; family Leuciscidae; genus Phoxinus; species Phoxinus phoxinus. The sequence continues at coordinate 12,018,652 of NC_136877.1, read as the reverse complement.
CCTGCCTTCAGAGTTGTTTATTATTTATTAGTTGTGGATTATCTGTGCTTATCAAATACTTTTGTTTTGGAAATTCAGAACTTAAGAGTATAAAATACATTTTAAAACTTACACTGGTTCAAACTAGGCTACATATTGTATGTGTATGATTTATGTTTAAGTGTTTGGGACATGGCTTTTAGTAGCCTTTTGTTTTTGTAGAAAGCTTCTCCCCGCCTGCATGTGGCAACTCTCGATCCGTTACATCCAGCAGCAGCCGATGTCAAACACACCTTATGTGTCTTGTGTCAGCCAGCAGCCATATCACCCTGTAGCCCAAGACCGGTTGCCCACTGAAGCTAAGCAAGGTTGAGCCTGGTTAGTACTTGGATGGGAGACTCCTGAGAAAAACCAGGTTGCTGCTGGTAGAGGTGTTAGTGAGGCCAGCAGACGGCGCTCACCCTGTGGTCTGTGTGGGTCCTAACGCCCCAGTATAGTGACGGGGACACTATACTGCCAAAGAGCACCGTCCTTCGGATGAGACGTTAAACTGAGGTCCTGACTCTCTGTGGTCATTAAAAATCCAAGGATGTCCTTAAAAAAGAGTAGGGGTGTAACCCCGGCATCCTGGCCAAAATATGCCTCCTAATCATCCCCATATACTGATTGGCTTCATCACGGTCTCCTCTCCACCAGTAAGCTGGTGTGTGGTGGGCGTTCTGGCGCAATATGGCTGCCGTCGCATCATCCAAGTGGATGCTGCACATTGGTGGTGGTTGAGGAGATTCCCCCCCTTCTATGTAAAGCGCTTTGAGGTCTCAGAAAAAGTGCTATATAAATGTAACAAATTATTATGAATTATTGTGTCAACACGCCCCATGGAAGAGAGGGGTGGGGTGAGCAGTTGCTTACAATCATTTAAAGAGACATGCACCGAAACGGGTCGCTGTGAACAGAGCAGTTTTTGAAAAGGTAAAATGGTGTTGTTTTACACAACCAGTGAGGAATTTTAACCAAAGTATGTTACAAACTTTATATGAAGACCCTAAAGAATCATACCAACTTGTGGAAAATGGGCATCCGATGACCCCTTTCAAATGTAACATTCCTTAAAATTGTGACATCCAATGAACCATTTAACTTGGGTGTTACTGCAAGTTATTGCAAGAACAAAGATTACATCAGCACAAATTAATCTGAGCCGTCACATTGTAACCCTAATAACAATGTATGAGGTATTTAGCAAACCTACCTGAAAAAAAGTGACTATAGAAATCTGATAATTATACAAGATGTAAAAATATTCTTGATGGATGGATGGATGGATATAATGTATTTCAAAATGAATGGTAACAAAAAATGGGAAGTTTGAAAAAAAATCTGCGGTCAGAATTCTGCTGACTGATATAATTTGGTACCAAAACAGGCCTCAATTTTCCGTCAAGTGAAGGCTAATCATAACATGTTTGCACACCCACAAGTCCTCTCAAATTAATGAGAAGAGATAGATCAAAGCTAGTTAATAAGGAGATTAGAGAGATTAAAAATTATCACAAAATCCCTAGCAGACACATCACACCTTCCCTTGCAGCATTTCATGGTGTGACAGTTTTCACCCTGCGTTAGCGAGATGGGCATTAAAAGTCAATGTTCTTGAAGTCGAAAGCGACAACTTCAAGGTCATGGATTTTATCACACAATGAGAATGGTAATCACATACTAATGTATACCTTAAATGCAATGTAAGCATTAGAAAAAAATGTCTACCAAATGCATACAGTATACTGTACAGGTCTATGTATCTTCCAACTGCATTTGATGTTTGGATCTTTTACTCAGCCTTGTGTTAATTCGGTTCCATATCAAAAGTTTTTTTTTTTTTTACAAACAAACAAATAAATAAATAAAATAGAGGTAGAATACCCAGGGCTGTTCTTTTTGATATAATGAAAGTGAATGATCTACACTGCCAAAATATATGACTCCTTTCAATTCTTATAAGACAATCAACACTTCTATGTGAAGTAAAGCTAAATTGTGTGTGTTTGTGTGTGGGAAGCAAAAGTGGGTATATGCGAAGATTGTTGGATAAATGAAAATAAAAACCTCTTTTTCACAATCTCACAAAAAAGTTTATAGAATAGACATTTATAAAAGTGTGAAACACACAAGCGCTCTTCCAAAAATCCACTGAGAAAGCAATTTAAGGAAGCAGGAAAATGTTGCTGAATATAAAATGCATACTATATATTACATATATTATATTCTTATATTTCATCCTTCATTATATTTCAGTACTGAAAACGAATAAAAAACAGTCTGTACTCCGTACTACATATTTATAATGCTTTCTAAAGCTGTGCACCACCAGATTAACAGCACACCGGCATCAAATTCTTTTGGAATCAATTGTAAGTCAGGTCTCTTGTGTGATAGTGCTATTTAAAGCCAAGCACACACCACAAGACTGAAGTTTGTTGCCCGAAGGCATCTCACGGCAATAGGGGGACATTTTTAAGACACCATGTCAAGATAAAAATAGTACAACTTTTGACATGCATTGCAGCAAATCAATGACGGTTTTAAAATAATGGACTAGTTCGATTTCTGGTGGTGGGACAAGCATATTTACATAAATATCCATACATTATCAAAGAAGGGTGTAGTGCCCCTCCCCAAACGGGTGCTCAGCATTGCACATATCCTTTGAAACAACAGGGGGCGAAGAAATAATAGCAAATAGATATAATAATATTTGAATTAATATTTATAAAGTGACACTGTCCAACAGTGAAACCAGTGGATACAATTTCAGAGAGAGAGGAAGCCACTCTTTTGCATCCATTGAGTTCATGCTACTAAAACAATTCATGGTGCTATTAGTTTACAGGTAGTTTAAGTAAATGTAAAATTATCACATCCAAACAGATGTTCCCACAACCAGGAGTCTTTGGTAAAAAAAAAAAAAAAGGCAATTCGGCTATTGACCTAAATAAAGTCAGCATGAAATGGAATTTCTTTTTTACCCTGATGCGACACATTTTCCAGTGAAACAGCAGGGACTTTAGGGCGGGACTTCATTTTGTCCATGTGGAATTAATTAGATGGTAGAATTGTATATTTTGATTTCATGGTGATTTTAACATGATCTTGTGTTTACCAATGATTTATTGACTAATGGTCTGAAAAGAAGATTATAAACAATACAATCCAAACAACAAACGATACATAAAATATGTTTTCTGATCTGTAAAGTTAATGATTATTGTATTGAGAAGCTATATGAAAATGTTTCAATTCATAAAGGAACATTTATTTTTAACAAATAATGTTCATATGAAAAAAAAAACTATATTATGGAGTAGGTTGTGTACGCTTTAACCCAGGAAACATTCAAGTTAAAATACAATTTTACATTAGACAAAAAAAAAAAACGAATCAGAGAAGAGACTTTTCAGAAATTGTAAAGGAAGCTGACGAATGAAGATGAGAAAAATCTTAGTATTCTCCACTCCTAGTCTATATTATATTCATGCACTCGAGATAAATCCAGATTTACCGGGCAGCTTTTGGAGCTCATACCTCCAAAACTAATTTCCATCTCTTGTCACAAGGTAAGACTAAATCTGTGGGGATAATCGGAACGTCAGTAACAAATCTCACGGAAAGGTCCTTTACCTGAAACAGTATAGATTAGAAGACTCTAAATACCCTGCATATGATCGTATTTAATCTCTGAACAACCACACTACACACACTGTAAATCAGCTCTCGCTTTCTCAAGCCTAAACAGTAGAGTTTAGGAGGGCATTACAAAAAAAGTGATTATCTCACTATAAAATCCATTAGAAGACGGAACATTCCTAGACTGTAAATATTTTATTATTATTATTATATAATAATAATACTTATATGTTCTAGAAATATTTTATTTTCTTTTAAGGATGGTTAACTATTTTGCCTTGCATCATCCACATTTATGAACCACTGTTAGAACTGCCAATGGGAGTGATAAAAAGACAGAAGGTGAGTAATTTCTTCTTCAATTATTAATATAGTTCATTTCTGTGGTTAAAATATTTTTAACTGATGCTGTTTCATCTTTTTACACAACAGTCAATCTTCCCTTCATGACACTTTGTAAATTATGCTATTCACAAATTCACATTACAAAAAAACATCAACATCAATGCAATTTTTGACGGATTCATTTTTTTTTTAAGTGTACATTCGTGTGTAAATAATCAAGTTAAGTTCCTGCAGCTTAACAAGAGAGAATAATAATGTTGTAGAAAAATAAATACTTCCCTGAAGTACAACCCAAGTATATTAATTTTCAAAAGTCACAGACTAAATGCCAAAGTCCATAAAGTGAGGGGGCTTGTTTCTTGGACTGTAATCGCACGAGCCATGCCCCAGCGCTGAGCCAAGACATTCTTGAGTCACGTTTCACACCGTAAAGAACATGGTATGAATCAACAGCTTCCTAAAGCACCAGCCATGTTTTTCCTTCCATTTAGTTAGGCTGTTTTTCACAAAAGCTTCACCTCACTTCATATCACTATAGAGACCTGTCTGTTGTCAAAGCAATTAGCGTTGAAGAAAGACAGCGTGGCCATCCTTGACAAATCAGCCTAAACTACCAGGGCACATCTGTTCTACTGCACTTATTATGTCTATAATATTATGTTTTTGACATCAACAAACAGAGATTCCCTACCTCCAGATGAAACCTTTCTAACCCTGTATGACTGAAGAGTCCATATCTGAAATACGACAGCAGATTCGAGCAGAAGTCCGAGGAGTCTTTGATATCCCCATTTTATTCTTTCTTTTAACAGGACATATTTTGTGCAGCTTAACCCAGCGGGGCTTCGCTGACATTTGACATTGTTTAATCCCTTGTGAACAGAATGACACAATGAGCATCATTCCACAATACAACAATCCCCTACTGCTGCAATACAGTCTCCTTTTAGATCCAGCGCCGCAAGACTCATCCTGGCTGACCTATGCCCAAAGTATACTTCGTTTTTTTACGCGTACACTGGCACAGGGGTTCTCAATGTGGTCTCTACGATCAATAGCCTGGGGGTCCATATTTTATGAGCTGTAAGTCGCCTGCAGCCACTTATATTCCAGTGACTTATATCATTTGAATATAAGTTCAAGGTATAAGGTTGACCTGTCCCAAGGTATAAGATAATAGGAAATAATAGTGAAAAAAAGGTAGCAAACATCCTGAGGAGTGGACCTGGCTCCCGGCCTATATGTTTTCAGTGGTGTGTAGATACATTACAAAATGAACCATTATGTTTTTACTACCTTAGAATGAGCAGTTTCTATCTACATACACCACGGGTCCCCTTAAATGGCCCTAAGTATAGCCCTAAACGGACAAACGCGTTTCGTCATAGAAACTAGCTAAAGTCAGCGAATAAAACGGGACACATTGATGAACAAGTAGCAATAATATTTGCAATAACATTTCGTTTTACTGAATAATTAAGTAAACCTTTTTCTTACTTTATCTTTGTAAAGAAACGTCGTTGCTTAACTGGCTACTCTCTGCTGTCTCAGACGACGACATATTTTCCTGTCGGCCACCGCATTTTCTGTTGGTTGCAATTTGCAACCAACAGAAAATTTTCAGATTAAAAATCACACACTACACCTTTAAGCCAAGAACAGACGTTTTTAAAACTGTTATGTGTTTTTAAAAGGGACATGGGTGATTTCCCATGTAAATGTGGTAGCCAATCATTACAGTGGGCATTTATGCTGTATTAATAATATTAATGTTATTTATATTACACCTTAAAAGGCAATGTTACCAGACATCACAAACTGCTGTTGCGGCCATGTGATGTACTAGAGGTAACTGCAAGGATGCTGCTTTCAATAATTGCTGCATTGATCCCAAAGCCAGTTTGCTGAATCTGTAGATGTTTTGAGTTAAATGTGCAAATGGAAAAAAATTGTGCAGAGTGTTCAAATTAAACTGATTAGATGTGTCCTATACCTGTGCAAGCAAAACCTTGAGTTAAAAATCGAATTTTACGTCAACAGAAATGATTTGATTTGATTTATTAGACAAAAAAATAGTGAAATACACTCAATTGTCAAGGATAGCACAATAAAATTGTCTTCACGAGCGCTTACACAGATACACACGGGAGCGTTTGAAAGCAGGTGTCTATCACCGGATCCGTCTATCAGTGGATATATTAGGGATAGACGCCTTCTTTCAAATGCCCCAGTGTGTATCTGTGTAAGCGCTCGGTAAGACAACATGTTTTTGTCAACGTCACAGAACGCGTGAACACAAATGGCCAATCACAGACATATATGTTGAGTGAGTGAACACAATGGCCAATCAGAGACATATACTGTACGTTGACCGCGTGAACGCAATGGCCAACCAGAGGTGTTTAAAGGGCATCTATTATGAAAAAATCACTTTTACATTGCGTTTTAACATAAATGTGTGTTAGCAGTGTGTGTACACAACCACCATATAATTATGAAAATCCACCCAGTGCTTTTTTTTTAAATCCCCATAAATCATAAACTGTCTCAGAACAAGCCGTTCTCAGATCCGAGGCAATGTGACGTACTTTTGCACAAGCCCCTCCCACGACTGTTGATGGACACAGTTTTAGAGTAGACCCGCCATGAGTGTGCCACAGTCCGCCATTGTTTCGACGCCGGAGCAGCTGTAGACAAGAATGTCTTTTAAGCGATTGAGGTGTTTTGTTGTTGGATGTAAGAATGAACATAGCAGTCTTCATTTACTCTCGTTGTTACTCGAGGATGGATCAGTACACTTCTTGATCCAGCTTGCAGTCTCCGGAGTGAAAGGCCTAACGTTACTGATCACGGCAGAAAGACTTAAGACTAATGCACACGTCGTATACTGTGTTTATTCAGCTCTTATGGTGCGTTCACACCGAACGCGAATAGCGCGTCAAATTCGTGCCTGCTGCGTCTAGTTATACGCTTGACCACTTTGCGTCAAGAGCGAAATTGACATGCGTAAAAACAAAAGTTTGAAGCTAAATTTACGCGTGTCAGAGGCGAAAGTTTTTAAAAATACTGCGAAATTTAAAAATACTACTGTTAATGTTATTGTGTCACGAAATGTAGTTTTGAGAGTTGTTCAGTCGAGAATGTAGTTGTTTAAAGCTCAAATCTGCGGTTTGTTTATAAAGATAGCGCCTATTTAAAAAAATGTGATCTGACGTTTCGGGGGTTGAGAGATCCAGGCGATCACCGGCGTTCAGCGCTCATGTAACCCGCCTGGAACAGCCTTACCTCGGCTAGTCCTCCTGACGTTTGCCGCTGCACGAAAAATGTTTAAATTCACAATCTACTTCGGTTCTATTATATGAGACATACAAGTTAAAATACATGAATGACTCGTTATAACGTAGGTCAAACGACTTCTTTAATTATGTGAGTTTAGAAATGTAATGTATGAATGTTCAGAAATGTATGACTGCAAGTGTTCAGTGTCACATTCGTATTAACATAGCTGAACAATGTCATCCCTTCTTTCACGCAGGCATTTAGTCATATTACAAAATAATTTATTGAGGCCAAATATATAAAATAAGTTATTGAGGCCAAACATTTAAAATGACATATTCAACTGAAAAGCGGGCCTGCCCCCGTTTATCATGTCACTTCACCACGTGTCATGACAGCAGCAAGCAGGCTCCTAATTGGTTAACGCGGCGCGAATTGACGCAGAAGTTCAGATTTTTCAACTCGGGCGGCAGACGCGAATTCGCGTCAAACAAAATGCACAATAAAATCGCGAATGCACAAAAGCACTATAAAATAATTTGCGTGTAACGCGCCAGACGCTCAATTCGCGCCATTCGCGCAAACTTGATGCACGAATGAGGCGAATTCGCATCTACCGCACCGCACTCTACACCTCATTCGCGCCGCAGGATTTTTTTACGCGCGTAACGCGTCTTTGTATTGACTTAACATTGAAATCACTCGCGCCTGACGTGCTATTCGCGCCCGGTGTGAACGCACCATTACAGTGATTCTCTGGAGTAAAACTAACGCTTCATCGTTTGTGTGATGTACAATAAACTTCATTGAACACAATATATTTTTGGCCATCATTCGGACGCGATCCGCTACAACAGGCTTGTAGCCTAGGTGAGAGGCGGGACAGTTGAAACACTTTTCAGTTAAAAACGTAATTTTCTACGATAAGGTTACAGATAGATTTTTTTTGTGTGTGTGATCAATAACTCACATATGTGTTATCTTAGTATCATGTGTTATTCGGTACAAATATAGAATGATTTAAGTAAAAATTTACTTTGATCGGTAGTTGTGCTTTGTTTCAATCAGGCGGGACGGTTGCAACACAGGGGTGGGACGGATGAAACATAACAGTTTAAACGGCAACTATTCATGCTTATTTTTATGAACAATACCTGACAAGTAACTTATGTAGCCTACATATTGTTACAAACATATTTTGTAATTTATTTTAATTTAAAGGTTCATTTTAACCATTTTTGTTCTATCACCCATTAAACATAGGCGATAAACCTATGCGCATTTTGTGTAATTTCATTTCCGGCTTTAAATCCAAAACGGCATGACGTAAAGAAGAAATGTTTTCGCGGGTCTGATAGGCATTGCGTGTTGTACGTGCTGACGAAATTTGACGTACGTGAGTGGTTGACAACGTGAGTGGTTTTCAAGGAAATCTCAGTGTTTCATCCGTCCCGCGTTTCAATCGTCCGGGCTCTCCCGTAATTAAACTAGACTACACCTGTTCTATTTCCATACAGTATATTATATCTGACTCTGTAGGCATTATTGTCCGACTCAGAGTCTAAATGAACACCGCTACTGAGAGTTTCTGTTTTGATATCAGATGAGATTAGGGTGACCACCTGGCTATTGCTCTGTTGCAGGTCAGCAGACCTGATTTTGCGGGACAATGCGGGACACGAGGGAGAAAACTTACTATTATTATACTAGGTGAATAAATATTGATTTTATATTAGATGTCTTTTTGCAGTGATGTTAACATGCTTTAAATTGCTAATAGGCTTTATAAAAATGTTAATGATGGCGCTGACCGGCGCTGTGAACGTCACTATTAATGTAAAACTCATTTTAACAGCACGGGTCTATTCAATCTAAATAATTAAATGAAAATAATAATCCAATCGCTAAAAAGCACATTTCCAAATTAGCACATAAATTCCATTAGTGAAGAATAGAAAGATTGAATGCGTTCTTACCGGATTCAGTACATCTTTAATTTATATTTTTTTGTGTGTGTTTTTTTTGTTTTTTTTCTTCTTCTTCTTCTCAGTGTTTGTTTTCCCGCTCTGGCTAGAACCAATAATAACGGCTGCGCATGTTCAGTGTTTTCTTATTATCAATTTTTTTTAATTGTAGAATTGTAATTTAAAAGACGATTAAATAAAATACAGACAACATTAAAATGCGGGACACTGTTTATGACTTGCGGGACGCGGGACAAAGCTTCAAATTTCGGCGGGACAGGTGGTCACCCTAGATGAGATTGTCCTGACAGAGCATTATTCTGAGCCCCAAAAAGTGACACTTTAAACATGCTGTAAAAAAATGTATGTTGGGTATTTTGAGCAAAACACTCTGGGGACATCAGAGACTTATTTAACATCTTGTGAAAAGGGGCATAATAACTGCCCTTTAAGAATCCATTCAACAGCGCTCAAAATGCTAGAGGAAAATGCTGGTATCGTCACAATTTAAAAATGTCAGTACCGACTTGGTACCAATATCAGTACTTTTGACAACACTATATTTGAAATAACTTTAATATCTAAAGACGACTTATTCCACTCTTGAGCCCCTGAGTATTCGAAAGACCTTCAACCATGCATAGTTTTAAAACTATATAATGTAATATCCGTAAGACTTTGCCTAGTATTATAACAATGTTTCTAACTTACCCTAGATAAATATGTATACAAATATATAGGAGCTTTTTTATTGATTATCTTGTGTACCATTTTTAGTTTAAGATGTGCTACTCTGTTCTGTTCCAATCAAGATGTCTAAAAAGGGATACTTCAACGTGTAAAAATACTGAAACCTAAACCTAACCGTATGAAGTTATTTTAAGATTTCTATTACTTAACCAACCATACATGAGACAGATCAGACATCCAAGAAACGCATGTGTACTCAAAATGACATTACACTAAACATGATGCAAATCATTTAAAATTTAGTTTATTCAGAAAACTATCATATCTAGCAAGAAATGTTGTCCTAGCATTAAAATACCTTACTTAAAGATTTTATAGCCATACTTGCATCATTTAAATAATTTTCAAGGACACATCCGAGCAGAGGTCGCGTTAACCGAAATTTTTTTCCGTAATTGACTTAATTTTTTTTAGCAGTGACGGAAAAATCTGAAGGACGTCCGTCATTTTAACAGATTACACTGAGGGTGATCTATTTAACATGTAACTGTAATTCCCACCCCTGTCTAGTTGGTGGCTAGTGCGCTCCAGTGTGGCAGTAGAGCATGACATCTTTCAACATATCCCGAGATGTTCATGCTTGTCTATTTTGTGCTGTAACGCAGTAAAGAGGAAGAGATGATCAGTTCATGTGGGCTTCGCACTGCCGCACTTTGGCCACATTAAAGAGCGGCAAAATGGTTATTATTTCCTCCGGGAGAATACCATCAATTTCTACTCTTTGAACACAGTTAAATAAGATTTCAACCAGGCTATCACCATACTTGAAAAACCCATGCCACTAAACCCAGGTGCACACTGCGATTTTGAAGTTTTGCAAATCCTAAAAGATTTGTCTGATCTTAGGCTGAAATCTGAAGTCTTTTATCATTAGTTGGACATGTTCACCGACAACCGATTAATGGCCGCAGTGATAAAATTTTACCTCCGACGAAATTCTGGCAGTGTCAAGATTTGAGTCACAGTCCTGTAGTGTGACATTTCATACGACAACCGTCAAATTGTCTTCGTTTTTCAAAACAGGCCATGACCCAAATTAACGTTTGAGATTTCTTTGTAGCCACCACATGTAATGCAGCTCATTGTCACTAAACGTATCATTGATTGATGATGTAAAACTCCCGACATGTTTTTTTGCGTGCGTCCGCTTTTAACGCGTCTTGACTGCCATTAATGACAACTGAGATCTTACAGTGTGACATGGCTAAGACCAAGGATCATGTTCGTACAGTCTGATAAGCAACAATCTTAAAGGACTATCATAAATCACACAGTATGCACCCGGCTTTTATTTATCCAACAGTTTTGAATGATCCACTGTATCAAAAGCTTTTTGGAGATCCAAGAATACCATTCCACACATTTTACCTCCATCAATCTGATTCCTTATCAAATCTGTGAAATAAAGTAAAGAAGTATCAGTTGAATAGGATATTCTAAAACCTGATTGAAAATCATAAATTAAACCATTCTTGCATACTGATACATCTGTTTATACACAACCTTTTCTAAAACATTTTAAGCCAAACTAAGAATGGAGACAAGATGGTAATTTCCAGGATCATATCTATTTACTTTTTTGTATAATGGATTTATCTAGGCTATCATTGTGCCAGATCGGACTATACCCTTTCCTAAAGAAATATTTACAATAAATGCAACAGTTGGAACTATAATATCTGCAGCATCTCTTAAAAATCTAGCTTGAATACCATCTAGCCCAGTTGACTTAGACACATGAAGATCTTCTAACATATTAGTAATTTTACTGTCACTTTAGTAAAAATAAAACAGTTAGGCAACAGCCCCTTTTTTAGATCAGATCTCTTAACAAAATTAATTCCATACATTTCTTTAATCCTCTTGTTTATTAGTTATCCTATAAATCAAAAGAGCCTTATTCCTGCTTTTTATTAATTCCATTATTTCCTGATTCATCCAAGGACTAGATCTTTGCTTAATTGTTACCTGTCTAAGGGGGGCAATTCTATCCACTACTTTAAGAAATAAAACGTATAATATAAGTAATACATATTAATTAATTAAACTAAAATGTGTCCAAGCATCATCAACTATTGAGGTATTACGAATGTCATTCCATTGAACTCAATAAATTGATCTTTAAATGCTTCAATGCTATATTCAACGATCTAGTCAGTAGTTTTATGAATTTTTATTTACTATACGTTTCCTTGTACAGAAGATCGCTAATGCCATACTCTATTACTCCTTTCTGAGAAATATACTTTACATCAGACACCAGAATAAGATCTATGGCACTTTCCCCACCTTCCTCAAACTCTCACTTACAGTTTTTTCCAACTGCTTACACACGTTTTCAAAACTATGTCTCCTTTTTTCAAAACTCTACACACAATTCCCAAAACGGCACACACAAAATGCAAATTGCCTCACATCTCCTTCAAAATGTAACACTGCATTCAAAATGCCATAAACACGCGTCAGAATGAAGCATTTGCATCAAATGGCAAACACTTCTTTCATAATAGTACATTTTTGGATATATCATGCAAACACTGTTGTTCTAAATCTAAAGCTCTTTGGTCTTTCATTCTTATATCTACATTTCAATGTAACGTTCTACAGTGACAGTAATCTGCTGAGAGGGGTAACAAGTACACTGTAAACCTTATGAATTATCTACACAAGAAACACCAATGCAATGTAGAAACAGAAAATATGTATCAGGCCAAACATTACAGTTGTATACAGTAGCATACAACACAACCATAAACATATGTAAACCAAAAGTATATTCTTTAGAATACAGTAAAAACACAATTGTGTTTGTGGCGTCTCTGTTCAAAACAGGTAATCTGACCTTTGACCTATTTATAGGCCTATACTACAGTAAAGCAGTGATTGGTTAGTGAACAGCAAATACTGTAGTGTTTGCACATGTGAGGAGTGTGTGTGTGGCCTGGTGAATAAGTGTAGCATTTTGATTGGTTGTGTTTGGAAAAGGAAAGCAAGTCACTTCCCATTATATTTTTGTGTTTTAGGTCGAGAATTGTGTGTAGTGTTTTGAAAAAAGTGTTTTATGCAATTGAAAACTGAGTCAAAGGCTGATAAATAGCTTATGGTTTTGGAGATTTGGTGTGTAGTTTTGCATTTTGAGTGAGAGGTTTCAAAAATCGTGTGACATGAAAAGATTTTGTGTGTAAGCAGTTGGAAAAAACTGTAATGACTGCTGGGCATTATAATTATCCTTTATTCTTTTACGTATATCATTATTAAAATCCCCATACAAATACATTAACAAACTCCAAACATTATTGGCTTAGTCGCAGGTATTAACAAGTCCAAGAACAAAATCTCATGTTCAACAGTGGCTTTATCTTTATCTTTTTCTTTTGTTGTTTGAGTACCATTGGTGACAAACAGCTGCTGATATATTAGGCTGCTGTCACTTTAAGACGAATGCACGGACCTAATTGAATGATACACATCCGTTTTCTTTTTCAATTGTTTACAAAACATAACCGAGTGTGTTTGCGAGAATACTCGCAGAGACAGGCGTTTTTACTTAATTTTACATCCATGTATTTGTTGAAGCTCAAAAATAAGAGAAAGAAACCTGAATTCTGTGTTCACCATGCTGTCTGTGTGTGCGTTCAGAAAACAGTGTCAGATTGCCAGGAAACACTCAGATACAGTTTTCTTGCACTTGATGTTTAAACTTAAAAACAATGATAAAATGACAAATGATAAAATTTCACTCTATGTTGGTTAAACTTTGTAATTAATACGCTGATCGCATGCACTCCGAAACGGGGAGCTGGCCATTACGGATCACAGATCAACTACGATCCCTTTACTATTGCGGATGCGCACATAACGATGTCGATGCTGAAATGATATATCGTGCAGCCCTAGTCCAGACACCAGTACATAATCATAAAAATACAGCACACACGCTGTTAGAATTGTCTTGGCATTGGCTTAAAGTTTTGTCGTCAATATTTACTACAATGACAATGGCTGGAGAATATGCCTCTGAAGCTGTGAAAAAACTACCTGGTAAAACTACTGCCCTATTTTGAAAAATAAACTTTGGAGGTGGGCTCATTTGTTTGTGAGAGTCTAATGTATACGATTGTATACAGTTTTACTTGTACAACATAAACGAGGTGCACAAATTGCATAATTTCTTGTGGAACAATGATTGAGAGTAGATCTTTCAGGCGAAATCTGACATAAACAATGGACAATATATCAATATTTCACAGATTTAGCTCTTTTGTGGACAAAAAGCTGTTTTTCAATGGATGCTTGTCATGGAGATTTTACCCAAGTGCGACGGATTGGATCGATTTATCAATTTCATAACAAAGGTATGAAGTTGATTTAGCATTTTGTTGTTTGCACAAATTACAATATTACTATTGCTGGAGGATCTATATCGTAACACCGTAGATTGGCACTAAACCCTTAGAGCTTTCAAAGGATGTATAATTTGTTATCATTCTCAATATGTTTAGACAGTATTCTATATAGTAAATGTAAATGATGGTAAATAAAGTGACGTCAACCCCGAGTCAAGAGGTTTTTAAGGTACGTTCCTTTGGAAATTGTGAAACTTCTCGTGTGGTGCTTGAAGATGCTTTGACAACTGCAGGGGTTAGGGATTAGGCTCAAGGTTAAACTGCGGTATTAGATCATGATTATTGTTAGTCGAGGCCTCGTCGCAGTAGCGGAGACGAATGGATTACGCTACATAAAGCCTGCAGGATTATTTCGGCTGCATCCATGACTACCGCATCACAAATGAAGAGCTTATGCCTTAATGAAGAACCAAAACACAGGAAACTGCAGGAAAACTATATTCACAGTCATGCATGAGCATATGCATATGTATCTGAGTGTATGCCATAAAGACAACTTCTACCTGTTGCCTGGCAACATTTGAGTTCTGACTCGGGTCCAGTATTGTGTGTTTCGAATTTATATGTTTCTTCATCATCCTCAGGATCTCTTGTGCAAATCCCAAATCCAGCTGTCTGGCAAAATAACCTTTCAATCACTGTCCACGTATTATTAACCAAATAATAAAAGTATACGGAAACAACGGCCCTCCAGGACAGAAGTTGTAGATCCCTGGCCTACACAACGCCATCAATGTGTGGACTGTGGTGAGGACATCAAGGGCTTAGAGCGGCTATTGGTATAGGGCCTAGTACAAGATTACTATTGCGTAGTTAAAAAGAAATAGGTCTAATCATTTGTGATCAAATAGGTCTACAGTGGTTGGACAGACAGAGGAAGGAAGAGATGTTGTCAACTCACCTTTGGCTGAGCCTCCACTTCCACCACCTGGTTTCTGTTTGTGATGCTCTTGACAAGAGACTCTACCGTCCCATTGAACTTCATGAAGAGCACATAGGTGGCGTAGACGAGCAGCATGCTGATACTCTCCAAGTACGTGATGTAGTTATCCAGGAAGAAAACTATGAGCATAATGAGGCCGATGATGTAGAAGGTGACGTCCCTGAAAAGAGGCCACCACGTCAGGTTCAGGATCTCCTTCGAGAATACAGCACACATTCCAATGACGAATAAGATGTTGAACACAGCGGAGCCGACAATGGTTCCGATGCCCACGTTACTGTGGGAAATGAATACGCCAATGACGGAGGTGAAGAGCTCAGGAGCCGAGCCCCCGGCCGCCATGAAGGTGGCGCCTGCCACGTCATCTGAGATCTTCAGTTTCTCTGTGATGACCGTGAGCGCGGGGACAAAAAACTCGTCACAAACGATGGCAAGGGCAATGAACATGTAGATCATGCCGAACATGTGTAACACGACAGCGCCACGCCGACGGTCTTCCAGGCTGAACAGGTCAGTCGGATAGTCCCCTTGACTCTCGTTTGACTCTGCGGACGAACGCATGGCTATGGGCGTGTCCTCCGAGAGGTTACTGTGGTAACCCAGGTGTGTGGATAGCAGTGTTCTGTGTGGGGCGTGGCTCTGAAGCCCCTCCCACTGAGCAGTAGAGTGCCACGAGAAGGCCACTGCACTTATTGCTACGAGACTGATGAGGAGGCTGATCACCCGCGCAGGCCTGAGTTTTCTCCATAAGCGCTGGCGGGCACAGACAATCTGACTGTGCTGTACGTCGGAGGCCATGGCCATTCTCTCTGCTTCAACACTCATGTGCTCTCTTGTTACGCTACGGTTAGGCTTAGCGCATGCTGGGAATGCTACTTGTACAATAAATCTGTGGAATCCAGGTGTCCTTCAGCACACCAGAGGCTTCCTCATATTAGCCTGAGAAAAATAATCACACAGAAAGGGTGGGGTGGGGGTTAATCACACATCACACAAAGCCAACAAGATATATGCTGCCAGGTCAGTGTCCGTGCGTTACGTATGTCCAAGTGCACTAAGTAAACGGTGTGTGTGTGTGTGGAATGTGTGAATCTGTGAGCATCTGCGATCGCTGACTTGCTCTTACTCACAGCTGCGTCTGCATTTTCAAGGTCACAGTGAAACGGCACAATGTCAAAAGCATGTCTGCATCCCTCTCATGCCCTACGCAGCAGTTTCACAGCATGAACCTTATATAACCAAAAATAAGATCTAAATAAAAGCTCAAATTCTTCAACAGCGATACTACTGCCTCTGCCATACTACTGACTGCCATGAACACAAATGTTTTCATTTCGACTCATTGTTATCTATAAACATGTTTTCTGAAGACCTACATTTATTAGATTGCCACATAAAAATGCTTCTGAACATCTGAATGGAACTTTCATAGTGTAATTTCAGATCTACTCATGCCAGTGTTACGACACATTTAAAAGTCTTCTCTTCCTCACTATATCAAGGCTATTCCTTCCTCAATGATCATGATATTAGAATACTAGAATGAATGAAAATAATTAAGTCTGATTAAAATAGGTATTTTATTTACATATTTTCTTTAAAGCATATTAAAATGATTTACTAGATACAAGATACAAATGAAGTGCTAAGAAAAAAAAACAGAAAGTGAAAGTGCAGTACAAAAACTGGAAGTGTCGAGTCAGTTGGTAAGTACGATTAGTTAGCTGTACTAAATCTGTAGTTTATGTTGTACTTTTACTGAAAATAATACATAATTCTTATTATTACAATTAATAGTTGTATTAATAGGTATAGGCCTAATAATCGAAAATGGGAGTTGGTTTAATTTGTTGTTTTGGGAATACTGACATTTGGACATATGTAGGTAATTGATTAAATAAATAAACATTTCTAGATCTATATTTCTTCAAACCCCTTACTATGCACGTCGCGTTGTTATTCTCTCTCCCAGTCATTTGTCAATCATGTTATGAACATCATCCGTACATTTTTCCATGCGTGGCAATGTCACTTCTAATAATGCTGTCATTTATCATGCTGTTATTAAAGGGGGGTATGGCTGTCATACCTGAATAATCACAGTCTGTCGGACATGCAACAGACCTGTGATTCTCATGACCTCTGAGCTCTGTGTGCCGAAAAATAATGGATATATAGGCTAAATAATTAATAGTCTGATATATGAAGGTAAGTTCTGATCTAACGCAACGTTGTCTGCTCAATACTCTTAACAACACTAATGATGCATCATGTGCAATGTACAACGCACCATTTCTGAACTGTATATTAAAAGCAAATAAGCACGTTGATAAACTCACTGGTCGAATAAATGAAAAAATGTGACTTACATTCAGAGGTGATGGATGAACGCGACGGTTCGGCGCGACGCATACAGCAGGTTGACAGTCCGCGTGCGTCCTCTCTCGTGCCCTCCAGTAATTTCTTTCCGACTATGATGATGCTGGTGATGTTATTTAGGGGAGGAGCTCCGAAAGAGCGTCTCTGTGTCCAATTTCATGCTCTTATTCCCAGACATTACCTATGGCGAGGAGCGATGTTCAAACCGACCACAACCCCTCTCTCTTTCTGTGTGTGTGTGTGTGTGTGTGTGTGAGAGAGAGAGAGAGAGCAAGAGCGCGCGCACAGGTGTCGCCCACCACGATTCCGCGCAGCCGTGTGGTTCTGTGACATCACAATGGCCCAAGTGGAAGCGTTACCGTGGTTACGGCGTTCTCCGACAGGAGAAGTCTCACATCATCACGAGTTTCAAATGATAGAGAAAGCACAAATCATCATGTTCACACATACTCCCTCTCCCTTCCCATTCACAAATGATATGACACGCTTTTTATTAAATGAAAGATGTCGCACCAAAAAAAAAAGAGATAAAGGTCTTATTTTGCTTCATCGTGAGTCTGTCCGTGTTAAGTTCATTTATTCAGTTTCTTGAGCGAGCTGACAGGAAGCTGACACTTCTTTTTTGTTATTCAAAAATAATGGCCGTGTTTACTTGCACTCTCAGGAGACAGAAGTGTGAAAGAGTTGGGGTGTAGGAGTGTTGCTGGTGTTTAGTCGGGTTGCCATTTGTATGTGTGTGTGTGTGTGTGTGTACGTGTATTCGGGTAATTGCTTTTATGCACTGTGCAGATCTATGCAGTAGGCTAGGCTACTTTTTTGCTGAATCTATTACAATTGCCCACGCAGAATCCAGAACACTTTCGCCCTCATTAACACACACACACACACCGCTGTCTAATTAAGATTGATGGACACAGTTCAGAGTGAGTAATGATTTACAGTGCCTCGTGTTAACTCACTCTATCAATTTATGATTGCGTAGTCTGTCCTACTGATCTTGAAGATGGCGAGTAACCCATGACACGCATGCAATAGAACATAGGCTACACTTATAGAACATACTTTTTTTGCGGTCACAAAGTAGCCTATAAGTACCTGCCTACTCAAGAAGAGTGCGATTTCGGACGCAGCCCTGAACTACGGAGCTGATGGGGAGACGCACTATCTCTGCAGGCAGCGCACACATGACGCATAGTGGGAGCGCAATAAAATAGCCTACGGAGCGCAAATGAATGGGAAAAACCGCTGCACCTTGAGACAGGCTCTTTTAAAATATTTTAACTTGACACGATGCAGTGAAATCACAGCGCTGAGTATTAACTCCCGTAAAGCCAGTCGCGAGGGCAGCTGTCTGAGCGCGTATTATGATAACTACGGTAATCTACAGGCATCTTAAAAACATGGACTATAGGCGTTTTTCATTCATCGAGTCTTCTTCAGCAATAGGCCTATCCGCCTTTCAATCAAATAACACCAAAGCCTTTCATTTTCTTAAGGAAAATATTTCAGAACTTAATCTTTGTTTTCTAGCATTGCACTTAGGAACATACAAACTTATTGATACAAACTAAAGATAGTTTATCTTATCTTTTCTTAACTTAATCTTTCTTAAGATTTTCGTGAATCCGGCCCCAGAATCTTAGTGAGGTCACCTTTATCATGTTGCTTGCAGTGTAGATTTAAAACTTTAATGCAGTGTGCTTTTTATTTCTGTCTGTGCAAATCAATGCCATCCAATTACCATCCTAGCTAAAAGGCAACCTTCTCTGAAAGTTCTGTCAATGCTTTCAAAGCTAAACGTTCTTCCAGTAAGGTTCTTTAATAACGTCCTCACAACGTCAGCACAAACATCGTTCATGGAACGTTTTTAAAACATTTAAATCAATAAAAACTGGACGTTCTAAACGGCCAGAGAACATTGGAGAACGATTAAGTTTCTATAACTTAATGGAATATCAAAACGTCCTTAGAAACCTATCAAAACGTAACAGCTGGGATGTTGAACTATTTTCTGAATCCTTTAATTTCTTTAAAACACTTTGTCGTCATGGTGTCTAAGTTTAGAAATCCTCGCTAAACTCCAGTGTTGTTTTTTCTCTTGAAGATAATCACCAGGAACACGAGGAGATGATTCTATGATAATAGATGTTTATATTTTCCACCAGCTTCACGCTGGCATGTTCGTGGCAGGCTCGACTGCCGCTTCTAAAGCCTCACGCTGTCCTCTGGCGGCGAGACGATAAAACTACGTCTCCAGATAAAACTTAGACTAAACTTTCCAATAATAATAATAATAAGAAACAGTTGGCTATTGAACATTAGTTTTTATTTTACACCTGTATATACAAACGATTATTATTAGCATTATTGTTATTACTTTTGTCACAAAAACTTTGATTAATATAATATCTAGCATCAGCATTATGTTTTTCATATATCACAGTTCAAACTGTTCACTTCCTTCAGTGCTGAAACTATGGAAAAATACAGCATGTGATCTACAAAGGACACTGAACCCCTGCAATGCATTCTGGTTCCAAAATGAATCTAAAATACAAAATCAGTACCGGTAGTTTTGTTTAAAAATGATCGTCTTCACATGACTTTAATTTAGGTTAATAAAAAGACTAAAAAGTAAATGCAGCATATTTATTACAAATGCAACTAGAAAGTAATATTCAGCATTTAAAACTAAATAAATTAATAAAAAAACAAATAAATAAAAATGCATTTTTGGTTCTGTGCATTGCACATATTCATCTAACAAGAGAATACAGATATTTTATCAATCCATGTATTTACGGCTTACTGTACACTGAATGTGTGTTTAACATGTTTATCTAAGCAGTGTGTGTGAGAGCTGTATACATTACTGTACATTACTGTATTTAAATCATTTGTGTATATGCTATGATTAACACTGCACACTCACTCACTATTCACTACATAGTGAAATCCAGTCGACTATATGAGAAAATGAGAAAACTTCTGTATACACTACATTTATGTGAAAGTAAAACACAAAAAAATAGTGTTTTGGTCAGTTTGTCTAGAGCAAGAGACGATCATGAACTCTCCAGATGAAGTGTCTCTCAGTTCAGTCCTCTTTCAGTCCTCGTCTTCTCCTCTGCTGCTCCAGTCTCTGAAGCCCTTCCTCTCGCCCCAATGCATGCTGGGTACCTGCTCTGTGAGCCGCCTCGGTCGCTGCGATGTCAATCTGAGCGTATTTACAGGAGCTTTTCCCTGAACAGAACCAGAACAAGACAGATGTTGATGTTGGCCTGAAAAAGTTTAATTTATTACTTTTATTCAGAAAGGCACATAAAAATGATCAAATGTGACAGTAAAAACATTTATGTTACAAAATATTTATTTTTGAACTTTCGATTCATGAAAGAATCCTGAAAGAAAGTTATCACGGTTTCCACAAAAGTATTAAGCAACACAATGTTTTCAACATTGATAATAATAAGAAAAGTTTCTTAAACAGAAAATTAGCATATAAGAAGGATTTCTGAAGGATCATGTGACACTGAATGCTGGAGCAAAAATGCTGAAATTTCAGCTTTTCATCACATGAATACATTACATAATACATTATAATATATTTAATTAAAAAATATATTAGCAAAAAACACAGATTAATATTTTAAATAACTACAATAACCATATACAAATAAATAATGATAAACAATATATAAATACACTGTATCTAGTGAAATTTATATTTTCAGATGTTTGTACTTGCACCAAAGTGAGTGACATTTATTATTGTATTTGAGCTTCAGGCTGTTTTGCTTAAAAAAGAGTAACATCAGTTTTTGTCAGATGGGTTGTATCTTGAATGTGAGTGTGAATGACTTGAAAGCAGCTGCTTTGTTTGTTTAACTTAATAATGAATACTTCGTATTATGGAAGCTTGTGTCTACCACAGTATTACAAATAAAAAAGGTAACTGCGATTATCTCACCAGCAGAGTATTCTTTTTTTCTTTTTTTGCAATTGCAAGTTTATGGATTCTAAAATACCCAATGGTTCAACTACACATCATCAGTGATAAACCTAGGGTCATAGGCCGTTTCGGGAGTTAGATCATCAGACACCCTAGCCTGGGCGGCCCAGCAGGGTGTGATCAGTCCCCGGCTTGTGTCCAAGTAGCGCACTACCCCATTGATCACCCCTCTTGATCCTGTTCTTTCCTGCAACCCTCTAATACCAAGAAGACTGAGTGTCCGATGTGGAGACTGTCCTGCAAAGCCCCTGGAGCGGGCCCTCCACCCATGCCTTCTACATAACATCCCTCTGCCAATTTGAGATACTTGGCCTTCTTGCGCTCATGGGCCTCCTCTTTTCAGCCTTCCCAAGGTATAGTAAGTTTCAACATGACCACTTGCTTGGAACAGTCAGATGTTAAGACCAAATCTGGACTGAGTGTCGTCCTTGCAATGTCTTCTGGAAACTTCAGCTTTTTTATTCTGTGGCGGAAACAAGCTTCCATATACTATATCTATATATGGTGTTGATGTGTATACACTACTAATTATTATTTGCTTGTTTTGCACCTCTGATGGCCGTGCTGGACTCCTGCAGCTCTAGTTCCATGTAATGCAGCTGTTTTTTGGACATGGGGCTGGTGGGAATATTCACGTATGTTACTCCGTCTCCTCTGAGCCTGTCCGTCACCACTGATCCGTCCCCTGCAAACGCAAACACTCCACCTGAAACGCACAGATCAGACCCACATCAAACACACACACACACCTACAGAAAAGACCACAGACCTCGGGCAAAGTGAGTTCACCTTCAGTGAGATGATGAGAAACCCTTTGTGAAGCAGCACCGCTGTCTATGAGCTCAAACCTGCTCCCCTCCTCCAACTGTCACAGAAAGAGAGAGAGAGAGTAAGATGTTCATCCATGGAAAAACACACCTTCATTAGTCCCGATTCCTGTTTAAAAGTAACATGTCCACACCAGTTTAATCTGTAACTTGTCTATACAGGTGCAGCCTTTATGCTTTACAAATGTAGTTTTCAGGTGACTGCCTGCTAATAACACACTGTTGCGTGTGGCATTGAGTTGTATTTATGTATTCAGTTGTATCGCTTAACCCTTTGATGCACAAGTCATTAAATTAAGGAAAAAATCCCAATGTTTATTTTTTCATTGCATGCAATGAAAAGAGATTAAATATAAGGTATTTTTAAAATGCTAATTACTCATGACATCAGACCATGTGGCTGTAATAAGCGCAGAATGATGAAGGAATACCAACAGTCTTTAAAATTAAATCCAAAAGGTAACACGCAGGAGATCAACCAGAAAACAGAACAGCACAACCACATTTAAACTAAGACAAATTGAACACTGAATAAAGGGAAGTAGGGGCTTAAATACACAAGGAGGATAATCAACATAACTAGAGACGTGCATAACAAACTGTTCCTGAACCTTGTTTGTGTCTATGATTAATCAGACAAACAGGAACGGAACCAAATCAAAATACAAAAAAAACGATCATACTTGTGACTAGGGGTAGGTGATCTGACGATTTTATACCGTGATCGATCTTGAAGATGGCCACGATCTACTTTTCAAGCGAATCGTAGAGATTGTGATCTTTTATGTGTCCTCATAATAAAAATAATAATAAAGTACTGCAATGACGGCCTACTAGATGGCTGTGCTGACTGGCCATATTATATTATGCGTCTTTCTTTCATGCATGGGGACCCATTTGAAAAACCACTCAACAGCAGTAGGGCTGTGCGGTTAATCACATTTTTTAGTTTCTGTTTCGATTTGGACTTCCAACGATTTTGAAAACATGATAATAAGGATAAAAATATAGCTGCAAGCAGCGATTACGGGCCCAGTTACACTAAAGGCACCGGGCTGGTGCTAGATGAAGTTTGAAGCAAATCAGGTAAAAATAAGAGGGTGATTTTAAAGCATTTTGAAAGTGACACACTTCCTGCTGCCAGTTGGTGGCGCTATAACGTTGACTCACAATAGTCACATCCATGTGATCGGCCTCTTACAATGAACTCAATGCTGAAGTTTCATCAAGATCAGTTAATGTATGCAGAAGTTATAACACACTTTCTGTTTCCAATATTCGCCATAAATTAGTTTCCTCGCCACGGCCAAACCGTTTGAGATATCAAAAATCCCCTGGCAATTTATCATCCTCAATGTCTTGACTTCATGCTGACCGAGTTTCGTGGTGTTTGGATGAATTCTCTAGGAGGAGCATTTCAAATGCCAGAACATGCGTTTTTAAACTACCCTAAATAGCCGACTTCCTGTTGGGCTGGCGTAAAAAGTAAAAGCACGAAGGATATATGAACCGATGAGTTCTATAAGTATATCGATTTTCATATTATTACATGCAAGCATGTTTGATTTATGGACCAAGTTTTCGGACCCCGTTCCAGGGGGCGCTGCCGAGCCCCCCTGCCACGCCCGGGTCCCAACTTCAGCCCGGCCCTAATGGCCGCGGGTTCTGACCCATGTGCAAAGTTTCAAGAGATTTGAGCACGTTAAGAGACCCATAAGTGCCCGAATAGTCGTAAGAAAAATAATAATAATAATAATCCGAAGGAAAACAGCCATGAATGCCCACAGTGGAACCGATGGTAGAAGGAGCCAGGGTGGAGTCAGAGATCCAACCACCAGTGGTTGGAGGCCCAGGCAGAGCCGATGAGACAGAGACGGAGCTACACTGTAGGTCCTGGAGAACAAGGTGGAGCAGTGGTGAGGTAGAGCGGCTGAGGTGAAGCCAGAATACTGGAGGATTGAGGCGCGGCCATTGGGACCAAGGACCAAGGTGAAGCCAGAGGGAAGGCGGAGCCCGACAGAGCCGAATGGGTGGAGGGATGAAATGCAGCCGAAGGCTCGGAAGACCGTGGCCTAAGCAGAGTGATGACTGACCAAGGCGAAACCGGAGGGACGAGGGAGCCCGTGGAGCCGTAAGGACGAGGGTCCCATGAGGAGCCGACTGGTCGATGGGCTGAGGTGAAGTTAAGGGCTCGGTGGCCCAAGGCCAGCCCAGGGATCTACTTGCCAAGGTGGAGCTGGAGACCGGAAGACCCAAGACTGATCCATGCAGCAGAGTGGAGCCAACAGAGGAGCCGCCGAGAAATTTAAGGGAGCCAGCAGAGGTGGGGCCAGAGGACTGGCTGGCTTATGTAAAGGAGGCGGGATAGATACTGACATTGATTTATAAGCAGACCAGAATCAACTCATACAAATGTGCACAAAAGTTTTATTTAACTAAATCACTAACACATAACTAATCTAAAACACATACACACAATCACACATACATGGGTAGAATGGAAAGTGAAAGTGGCTCAAAAAACCGGAACAGAACAGAGGAATGAAGCTATGAAAAGAGTCCTTTAACCTTCTGGAAGAACCTTACTTACCAGTGCCTTACTACAAAGCTCCTTTGTTAACAAAGGGGTTCACAACTTTAGCTAAACAGCGATTTAGTATATCGTACGATACTTACATTTGCCTTAGCTGTTTAAAAGTGCCCGAATATACTTTACAGTCGCGAGGAGAAAGTCTTGATAGTTCGGTCCGATGGTGCTCAAGTTGCAATCGATTTCTTCCGAGTTGAATGAAGAAACGATGGTGAACTTGTGGGAGTTAGTTGACTTTGTTATGGTCGAGGAAGGTACACATGGCTCGATGTGTGTTGAGGCGAGGCCGGATGAGGTTTAACGTGAACAGCAATCAGGAGCAGAAGCCAGCGAGCGCGCAGAGGGAACTTTGTGTTGACTTCAAAAAGTTCACCAGAGGTCACACCTTTGAGTTTTGGCTTGACCAAGGAGAAAGGTGCAATTCTAAAGCGGGAAAGTTCATTTGTTTGAAAAGATCATTAATTTGCCTGATTGGAGTAAGCTGGCAGTTTGTGTTTATTTATACTCTGATACATATTACAAAAACACACTGCATTCTATGAGAAGGTGATGTCCACCAAAGTGTGAGTCATTAAACAAGGAATATTTTGATAGCAGACACCACTTAGATAGGGCTACAGTACATTAACTAGTAGTAGGGTTGTCGCGATAACCGCAATATTGTAGTACCGTGCTACTGACAAGCCAACTGCAGAGGAATGCAAGTAACCGCAGCAACTGCGATATTCGTGTTTTCTTTAAGCCTAAACAGACAGTGTATGCAAGAGATCGACTCAGCGCGTGCGATTACCTGCGTCTGTCTTTGAGGTCAAGTCATATAGTCCTGAAAAGGTTGCCGTGTCCAAGAAAATCAATGCATTGAATCAATGCCATTGGTCTCTATTAAGTGAAGCATCAACTTCAGCGTTACCCATGCTGGTCAGCTGAGCCTTGAAAAGTGGAGTGTAAAAATAATAAACACCTTGTTTCATTACATATGTTTTGAACGTGTTTGTTGAATGAACGGTTTATTGACTCACTCAAAGACAGTCCGTTGCCGTAACAATGTAACTGCGCGCTGAGTGACAGCCTTTTAATGCGCAGAGACGCTGTTTATTTTCGGTTACATTGGTTACTGAAAATGTCCTAGTTTTTGTGCATGCTGACCACATCATAACACTGCAACAAATAAATCAAAATAAATAAATTGAATTAATTTCCTTCACCGCAACTAGTTCTATCATCAGACATGCATAACACTATACAATATAAAAAGAAAATATACAAACAGTAATAATACACAAAAATATACTGGTTAAATGCATGATCATTCATTAGACAGATCTGTCAATGAATTAGGCCACATTTACACATAGCCGGGTATTTAGAGAAACGAATATTTCCCCCCCTCCGTTTTCAATAATAACATTGTGCACACAACCCGCATAAATACGCCGTCGAGCGCCATCATAACTATGCCAAACCTATGGGCGGCAGTGTAGGGAGAAGGATAAAGCCATGCAAGCCAATCAGAATCCTCAGAATCGACAAGAGAGAACCTAAAACCCTGTTTCTCCCAGTTGACACGACAGCATATAACCGGCGTTTTCAGAAATCTCCACTTTGGCCGGAGTTTTTAGAAATAATCGTTTTCTGGGATAAAAACAGCGTTTTCGTGTAAATGACAGGCCAAAACGCAGAGAAATATCTGCGTTTTCCCATCGTGTAAACGGGGCCTTAGTGGAGATAATTCCATTTCTATGGGACTACATGTCTGTTTTTTATAGCCTGTACTGTTCTCTTATTGAGAACAATCAATGTCCCAAGTGTCTTTGAAGTGTATGAGTAGCAGTGTTGGGGCTAGTTACTCAAAAAAGTAATATATTACATATTACTCTCAAAAATAGTAATGCCTTACTTTACTTTATTACTCCCTGGAGAAAGTAACTAGTTATATTACTAGTTAAATTTTTTTTCTTAATTACTTTATAATTGCCTGAGACGCATCAGATGGAGGGAGAACATACAAAGGAGTGTTCTTAAGGGTCTTTATTACGCCAACAACAGACTGGCACGGTCTAGCACAAATAACTACAAACAACTGTACTTGTGCAATCAAGTACAAAAAACAAGTATTAATTTCCTCAATGTTTAACAAACTACGTCTGGTGCAAACAATCAATAAATTTGATTGTCAATTTATCCCATACGGAAATGTTAAATTATTATTATATATGCCAAACTATTTACTATTATACTATTTATTTCAAGTCTACAGATCAAGTCTACATATCCACATTTCATTTTCGAATCTTTTATAGCCTAAATAAAATGTAGGCTATTATTTATTATTATTTTACCTCTTCTTGACCAGCTCATAAAAACAAAACAAATACTACACAAATTCTATTTAAAAAACTGATAATTATATATATGTGACATGTATGTATAAAAACACTATTGTACATACATACAATATATGGGCTGGTTTTATATGTCAATTGTTCCATTTTCTAATAGGTTTTATATGTGGGCATATATGGTATATATTTTATATGGATATATTTCATATATTTTCATATATGTACATATATTACATTTCCGTATGGGATAACAAGTCCAAACTTTTTGCTGCTTGTGGGGCTGCTCGTTCATGTCACTCTGTCGCTTCGCAACGAGCTTGAAGTGTCCGTGCTGTCGGAAGCGGTGGAGAGCAGCTTTCTCCCCGGGCAGAGTGTGCACTTCACCGTCAAGTTATTTTCCTTCCGTTGAACATATTCAAAATAATTACTGAATCTCCACCCGTCGAAACTAGCTTTCTGTTGCTGGGAACCTTCCTCTGAAAAGAGCTTGCCGTTGTTGACGCTTCCATTTTCCCCCATCTGTCTTTGAGGGTGCCGCTCTGCGGCTGGCTGCCGGTTGTCGACCAATCGGTGATGGTAAATTATATCTCGTGCCAAACCCAGACCAATCACTGTTCCATTCACGCCCTCCTCCCCTTCCCTTCTGTTCTCTGTGTTGTGTGCCTTGTGTGTGATGGTGCTACTGGCAAATGTAACGCAAGTAACTAGCTCGGGAAAACTGTAATAATATTACCATTTTCAGACGAGTAATGCCTTACAAAAAAGTAAAAGTATTAAAAAAAGTAATATTATTACAGTAACGCATTACTTTGTAACGCGTTACACCCAACACTGATGAGTAGAGCAAAAGGGTGATAATTCACAGCGGGGAAACCAGACATCAGGGAGTCTGCTTGGGTGAGGAGTTGTGAAGATTAAGTGTAACAATGGTGTGTTTGATCGGTCCAGTCGTTACATCCATGTTCGGTTTTCTGTCAGGCTGTGGCTGTAAAGAGCGCATGAGTACCAACAGTCTTTAATAATAAATCCAAAAGGTAACTTGCAAGGAGTTGCACTGAACAAACGGAACTAAGAGCTTAAATAAACAATGAGGCTAATCAACAAAACTAGAGACAGGTGTGAAACATAATCAGTAACCATAGAAACAATCAGGGATTGGGAAACCAGGCTAACAAGAACAGATGAGAACCAAAGTAAAACAAAATGAAATTAACATAGGCCTACTCATGACAACTTCAACTTAGACTTATTATATTATTAACTTATTTCAGTTAATCTATTTTTCATCTAATATTTATATTTAATTTTATTTCAGATTTCTTTTAACTGTGACTTTTAATAGGTTTGGTTTTAGTAGACAATAACAATACTGCTCTCAAGAAATTCTGACATAGCATCTGCAGTCCTTGGCCCTTGTAAAGAAGACAACACTCTTTTAAAAATCTGTTGTGCATTAAAGGGTTAATCGAGCACAGGTGTGTTAATTGCACTGTGTTGGGTTGCATTTGTATTTGTGCACACTTCTATCAAATGTAATTCAAAAGGAATATCTTCACCTCTGGGCTCCTCTCTGTTGTTCGACCATCCATAATTTCATAGGCAGGATCTGGTCTTGCTTTTTCTCCCCAGATTTTATCTTTGTTATCTGCACAAGATATAACAGTATGAGTGACATGGGTATGTTTTGCCTTCTGTAAATTGTGTTTTCATGGCTGATTTGCATGACAAATAATACACTAGGTTTTGGTCAGAAGATGTGCAAAAAAAGAGAAGCGTGCAGGTCCGTTTACATACACATATGCTTAGTTTCATGCCACCAAAGAAGAAACACAATAACATTAAAGCACTACAGTTGTTTTTTATAATCGCTAGCTAGAACACAATTCTCAATACTTAGGTCACTTTTTCAGAACTCTCCAAACAGTGATCACAACAGCAGTTTATTTGCACTAAACTGTGGATTATTTATCATTGCTTTAGCACAAAATGCATTCAATGACTACATCTTTCAAATGACAAAAAAAAACTTTTCTCACTTAAACACAACCACTACCAAAACTCTAAATTTGCTCGTTTGCATTCTCTTCCAAACCTATTAAGTTCAAAACCTAACATAATACAAAATTGAATAAGACAGCAAATTGCCACGTTTCTGCAGTAATATTGAAATACATTACGATCTAAAAAATTAAATACTATCACTCTCTTCTGCTTATTCACTGCAGTATGTTACATAGTCCATATTTATATTACAGACAGTACAAAATTATTCCTAAGTTTTCCCCTTTTGTATAGATGTTAATGAAATTGAAAGACTAACACTTGTGTAGGTGTTCAGCTACATCTAATTGTTTTGATAGTACTTGATTTTTTCAAAAAAGTGTAAGCTTAGTGTAAAGAGTTTTGAAAAAGTGACCTAAGTATTGAGAAATGTGTGTTAGTGATTGTAAAAAATAAAATAAAAGTAAACTAGTGTAGGGGAAAATAATTTTCAAATGTTCATGCTGGATGTTTTATTATTCAAGTTGCTTGCAAAAACCAGTACACTTTAGCATACTTTTAAAAAAGTACTTATTATGAAAATAATATACTTTAAAAGAATTTGCAACCTGTGTGAACTGAATGTAATGCATGTTAACTGCAATTAAATGTAAACGTATTGTTTAAAAGAGAAATTAGACACGAAACAAGCGGTTTGTGAGATAAAACGAACAGTATTTATATCGTTTTTATCTCTTTTACACAACCACGTCCATCTGATCTGTTTACTTAGTCTGCGTAAGCGCCGTAGAGCGCCGGAAGTGGTCTCTCGCATGTGTATGTCACTCATTGTTTACACTAGAACCTATGCACTGAACAGAGATTGTAGGTAGGACGGCTAATAGAAATGGTACTAGTTTGCGCTTATCTGGGATGTTTAAACCGATGTAAAAAAATACATTTACATAAGCTCGCGCGAACTCATCCAGGAGACCACTTCCGGAGCATTCCGGCGCTTGCGCAGACTAAGTAAACAGATCACTTGGACGTGTTTGTGTAAAAGATAAAAACGATATAAATACTGTTCGTTTTATCACACAAACCGCTTGTTTCGTGTCTTATGGTGCGTTCACACCGGACGCGAATAGCGCGTCAGGCGCGAGTGATTTCAATGTTAAGTCAATGCAAAGACGCGTTACGCGCGTAAAACGTGTGTAACGCGTCTTTGCATTGACTTAACATTGAAATCACTCGCGCCTGACGCGCTATTCGCGTCCGGTGTGTAGGGACCGTAAGGCCATCAATGTGCACTTACGATGGGGAATTTTTTAATTTGGACTTTTCTCTGCATGCTATTAGAGACATCTCTGCATGCTTTTGGAGACAGTACCTATATACCTGCATTATATGACTGACAGACAAGAACGGTTTGACCTAAAAATATCAAAATTTAAACTACTGCGGACCTACATCTTGGATGCACTTCAGGTAAGCTAAAACATACCAAAATTCAATTTCAAAGTGAACTATCCCTTTAAGTACAAATAAGTGGCCTTTAAAAAAAGGTTTTATGATAAAGTACACTACAAGGGCACACTACAAGGGCACTTCTGTTTTACAAGTGTAGAGGGACATATCTAGTGCACCTTATGAAATCGTGTACTTGTGTTCAATTATGAATTGTGCATAGCAAGAAGTGCTTGCATTAACACATTTGCATAAAATATGTTTCAGCCCATGAATGATGAATGCAATTTTTTTTTAAACAGTCGTATTGCATATTGATTTATAATATTGGCCATCATACTGGCCTTAATATAAATGTAATATTTAATTAGTATTTCCCAAACTTTAGATATAAATGCATTGGCACATTATTGATCTTGGTTCAACTTTATGACCATCTTGATCACACATGTCAGCTCTGAGAGATTAGTCTACAGTGAAGTTCTTTTAGATAGTGACAGACTATGAGTTACATTAGGTACATACAATCTAGATTATATTTATCTAACACATAATTTGATGCTCTTGGTGAAAAATACACTACAATATGAGTTGGAATCTCCCTCAACCATCTAGAAGGGGTTAGTATTTTGGATACTAAATGTACAAATTTTTTTTTTTATAAATTCATCACTGCTAGTAACAATTCAATTATTAAAGCTAATGACAGATGGTTAGCACTCAACACGAATGGTAATTCTGATTTATTGTTTAATAATAAAATAAAAGAAGTCCATTTAAAAATTATTCATCATTATTACCCTTGTAATACATAATTACCGTAGTCAGTATTGCCATATGTTTAACTGTCAGTATCCTATCCTGGTAGAGCATTTCTTTTTCACTATGATGTTTCTGACAATAAGGAGCTAGATGATGTCTTTATTTGTATGATGGATAAATACCATTGTTGGGAAAAGTTACTATTAAAAGTATTGCAGTGCAATAAAAAAGTAACTACTTACTTAGAGGTAAGAAAAGTAACGCATTACTTTCCATAAGTAAGTGTCTTTTTATGGAAAGAAATGCAATGCTTTTCTGACCTGGCTTGATGCTTGCTCTCTCTTTCAGTGTTTTTTTTTTTAATGATACTGTAAGTGTTTTTGTTCTCTAATGTTATATTTTGTTGAAATGTAAGTTCAGAAAATGATTAAAAAAATTGTTTTACATTGGATAAATCCTGTGTCTTGTTTTAAATCCCATTTTACCTCAGAAGTCAGAAATAATGTATGATGCATGCATCTCCGACATCAACCTTGTATCGAACTCGCTTTCAAGTCCTTGAGCTTCTTCACCCATTCAAATCTTCAAAGATGACGAATGGAAAACAACAATATAGATGGGTTTTGCAGAAGAGTAAAGCTAATTATTAATACGATTAGACAGAGACCTCTGGAGTGATGAGGAAGAGAAGATTGAGTCGTCAAAAAAGAGTTGGGTTAAAGTTGGGGTTGACGTTCTCTTACCTTCTTCAGGTATTCGTTGCAGAGAGACTGGCCTACTGGGATACTCAATGGAAGAGCAGACCGACTCTGGGATGATCGAATTGTTTCTACTCAGTTCTCTGCTCTGATCCTGGACTAAAATTGAGAGTCTGGATGGAGGCGTGAGTCTAAGCAGTCGGCAGTTTCCCTCTCCTTTCCTGCACTGGAGGCAGTTCTCATAGAGGACAGTGTGTACGTTGTGAACGGGGCGTCTGGATGATGACATCGCCTCATAAACGCTGCTACTGACTGATTTCCCAGCAGGATTGTAGTGTGCCAGGAGATCAGACAGACAGGAGATGTATCCCTCAGATCGCTCCTCCTCATTGGTCTGTGAATGTTCAGATAAGGGCTTCCGTGCATCTTGATTGGTCAAAGATAACGCGCTGATCTCCACTGGCTCCTTATTGGTGGCTGTTCCAGTGGGAGGGGCTGAATATTCACCTGCTGAAGTAACACCTGCTTCTTTGAGAGTGTGTCTGTACTTTCCTCACATTTAAATCTCACTTTATATTAATTTTATATGATTTATACTAAAATGCGCTGCGTAATACTTAATGAATACGGGAGGTGTCACTTAATTGTATTGAATGTGCACTTCAAATCTTAAAAGTATATTTTAAGATACACAGATAATAGAATATTAATGAAATAAAAGGCCACTTAAGTGTACTCAAAGAGAGAATCCCTTTTATGGCTGTTTAAAAAAAAAAGAAGTGGTTTATGCCAAATAAAAGTTTACTTTAACATCATAAATGCTTGTCAGTACATTCGGCAGTACACTAAGAAAAATAGAAGTTATTAAAAAACTACATATAAAGATGTACTTACTGTAAGTCCTATTAAAGTGGGTCAAAAAACACTCTAAAGTTCAGCTAATTTCATTTAATATAAATTAACATGGAATTTAATGCCCTATTTCATTCTGTTCATACTTAATTATATTCTTTCCATAATAAGTAGTCTTTTTAAAAGCATGTTAAAGTGTACTTTTTCTTATGGAGACTCCTTAAATAACCCTTTAAGTATTTCACTATGGGATATGCAGAATGAAGGAGAGGTTGTAAAGAGATATACTGGCTGCAGGAGTCTTACTTGGCACAGTGGGCAGTGGAGTCCCTCCAGGACGAGGAAGAAATGTGCCCTGTTTAACAAACACACAGAGCAAATCAATTAACATTACATAACACCATAATCAATGCCACAAAGAACTTAACTGGATGCAGGAGTCTGTTCTTATTGCAGTACACCAGAGGGTGTCGCTTCCCAACACTACAGTATGGAAGCTTATTCCTGCCACAGAATAAAAAATAAATAAAAAAGGTAATTGTGATATGTGGCTTCCATAATATAGGGCTGCACACTTTCGGGGGGGGGAAATTAATTGTGATTTTTCAAACATGTTTGCTGTGCTTATTTGTAGCGCTTTATTATGCAATGGACTGTATAAATACTCGATTCTGATTGGCTGAAAGGTGTGCAATAAAACTGTTTTCATTGTAGCACACATTCGCATACGTCACTCACGCTGTTTTCATGGAAGCACACACACGCATGCGTCACTCGGAGATCGCCCTGTGCAAACAGAAACATTCAGGAGCACAGAAACTTAATGCAGCCCCGTGACTTTTAAAAAATAAAATAGCTTTGCTACTGAATCACTACATCATACAGTATTTATCAGCAATCAGGTAACATCGCTAGAGAGACGCTGAACAGACGCAAGTAATTCACATACGCATCTATATGTCTCTCTCTCGATAATTAATTAAAATAAATGCTATAATTAATTAATTCAAATAAATGTAATATTTTATGTGTCTGATTCAAAGTGAGCAGAATGCTAGATCTAAGGAGCTGTCACTAATGGGAATAACAGCCATTTTTACTCTTCCGGTTAAATATTGCAGTACAGACATCAACAACAGCTTTAAGTTTTCAATGTTGGCAAATGACCATGGTATAAGCAGGATAATCTACGGCTAGCTGTGCATTAAACGATTTGAATGCACTTCACTTCGCATCACATCGTATGGTTCTTTGCCTCCATGTCATGCATTAAAATCGTTTAATGCACAGCTAGCCGTGGATTATCCCTTATGTATTACTACCGGTATTATTAGTATTATTATAGAACCAGAATTGAGAACCAATGGTGTAAATGAACACAGTGCCACACTTCACTCTGAAACATGCAGCACATAATTAGTAGTAAAAAAAAACATAGAATTAATTAAAATTCAGCCTTCACAATAATGCATTAAGCCATAACGCAATATGGATTTTTATCATCCAGCCTTAATCTGTTATTATAGAAAACGTAAACAGAAAGCGGAGTTATTTTAGTGTCACTGAGATTATATTTAATTTATATATATATATATATTATTTATGTTTGTGTGTATATATATATCTATATAGTCATTTTTATTATTGGGTTTTTTTGTGTGTGTTTTTTTCCGTTTTAGTTATTTTAGTATATCAAGTTAAGCTAAATAAAAATGAGCAACTAGCTACAAGCTTAAAATGAGGCAACAAACCAAAATAAAATAGGATTTAAATTTTTTTTAGTTTGTTATTTCATTTTATTTCAGGTAACCTTTCATTTATTTTATAACATTTTTTGCTTTAGTTTTAGTTTTAAACTATAATAACCCTGTGTAATGTGTGTACCTTGAGTCCTCTGCAGATGGGGCAGGTAGTGAAGAGCGATTTAGAGCCGGCAGGAGGAAGTGAACAGTTTGCACAATCACAGCAGCTTTTATTACAAACAAATCCCTGAGGCTCCTCCCCTTTTATTAAGCCTTCCTTTGTCTTTGACTCCTCCCTTTTACCAAGCTCAATAGAATGAATCAGAGCTGAGCCAGAATCTGATTGGGCGGGAGATTCAGAATTTTCGTCAGACTGTTTCTGGACAAATGGCTCAATAAGTCCAGTATCATTTTGAGTTCTGCTACTGTCTCTGTCTCTTTTGTCCTCTGGAGCTCTGGTGATCTCCAGCAGACTGCGGGGAGAGTCATAAAGGTATCGTAGCGACGACGGAATCTGGTACTCATGGTTGCACGTGCACAGGTGTTTCTCTGGGATAGCCGGTGGTGGCAGGTTGAACGGCGGGCCGTATTCCTCCCCCGGACCGGCAGCATCCAGACTGCCACTGTAGGAAGAGAAGCTTCCCGTGTAAGACGAGTGGCTTCCCGTCGCAATGCCACTGTCGGATGAGTTCTGCCGGCCGGATTCTTTTAGCTTCCTTGAGCGAACGGGCTCAGTCGGGACCTGGAGTCCAGCGGAGAGTTTCTCCTCGACCTGTGATGCTTGCGGGTGAGGCGTTTCTGCAGAGCTGGGCAGAACCAGATCGGCCCACGGCGCAGGGCGACCGCTAATGCTGCAGTCTGTGTCCGAGGTGTCAGATGAACCAGATATGCTGCAGTCATCTCCGGTCATCAAAGAGCCAAAACGGGAGCTGGAAGCTTTCAGGACAAAAGAGAGAGCAAAATTATTCATCCTGACTGCACAAATATTTGCACAGATACCTAAAAGAAGTGCACTTATTTCCAATAAATATGCACTTGTAGGTTACTTCGAGTTCTATATGTATATTTTTAAACATCTGTACATGCAGACGATATTATGCAATACAATTCCACTTAAGGCTATGTTCACACTTAGCGTCTTTTTTCAAACTGCCAGCGTCTGTTCTACATTAGAACCCTATGGAGTAAACCGTTTTTTCAAAAAAGTCCTGAGCGCTTTTTTAAACGCCACCGCCGGCGCCTTTTTCTGCAGCTCAGAGCGTCTTTTAAAGTTGAAAAAAGTTTAACTTTTCTGAAAAGAACGCCCTACGTCAAGCGCCTTTTTGACAGCTGACCAATGACAAGCGAGTAGCGAGACCTGTCGTTTCCATAACAACAAGAAAAATGGACACGGTGCCGGTAGAAAAACTAATCGTCCTTGTTTCGGAGCACAAGGAGCTGTTTGATATGAGTACACAACTCTATCATAACATACCTCACAAAGAGGCTGTGTGGGCACACTACTGTTGCAGCTGTTGTTATAGCAACAAAAGACGCGCTCGGCTGCTATTTGTAACCGAACGCGCAGCGGTTTTTTTTTTTTTGCTAAAAAAACGCCGTTGTTAACTTTTTTTTGTCAAAAAAGACGCTAAGTGTGAACGTAGCCTAAGTGTACTTAAAGAGACACTTATTTTGATGAGTTGACTAACCTAGTAAAGCACATGTAAATACTTAATTATAATGTTAACTGTTATTTGATATTGCAATACATCAATGTACTAAATTGCAAATTAATTTTAACAAATATATTTAATAGATGACAAGTTTGAACAGAAATTACGTTAAAGATTTTTTAGTTTATTATTAATGCTTTGGCAGTACATTTATCCATATTTCAAAGACAATATGAGCAATTATACATAATAAAAATGTACTTAAATCCCATTTAAACTCCCTAAAATCAGCTTATTGCATCTAATATACATTTAAACTATTAAACATTTCCATGCAGTCGTGTCTAAAAATGCAGTAAATTGCATTCAGTTCATACTTAACTATATTCTTTGAACGTATATTATTTCCTAGTACTCTTTTTAAAAATATGCTAATGTGAACTTTTTCAAAAAGGAAAGATCTGATGCCATCATCCAAACACATGATAACTTCTACAGATAACTGAAGCGTTACGTAAATCCTCCAGATTCAGGTTCACCAGAGTGACATTTTGGATGTGGGTTTGGGGGTCCAGTGTGAGACAAATGTGGGCAAAACAAGAGACACAGTTACCTGTGCTGTGAGACAGCAGACTGAGCCTCCGTTCCAACTCCTCCGCTTCATGGTTTAGTCTGTCCTGCACTAAAGCTGCATTGACACTGGACTCTGAGACACAGACAGAGCAAGTTAAAAAGAACTGCGAGAGACAGACAGCCAACACAAATACACAATTTAAGCCTTTTGCCACACAATTTACTGATATGACATGTAAACAAACAAGATGGGAATGCTGTCTGACTTCAAGTGCTATTCCCCTGCTCTTTTCCTCGTAGGAAGTTGGAAATTCAGATTTTTTTACAAATTGATTGAAATGCAGCAACAGCCTTTATGTTTGTCTTTTGTGTTATTTATTAATTACTATTATTTATTTTATATCAAGGGCACTCCAGCTGGTGATCGTATCTATCTATATATATATATATATATATATATATATATATATATATATATATATATATATATATTGACACGATCACCAGCTGGAGTGCCCTTGATAGCCACCAGAGGGCACTCTACCCCAGACTATTGCCACTCAATCAAGAACTACATTTCCCATAATTCATTGTCCTGTATCATCCATGATTGTCTTCAGCTGTGTCTCATATGATCGGATTGAAAGGGGTGGTTTATTACTTTTCAAATCCGATCGAGAGAACATGTAAACACTTGATCGGATTGAAAACCGACACTGAAAAGATGTGCAATGACGTTGAAACAGTGTAATAGCATATGACGCACTGAACGAGCTGTTCTTCCTGTTGAATAGTGTCATATAATATAAATGAGTGTCATTCTACAGGTGACTGTATATTTGTGCAGTGTGTGCATGTCAAAAAATCATATTCATCAGCACAGTCACACAGATTTGAAGCACAACAAAAACAATGTTCTTCATGCAGTTTTGTTTTTGTAACTGCTAGAGGGCCAAAAGTTACTGTTAACCTTTTTTTTATAACTTAAGAAACAACAATAGTGCAATGACCTACAGGCTGTTCACATTCTTGTGTACATTATTTCGAAAGTAAAAGACAGAAAATTATTTAGCGCATTGGGAACATGCGTTTTT
Organism: Phoxinus phoxinus; assembly: GCF_949152265.1. Taxonomy (NCBI): domain Eukaryota; kingdom Metazoa; phylum Chordata; class Actinopteri; order Cypriniformes; family Leuciscidae; genus Phoxinus; species Phoxinus phoxinus. Next base: position 11,980,332 of record NC_136877.1, on the reverse strand, counting down.
GTAAAAATTGGCTAAAATTGCGGATTCCGAAGTGATTCACATTATGGAGAAGCTCTGATAATTATTACATCACCCAATCCTGTTTCGAATTTGGCTTGAGAAGATACTGATTCATTAAACTGATGGTTTGAGATTGACGACTAGAGAAAATCGCAGCATCACCATTTAAAACTTATCGTGATACAAGGGTCAGTGCTTTTTAAAAAAATTTACTGATGTTGTTGTATCCATATTTGTCAATTTATGATGGATACACATTGTGTGTACCAGTAAACTACAGGGACACGTTGACCGCATGTAAGGGGGTTACAGCAGATCGCCTCAGTGTTTATCTAACACTTAAAGTGCTATTAATAGAGCAGACATGTGGATGAGATGGCAAATAGCCAGAGAAACACTGACGCTGTCGGATATTTGCCGATCATCACCGATCAACAGGTAGCCCAAGGAACATAATAAACACGGATGTGTCTGGAGTTGTTTCAAACATTTTGCATGCAAGTTTTCTGACTTAATTTAAAGGAAAGCAATGGCCTAACATTGGCTCTCTGCGTATTTGTCATCAGCTGAGTATCAGGGCAATGGCCACACCTGCTGTGGTACAGGAACAGCTTTGCTTACATTACAGTACTGCGAGAGAGCGGATGAGGTTACAGCGTTCTCTGGGTTATCAGGAATGCTTGCGAATATAAACAGTGACTTTGACCCCTTGATCTCCCCTGTCGTCTCAGAATAGGAGAGAAGATCAAGTTCTGATTGGTCAGGATGAGGTGTGAAACACTCCGATTGGCTGGGCCGATATGTAAACTCTTGTTAGTGTCTTAAATGTCCCAGTAAAAAGCCATAGAGCTGATCTTGCATGAATTATGCCAGGGTCTTTTAAAACTGGGGATTTAAATCTCAGAGAGAGAGAGAGAGAGAGAGAGAGAGAGTGAGAGCGCACACAGGTGTCGCCCACCACGATTCAGCATAAATGGATCTCCATATGGAAAAGTGTCTTTTTATTTTAGAAAACCTTGTAAAAAATAAATAAACTTAAGCTTACTTTTAAAAAGAGTACTTATTACAGAAATAATATACATTAAATTGACATACTTAAGTGTGAACTGAATGTTATGTTTTCAGACACTTAATTTAATGTTAATTGCAATTAAATTAAAATGTATTATAGTTTAAATGTATATGAAAATGAAAATGAAGCAGTCAGTCAAGTTTGCATTATTTAGTAAGCTGATTTTTACTCAAATATAATAACAAACACGATTAGATTACATTTTGTTATATCTTTTGGAGCAAGGGCGCCGCCATCTTGCAATACACCAGTGCGTGATGTCATGGGGTTGCTTGTCTTCAATGTCTTTCCTGAGGTACATAGATATAGTATATTTCTCAGAGTGAAAAAAAATTGCACCTAGTATGACCAGCTTAAAGGAACACCCATTTGCATAAGACTTTGTATCTTTAGAAACCCAGTCACATTTTCGAATGGTCATGGTTTATTCCCTTATTTTCCCCTGAGATGGGAGAAATAAGGATTTAAGTGTTCCACATCCTGCTTTTTATGACGCAAAAATCGTCATTTTGCGTCATAAAAAGCAGGAAGTCAAATTTCTTTGAATAAGGGTAAGACTACAAACACTAGATCATCATTTATCCAGTAGAATGCGCTGTTCCACATGTTTTCAACCCGCCCATAGAGGGAGGGATCTCAATCACAGAATGTACATATAGTGTCAGCCATTTTTTATTTGGAAGCTAAGCTAACAGTTTCTATTCTGTGGAGAAAGCTGAGTAGTAGGGGTTACCATCCTCTTTTTCCCGGACATGTCCGGCCGTCGAGATCGTCTAAAATGTCCGGGATTCGGCTTTTGCTTTCTGCAGTCGCATGCATTGTTTACATGCACATCTTTTGTTTTGAGTTCATTCCGATTGGTGAATCTGAATGTAGTGTTTACATGAACCCTAAACAAGTGATCGTTTGATGTGCGTTTTAACATTGCTAGGAAAATTCCCGCTCCTCCGTGAGAGAAACGAGACCGGTGCGTCTCACAGGCGCCGGCGCCACTCATCAGTAATCACGCCACTGGGCTCGCATCGTTCTCCCGCGGCCGTCAGTCTCGTTCCTGCTCGTCACAGTAAACATGATGAACGGCGACTGTAGAACGCAAAAGCCGAATCCTGGACATTTTGGGCGACATCAAAATACTGGGCAGACTCACGGAGACTCACTAGTAGCATAGCCTTGTTGTTTACTGCGATCTCTTACCGGTAGGCGTGGCCTCCTAGGGCAGCGAAGCAAGTGCATTCTGGGAGTTGTTGTCTTTCATCCCCATAAGCCAAAAATAATTTTTTTGGCTTTTCTCAGTCTAGAAGGCTCCAAATTCAAAAATAATTACACATTTCTTCTACATAAATGACCCATTTTAAATACACATTCATCTTTCCAGAGGTGAAGTGTTCCTTTAAAGCAGTGGTCGCCAACCCGTCGATCGCGATCGACTGGTAGATCTTTATCACTGTCCCGGTAGCTCCCGAAAAAAAAAAAAGTTTTCAGTTTTGCAAGCATCTGTAGCCTATTTCTTAATCCAACTGCTTTATTTAAAGTGACCAATGAGCAGTGCCGCTGCTAGCCATTTTGGTGCCCTAAGCATAATTGTATAATTCCTTTATAATGCGCTTTACCCCGAGAAACTTCGGTGGCGGGGATGATATGCGCTTCATGATGAGGCGCGCGGTCTCTTGCTCTCTCTGCCGTGCACGCGCTACGCGGTTTGGAGCACAGTCTCTGTCTCGCGGGCGGGCTCGCTCTAGATTCCGGAGATTTTAACTAATTCGTGGGCATTAGTGAGCCGCTATCAATATGCGGGAGACTCCCAGAACTTCAGGGAGGCTATTTTCAGCTCTTGGTGCCCTACGCACAGCGCGTGATGCGCGTGGTGGGAGCGGCGGCACTGCCAATGAGATAAGAGAAGAGCACCCGTAAATTAACTGTCGCAAATGTCAATATGATCTCCATGGTGATAGCCCGTAGCCGCGAAACAGTCAAACTATAATGGCGGAGGCTCCAAGAAAGAAGGCAAAAACATACAATTTTCATCCAGAATGGGAACAGGAATTTATTTTTACCTTGGTTAAAGATAAGTGTGTATGTATGTTGTGCCACCAAAAACAAGCATTATGTAAAAGAGGGAATCTGGAGCGGCACCACAATACCAACCACCCGAAATTTAAAGACCGCTACCCACCAAAGAGCGCGATCCGTGCAAGGAAAGTTGACGAGCTGAGATCTGAGTTGAAGGCCCAGCAATCACTTTTTACAAAATCTACTGATCAAAATAAGGCTGCTACTGAAGCATCGTTTCGTGTAAGTCACTTTCTGGCTAAAAACAAAAAGCCTTTTACGGATGGCGAGTTATTCAAGGAAGCAATGGCCATTACTGCAGAGACCATTTTCAAGGATTTCAAAAACAAAGACGACATAAAAGCCTCACTCCGTGCTGTAGCTCTCGGCCCTGCATCAGTGACAAGGAGGGTCGAGTCACTGTCAGAGGACGTGGATCGACAGGTGTTAAAGGACTTGTCCGTCTGTGAATATTTTTCACTGCAGTTCGACGAATCTCTGGATGCAGTGGACACAGCTCAGCTGGTTGTTTTTGTCAGAATGGCTTTCCAGGATTTTACAACGAAAGAGGACTTCCTCACTCTTTTGCACTTAAAGGAGAGAACGCGAGGTGAGGATATTTACAATGAGTTTAAAAAATATGTAAGAGAAAATGATATCCCCATTCATAAACTGGTAGCAATTACCACCGACGGAGCACCGGCGATGCGTGGTGTGCGCCTTGGTTTTATAGCACTGTGCCGTAATGACCCTGATTTCCCCGACTTCAAGAATTATCATTGTGTGATTCATCAGCAGGCCTTGGCAGGGAAAGTCGTGGACTTTTCTCACGTAATGTCATTGGTGGTCAAACTGATAAACTCGATACGAGCAAAAGCACTTCAGCGTCGCTTATTCAAGGCGTTACTGGATGAGCTCGATGCCGCGTACGGAGACCTACTACTTCATGCTGATGTGCGGTGGTTGAGCCGCGGGAAAGTGCTGCAGCGGTTTGTTGACTTACTGCCTGAGATAAAGACATTTCTGTCTGCAAGAAATGAGGATCACAAGGAACTGCCAGATGATGCGTGGCTGTGTGACCTGGGGTTTCTGACAGACTTGACCGCAAAACTGAACACACTCAACAACGAGCTCCAGGGAAAAGACCGACACCTGCCACACATGATCAGCGCAGTGAATGCTTTTAAATCTAAGCTCGGTGTTTGGATCACACATCTTAAAAACGGGAGGCTAACACACTTTCCCAACCTGGAAAAAATGTCACAGAGCATTAAAGACAAGGATGTTTTTCACCCTGAGAAATACTGTGCTCAACTGGACAAAGTTGCAACAGAGTTCAATATGCGTTTTGGTGAGTTAAACGAAATGGAATGTATTGCTGCATTTGTCTCAAACCCATTCATGCTCATTGATATAGAACAGGTTGCAGCCAAATTCCAGCAAGTATTTTCTTTGTCAAGTGTAGTTGACATGGAGATGGTTGATTTGCAAAATGACATTGAGCTGAAAGCCAGATCAAGGGACAGTGACTTTTGGGGACTTGTCAACAGAGAGAAGTTTCCTTTCCTCACTGCATGTGCATTAAAAGTGAGTGCCTACTTTGGATCAACTTACCTCTGTGAAATTGCATTTTCACAGATGAAAATAATCAAATCAAAATACAGGAGCCGCCTTACTGACAGACACCTCACAGACTGCCTCAAACTGGCTGTCTCGAGCTATGAGCCAGACTTCAGAGGACTCACAGACAGTATTCAGTCACAGCCGTCACACTGACTTGAGTAACAATTGCAGCAGTTTTGCCTTCTGGTGGCATTGTGAAAAGTGATGTTGCATAAGATGGGACATAACTGCACTTAGCTTAATTGAGATTATTGATAATTTTGTTAGTATACAGTTCATTTATTAAATGTTAAGGGTAGTACCTTGAGAAACTTCAGTGAATAAGCACTTCACTGCTGACAATGGCATTATTTTTAGTTCAGTGCCACTTCATATGATCTGATCATAAGATGGTTGCATCAGGTTTAAAGTATAAAAATAAAAAAAGAACATTTAATGTATATTCAATTCAAATACAATTAAAATATGAAATAAAAGGCCTCAAGTTGGAAGTACAATCTGGGCTGTCTTTTTCTATCTATTCTTCGATAGGTAGATCTTGCCTTTCATTAAGGCCGAGGTCAGGGATCTTCAGCTTGAAAAGGTTGGTGACCACTGCTTTAAAGGGATAGTTCACTTTAAAATGAAAATTATGTCATCATATAATCACCCTCAAGCTGTTTCAAACCTGTATGAATTTCTTTCTTCTGCTGAACACTAAGGAAGATATTTTGAAAAATGTCAGTAACCAAACAGTTACCAGGTCCCATTGACTTCCACAGTAGGAAAAAAAAAAATACTATGGAAGTCAATGGGACCTGGTAACTGTTTTGTTACTGACATTTTTCAAAATATCTTCCTTTGTGTTCAGCAGAAGAAAGAAATTCATACAGGTTTGAAACAACTTGAGGGTGATTATATGATGACAGCATTTTCATTTTAAAGTGAACTATCCCTTTAATATAGGCTAAGCATTTTTTTACAGTTTGAACACATTACTGTTCTCAAATGGAGGAAGACAAACTTGAAAGGACTGTTGAGCCCGTAATAAGTAATTGATTGCGCATTTGAGCCGATACGGCAAGATACCGTCAATTTGCCACTTCTATAATTCAAAGTGACATTAAAAACCACAAATCCCTTTACTGTAAGGCTATACATGTCACAATCAGCTGCAGGGTAATTATTTAGTAGAACGAAATAATAACATGATGTATCTTTCTTTCATTCACTCTGATTAACAGTTTAAATCAGTGCATTGACTGTTCCCTTTCGAGAGCGGTAACTCTACAATTGCGTAGCAATTCTCCACTTTTGTTGAAATCTTATGGGCTAACGGCAGCTTGGAACAACTGGCCAATTGTCGCAAAATATGCAAATACTGACAGGCTCGCGGACAGTATAAAATGCGCGGACGCGACAATTACGTCAGAATGTCTTTCTTCACGCAGCCATCGTGGAAGCTTCAACTTGTCATATTTGTGCGGGGCCCATCGACCCGCCCGACGAAGATGAATTCTGCGTTCCCTGCCTTGGCCTTGCTAACCCCGAGGCGGCCTTCACGGACTCCACGTGTGCCCTAAGAACCAGGAGGGAAATGGTTCGCGAGGCGAAGGCGAAGACGACGACAGGGCCTGGAGCCGCCGTCATCCATAGTCATCGTGCTCACCTGTCCTCTTCGCAGACGCTAGCTTCTTTTTAGCTCAGATTTCTCAGGGGAGCGAGGAGATTGTGTGCTGCCATCTGTGCCGCCGTGGGGTCTAGCTCCAGTTTTGAGGGCTCTCTCTCTACCGCCATTCGAGCGCCTAGCTTCGATTGCGGTTAAGGAGCTCTCCCTGAAAACGGCTTTACTCCTTGACCTCGCCTCTGCGAAACGCATAGAAGACTTACAAACAATCTCGGTGAACGATGATTGTATCTGTTTCGGACCCGGCAACTGCAAATTTGGATAGGGTTGGAGCTGATGTCTCATTGGTCTAGTTACGCCTATCAGATGCGAGGACTATTGGCTGACTGTCTGTCTCTTTCGTGGCTGGTACAGCTTGACCCTGATTCTCAGGGCTTATCTTCACTACTTTCACGGCGGGATTTAAAGGGCACCTATTATGACATTTAAAATGTTCCTAATGTTGTTTAGGGAGTCCCCAACAACAGGTTTACGTGCATCCAATGTCAAAAAACACTTTTGTTTTCGTATAATATGCATTTATTTTTACCTGATTTGCTCACCGACTCCCAAATGATTCGTTCAACGACTCGTTTTTCCAAACCCCTCCTTTGCGCGACGCTAATCTGCGATTGGTCAGATGACCCAGCAGTGTTTACAGAGATAATACTTATTGTTTAACACGGAGTTCAATGATGCTTTTATCAATTAAATTGTATTATAATAATGATATAGTCCACTGCTTTGTAGTTTGTAGTAAAAAACTAAAAATAAGATAAAGAATTTAATATGTTAGCGAGCATAGCCCAGTGTATATATTTTTAAAAGCACAATCAGTCTTTGTTTGCGTTAGCCCGATGCATAAACATAACGTTTTTACAAAAAAAAAAAAATGCAGTTACGTTACTACGAGGTATTTCTCTATTCTTTAAGACAACTCCGAAAACCACGACAAACACTTCACATATCTCAATACAATTGCCATTGAAGACCTAGAAGCTAAACGGTGCTTACACAACAAACAAAATAATTATTAAGCATGCTACATAAAACATAAAAGCAACAATTATTAATAACACTTACAGATTGTGATACGGAGGAGGAAGCTGATGCAAATACACTTAGAAATGAACCTTCCTTCAATATCAGCCGGCTCGCGAATCCAAGTTTGAGTGCATTTAAAAAGCAATCGTCTTCAAAATGGCGCGAACAAAGCACAAGGCTCGGACTATACTTCTGTGGTATAGTTATATGAATTGTAGCCACTTAGTCTTCAAATGCTCCTCCTTGGGCAGATGAAAAAAGTTGGCTTTTGAGCCGCACTTCAGAACAGTGTCTCATCGCCATGATGTTTTCCCTGCTGGCCTTGGAGCGCAATAAGTGGGCGTATCGTATTCAAATAACTTGACAAGTTGACGTCATCTAGTCAGAGAAAAAGCTTCGGTCTTCTAACGATTCATAAAAATGACTCCGAGTCGACTCTTACTTTTGAAAGACAATAACTTTATATACGGTGCACTTTCATATTTCAAACTTTGCAGGATGTTTTTGTTCACTTAGATCTATGTTACACACTACATGAAAGGTACATTTCAAAATTCCATAATAGGTGCCCTTTAATACAGTTCCCGCAGCGTTGCACCGCAATGTAGAGTTACCACTCTCGAAAGGAAATGTCTCCGGTTCCTTTTGTAACCTCGGTTCCCTGAGAGGCGGGAACGAGATATTGCGTTAGCCGCCGTGCTCGCTGTTTTTGATCAGCTGTGCAAGCGTTCAAGCAATGTCTTGTTCCCGCCTCTCAGGGAACCGAGGTTACGATAGTAACCAGAGACGTTTTCCTCTGCACTGTAAAACAAATATATTTTTAATGAATTAAAACAACTTTTCACAAATCATTTGCCAAATCACATATATAAATAACTATAGAGTGTCTTCTCTTCATGTTCTGTTTTCGCTGGAGAAAAACAATAGTGGGAAGAGTGAGTGATTCATACTCATGACATCAGCGCCCATTGAAGGGTCCTTCTTTTTCAGTGCCTCTAGCCAGTGAAGCAGTAACGTTACTGGCACAGTCACCTGTTAGTCATCGTCTGCACTACATGTCCCATCATCCTCTCCGGCTCACACCTGCAATCACTTCACCATTACCTGCACCTGTCAGCAATCATCATTATTATCACTCATCTTGTCCTCCCTAATTGATCAGTGTATTTAAGTTCCTCTCTGTTATCCCTTCATTGTCGGTTATTGTTTGTGGTACTTGCACACTGTTTTGCACTTTGGCTTTTGATCGTGTTTGGAATTAATCCTCTTATTATTTGTACCTTCATCATCATTTAGGAACCTAAACGTTACAGTTTCGTTCTCCGTTTTAGTTCTCTTTTGCCCTTTGCTTTAACGCTGTAAAAATAATTTCTACCACCAGGAGCAATACAGTAGTGCCCCTCCTTTTGACTTATGATGTGGCTTTCCAGTTGCCATCTTTAAATGTCTCTGTCTTTGACTTTCCCTGTCAGTCCTCTACTATATGTCTATGTACCTCAGGCAAGACAAGTAACCCCGTGACGTCACGCGCTATGACTGTGTATTGCAAGATGGCGGCACCCTTGCTCCAAAAGCAATAACAAAACATCCCTTTTTCTTTAAAATGGTTACATTAATCGTGTTTGTTATATATTTTTTCATTAAAGTTAAAATAATTTTACTAAATGTAAACTTGACTGACTGCTTCATTTTCACTTTAATATACATTTAAACTATAATACATTTTAATCACTTAATGTGGTTTATCTACCTACCCAAGTTATCTACCTACTTGAGTACAGTTCAAATTGTTGTTGAAAGATGTACGGTTGGATGTACTGACAAATATGTATGGTAAACTAAAATATATTTTCATGTCATTTCTGTATCTTTCCATACTAAAACTTTTAGTTTTAAAATTTTTACTTAGCACACTTTTTTTAGAACTATACTTAAAGGCCCACTGAAGTGCTTTGGAACGCGCAGCTTTGTATGATGTGTTGATGTAATTTCCATTGAAACAGGAAGCTAAGGCGGAACATATTGAATGTCTCCTCCCCTTTTTCAAATAGCCAATAGCGTTAGCATTTAAAAAACAGAAACAAGCTATATGTAATCATATGCATATACATAATAACGCGATCACCAACATTAAACAGCATTAAAATAAAAACTGCCTAATATTACTGAATGAAATATCGACCCAGGATGAGCAACAGGACTGTGCAAGCATTCGGGGTGTTCATGGACTCTACTCCATCTATGTTTTGATCATCGTTCTGAATTCAATCTGGATGTAGTCTTTGACAAAAATTAGATTTTGTCAGTTTTTTTCCTCAAAATGTTGCTTTTTTTATTAAACTTACCCACATTTAAGTGTTAATAAAAAGAATGCATGAAGCTAGAATGAACATGAAGCTTGTTTGTTTAAAAGCAGAGGGTCTGTTCTTTCTTTTGATATATTGCATGTTCAGACATACAACTAAATATTCTGGGAGCCATGACATTTTTGTCCTTTTATTTTATTCATAATATATTCTCTGCAAGTACATCCTTTTAAAAATATACTTTTAAAATTTGAAATAAACTACATGTAGAACAATTCAGTTAACTTCTTTTTCACAAAGGGATCATAACAGTTTGAATTCATTTGATATTATCATGAAAACTGAAAGTTTGCCAAAACAAACTTTTAATGGTTTCTTAAAAAAGCTTTGTCTGAATGTTTACAAAAGCCTTGATGTATTATGGTTATAAAGGCCTAATGTAGTTTGATTATATGAAAACATCAGAGAGAGAGCCAGGCCGATAGATAGACAGACAGACACTGAAAACAGACAGACTAACCAGAGTTTGATGCATGTACTGTAGCTTGAAAGCTTTAGGAGTTTGGCAACAGATATGGCTTTAATCTGATATAATGACACATACTGTACGTGTCACAGTCCTACAGCACTGACCTGGCAGCAGTGGCTTCAGTCCAAAAGGGCCTCTGGACGGGGAAATGCCACGAACAATACAGTCAAACAGAAAACTGATCTGCTCGCCCTCGGCACAAGACAAGAAGAACACGCCAGCCCCTACACACAAATACACACAGATGTTAAAGGGAGAAAATCCTGTCATCATTTACTAATGTTCATCTCACTGCAAATTTAGGCAAGTTCATTATTGTTGCAACCATAATTGTAGTATAAAACGTGGCGTATGTTGATTTTAATTACAATCAGAGCATATGAGCGGAGTGGTAAGGGGAGCGGATCGGAGAGAGCCTTTCTGAAGATTCAGCTCAGCTCGCTCAGTCCCTTATAATACTGTATATGGATGGTCGAAAACATTTTTGGGCACGTCACCCAAAAAAATAAAAATAAATGACAGCAAACAAATCTGTGTGTGCTTGAAGAGTTTGGCCAGTAATACACATACTGTGTGCGAGTTCATCATTTGTGCTGTGCATTAGAGAATGTGAATAATCAGATTAGGGACCGTTCAGTATTTATGGAATGGACCACCGGAGGAAAATAGGGGAGGGTCATGTCTAGTGCTGCCACTAACGACAAATTTTTCGATTAGTCGACTAATCTAAACGACTAATAAATAAAAAAATCAAGTGTTTGTTATTTCGTTGTGTTCATTTTATTTTGAACTCAACTGAAGGGCCAACACATAAAATGTCACCTGTTCAAAAACATTATGTATTAACAATCTAAGCATAAGTATCTGCATTTCCATTAAGCTATACCATATTAGTCTAATCTAATCCTCTAACAAAAACATTTATGTATTACTTAAATTAGCTCTTTGTTCTGCCTTAAATTAATACATTATTAGCTTACTGTACATTTTTATATGTACATTTCTGAAATGCATAACTGATAGCATCACTCTGAATTGTAAAGTAGATGTAATGCATGGATTTTCTGTAAAGCTGCTTTGAAACGATGTGTAGTCTATTGTGTAAAGCGTTAAACAAATAAATTGTAATTGAAAGAGTCTGGACTAGCCTACTAAGCTTAGCTCTGCCTAATAATGAATCGCGCTGAAAGCAGACAGGCACGCAGCTATGCAGCTTGCATAACACTTGCGTGCATGACGGGCCCGTGCCGCGGTTCGCGTGAATGTGAAAACACGGACTCGGGTGCGCGCTTGATCAGGAAGTAAAGTGATCTGCACATGCGTTTTAGCTGATTATGATGACGGCATAATCGACTAAAAAAGCTCTTGTGAATGCGCACAGATTCACAAAATGGATCTCAACAAACCCAGATAGCAGGCAGACGTCGATTCAACGTTGATTTTTAGTTGTAAAGGTCAGTATCAATCATCGATCAAATTTCAACATTGAATCAACGTTCACTATTTGGTCGGTATATCAGAACGTTATTACGTCGAAAATAAAACATCGATTCAACGTTGAAATGCGGTTGAATGGCATGTCTGACGTTAATTCGATGAGCAAAAGATGTTGTTTCGATATCACGTCAATGTTGTTTCCACGTTGATTCAATGTCAGTTTGCTATCTGGAAGAGATTCACTCCAGACGCTGTCGGGTGAGGAAACATTAAAGAAAATATAATTTATTTAAAAGATAATAAAATTGACGATCCAAAACTACGAGGAGTCCAAAGAGTGGCAGTATTAGCACAATCAGACGCAAAATATAAAGTCCAGTATGGCGCTGTTTGACAGTGCGCGCGCACTTCGGGCGCTCAGAAAAAGTGCATCATGTCAGAACAGAATGGCAATTACATTTTTACCCGGCAAAGCTTTAAAGCACGAACAAATAATGAACTTTTGTGATTGCGAATAAAGGGGGTCGCACACCGGACGAGAAGCACAGCGTCGCGTCAGGTCTAGGACAACTCGAGGTATCACACACCGGATGCGCACTTTCTCAGTTTATGGCCAGCAATATTGTTATGTTTAAGGACATTATGGAATTAAGATAATGTCTGTACTAAGTTATGATTGTAATGTAAAATTAAATAGAATCATTGGTGTATAAACTGATAAAGTTGAGTAGCCTACATTGAATTTAGCATTTTAAGGTTATGATGATGATATCAGCGGTTCCTGCCAGTCTTGTTCTCTCTATTGTAAGTTAAATGAGTCAGATTACTGAGACTCTCACCCTATGTCTTTAATGGCTCTGGGAGCCCCTGGCCCAGTCGTTGAATAGTTAAGGTGATTGGATTAGCATCTATGCATTTGAATGACACTATTATGCTGATGAGATCAGTTAACGAGCTGAATCCTGTACTTCATTTACATGCCACCTCGATGTAAATCCCTCCCCCTAAATGTATATAAGATACCATGTAAAGTTCCATTAGTCAGACTTGGATGACTACAGCGACGCACAGCGAAGTCCTCAATAAAGAATAACTTCTGCTTGAAAGATATCCCACCGTCTCCTGGTCTCTACTTCGACGAAGGAAAAGTTTCCAACACACAGCACAGGGTGAAGTCAGTATACATTAATGACGATTTGAGACAAATAAATCGACATTTTATATTTACATTACACGAGAAGCGCGAGCCGTTGCTGGGCGCCGCGGACAGACGGCGGTGTGTGTGTACTGGACGAGATGTAATGTAAATATAAAATGTATGCGGTGTGCGACCCCCTTAACAGTGGAGTGTGATGTGTAAGATGAGAAAGCAGAGGTTAAGTCTTTTGTCATGGTTGTAAAAAAACAATGGCTATCTGAACATCTTTGCCAAGCGCAAACCAGTACAGAAGTAATCAATACATTTACGGGGAGGGTGATGCCTTTTTTCACAATCATTTTGGAGGGTCATAGAAAAATATATTGCTGGCGAAGGGAGGGTCAAGTCTATTTTTACTATTTATCTCAAAACTCCTCTGGTGGCCCCTTAAATAAAAAACGCGCAGTCCCTTAATGAAAATTGCATGTAGACAGGAGTAAAGAAGTGTCATGCAAACATCTTGCTGTGATTAAGTCCTTACTCTGATTATTGGAAATAATCATGTTACTGGTGCACATGTAAATGTAGTCATTGCTGGTCCATCTTTTTATTTTAACTGAAATTAATTGGAACTGAAGCTTTAAAGCTTTAAAAAGAACACTAAAGCATCATAAAAGTAGCCCGTATTCACTATATTACAGGTGTCCTGAAGTCATTTGATAGCTATGTGTGAGGAACAACAAATTTTTTTACCCAAAACATGGAGTTTTAGTTCCAATCCTGTTGACTATTCTTTTGTGTTTTCGGTTGCAGAGATTAAGACAATGCTGACTCGTCATCTCAGCAGTAGTGGACGGGATTTTGCATGTCTAAATATTTGTTTTCCACTTGAATTGGTTGACAATCGCTTCACAGAAAACGAGGTGGCAGAAAGCACATCATGTTTATTGTCTTTATTTTACAATGGCACAACATTTTATTTTTATTGTGGGTTTACACAAATAAAAGTAGACCATTTACAGTTTATGTATTACTCTTATCTGTATGACCAAAAAGGAGGCTATTTTAAGTTGTTTCGGCTGTTGTCAGGAAAAAATGCAAGTGATCGCGCCGGCACCTCTATCTCATGCAGAAAACGTGCTATACTTTAGCTTCCACACTCTGCACAAACACTTGGACATGAGCCAAATAATAGCACACATTTATCTATTTAATATTAATAAACCAATATAATTGTTTTTCTTTCTGTGTTTTCAGCTAGAGTGATGAAGTTGACGATGCTAACAAGCTTTCAATAGATGTATTTCTTATGACTGTGAGGAAAGTTCATGCTAAGTTTCGGTTTATTTTTTGATGCGCTCCAGTTCACGGAGAAAGAAGGCAGAAAGTGCATCCTGTTTGTTTTCTTTATTTTACAAAAGCGCTTTTGTTTATTTTCTTTAGTTCTTATTGTGAGTGATATATATAATTTGAAGAAAAATATAATATGTCTGATTCAAATTATGTATTAGGCTACACTTGATGTAAGACCATAAAGGACGGAGTTTAAAAAAAGTTAAACGCCGGTGACTCGATATCATGCAGAAAGGGTGCTAATACTTCAGCTTCCACACTCCGCACAAACACTTGGATATGCAGCTAATATTAGGCTAGCGCACATTTATCTAGGTTAACATGAGAGTGACCATTTCACTATTTCATTTCACAGAATCAAATGCAGCCAAAAAACAACCAGACAAGTGAACACGGTCTGGATGATAGGCTGAAAATACAGTACTACATCCAAATCAATACTGATCCACCCAGTGCTTCACTCTGGGCAGCAACAGTCCAGGTGTTAAACCTCTATGAGGCTTTTCACACCGTAACTCTTATGGATGTGAGAAAAACAGTGAAGGTGGACTCATTTAGAGAAAAATACATGTTTCACATTGACCAAACCCCAACATTTGCACTGTTGGCACCGCTTTTAAAAAAAACACACTGAAACCAAACTTTACTTGTCACAAAGCAATGGACCATGATAACTAACCAAACCTTGATTCCTTGATATTGCATTTTATTAAAAAGCTGAAAATAATGAGCCTTTTCATTTTTATATCGGCATACTCACAGTAACCACAGCGTGTTCCTCCCTCAAACACAAAGCCGTTGTTGACCGGCCCGTATCGCCGGAGGTCCAGCAGATTCCAGTGGCCGATGATGACGGCCGGCAGGTCTTTAGCGATGACCAGGACATTGTTGCATAAATGCAGAGTCGCCACTCCGCTTTCCAATTTAGTGCCGGGCAGCACAGAGACGGTGAAACTGTGGACTGACAGAAGAGAAAACATGATTTCCTGTACCAATCATTCAGATGCAATAAACAATAAACTGGAACTGAAGGACAAGTACAGTAAGTGGTGTATTCCTGTGCAAAACTCACAATAGTGTGGCTACCAAGGTGTTATGGGTGGTGGCTATGTGACTTCTAAGTACTAATTCTAAAAAAAAAATTGGGGTGGTTGCTTGGGCATTGCAATGTGGTTACTAGGGTGTTCTGGGTGGTTGATAGGTGGTTACTAAGGTATTATGTGCGGTTGATATGTGGTTACTAAGGTATTCTGTATGGTTGTAAGTGCGTTGCTAGGTGGTTTCTTGGACATTCTGTGTGGTTGCTAGATGGTTACTAAGGTATTTTGTTGAATGCCAGGGCATTGCCAGGTGGTTACTAGGGTGTTCTGGGCGACTTCTGGTTGTTAGGGCGGAGATAAGTGCATTTTAATGTATTTTGGGTGGTTTCTAGGGTATTGCAAGGAAGTTGCTAGGACACTGATAGGTGGTTACTAAGTTATTTTGGGTGTTTGCTAGGACAAGGTGGTTTCTAAGGCATTGCCAGGTGGTTGCTAGTTGACTCCTAGATATTTTCTAAAGAATTTGTGGAGGTTGCTAGAGTATTTAGGGTGGTTGATAGGTGGTTACTGATATTCTGGTTGTTTGCAAAAGCATTGCAAGGTGCTTGTTAATTTAGGCCAGGGTGTTCTGGGTGGTTGACAGATGGTTGCTAGGTGTGTTCTGGGTAGTTTATAAAGTATTCTAGGTGGTTTCTACAGCATTGCAAGATTGTTGCTAGGGTGTTATGGGTGGTTACTATGATGTTCTGTGTAGTTTTTAGGGCATTGGTGGTTTCTGAAGTATTCTGGGTGCTTGCAAGTTCAGGACTCTATGATATTCTGGCCTCTAAATATAGCCTGGGTCACTTTTGTAATGTATTTCAGCTTTATTTACACTCATAGTTGTATTATTCATTTATATTCATCAAGTGAAAATCATAGGTCTTAGAAAATCCGTAGTTCAGGGTTTGTTTAAATCTCTAATCCAACATGTGAATGATTGTACATGTTACACCTTGCCTTAACAAACAGCACTAACTAGAAAGCTCTGGTAAGTGTTCCTGATGCTAGGAATGTCACAATCTTCCTTTGGTCTGTGCAGTAAATCCCATCTAGTAACAGCTTCTCTTTGTCTGTGTGTGTAAAATGTGATGAGGGAATGCAGGCAGGGTTAAACCTGTTAGCACTAACTTTGAAACAGATTTACGAGGGTATGCAAATAAAAAGCAGCTACACACACAAACAGACACACGCAGCTGACTGCATCACATGCCTGCTCACAACTACAAAGAGTTCAAGCACATACACAACAATCACGTCAATCAATCAAATGTCTTTGGGTAGCTGATGCATAATGCGTGCTGTAGAGATGCACCGATTACAATTTTCTAGGCCGATTCCGATTTCCGATTTCTCATTGAGTTTAACCTGCCGATACCGATTTTAGCCGATTCCGATTTCATTTTTTCTAACCACTTTACTGCACACACAAATATTTATTTTCTATATTTGTTTTATTATAAAACACCATATACGTTTACCCAAACTGAATAATAAAAACAAGTTTAAATGGGTACATTTTCTATAAATATTTTTGAGTCTTCATTTTCTTTTCTGACATAGCCTACTCCAGTTCTTGTTAAAACACACTAGACATGCACATTCTGTGCATTTTGGGCACTTTTTGTGTGAAATCATATTTATTTTGAGCGTGAGCTCAAACTTTAATTGAGCGTGAGCGTTACACTTTAATTGATCATGAGCAGCGCAGCAAAAATAGACTCAGCGCCAAAACCCCGCCCCCTGCTCGTGGAGGGAATGCACTCATTGATTAACATGCATTACACGCGATGTTAATAATGCGGCACCCGAGTGCATTTGACCAGCAAAAAATCAGCATATTGAGTCTGCGTGAAAATCGGCCAATTCCAGTCACCAGCCGATCATTCGGTGCATCTCTACTTTAAATGATCTGGTCAAGTGTCTCACTATATCGCCTACCTCAATATAAATGCTCCTGTGTGACAAATTATTTTTTAAATAATTTTATTAATTTAGAATTACAAAATATAGTCAAGTCAAGTCATCTTCATTTATATAGCGCTTTTAACAATGTAGATTGCTTCAAAGCTGCTTTACAGAGATGAACGTATAATTTAAGGTAACAGATTGTTCTGGCTTTATAGCGGTTCCTGAATAGTGTTATTTTCCAGCTAAAGTTAGTTTTGATTGATTCACTTTCATCGAAAGGTAATTTGTAATTAAATTAGGGGCCGCTAAGATTAAGATTAAGTATAATTATTTCATGTAGTCTCCGAATCGATATGACCTCATAAAGCTTAACATATATAGATTTAATAAAAAAAATTTGATTTAATTTAACATTTACCTAAAACTATAAACGACTAAACTACCACTTTATCATGGAAACAGATGCAGATAGCGATGAGCTATTATCTCATCGGTCATTGTTTTGACCAGCACATGTAAGTGACTGTTTTATGGGTTAAATGTTGAATTCTGACCTTCCCCAAGGCAGTAGCGCAGTCGCAGGTCCCAGCTCTGCAGCGTCTCCCTGCTGTCGAAGCCGAGCACGGCGGTTTGACTGAGGCACAGGATTGAGAGGATGAAGGGAACGCCGTCAGCGCTGACACACGTCTCCAGACCGCAGATGTGCTCCAGCGTCACGCTGCTCCTGTCCTTCACACCGCGCTCCTTATACACGTACAGCACCAAACAATCTGACACACACAAACACACATTAGCTTTCATGAAGGACATGTTTAAAGACATTTATTAACCTTGACATTACAGTCAAGAAGGTCTGAAACGTCCACTTGACTTTGATGACAAAGAGATGACTTTCATTTAGTGGAAAAGTTAGTCATATTATAGTCATATTTTAACATAACACTGCTTATTGTAGAAATAATAAGAAAAAAGCATTGACTTTAAATCCATACTTACCTTCTAAATAATTGTTTTAAGAGTTTCGTCACTTTAATGGATATTTTTCTGTGTGTTTTATGAGGGCATTTGCCTTATTTAAGCTGCCGATGATTTACAATGCCCCTAGAAAATTTTAAGTGAATTTTTATTTAGAAATGAAAAAACACAATATAATAGAAATGGTATGTCACTGTGTGTATGAAATGCATTTTAATGTATTAATAGATCCAGAAAAAAAATGTCCAAAAAAAGCATTTGAGGTCATTCGGTTTTTGAACACGGCCCTGATTTTTTGTTGTGGTTGTTGTCGTTTTTGAAAGAAAGTAATACTTTTATTCAGCAAGGATGCATTACATCTATAAAGAGTAGCCTACAAAACAAACAGTTTTTTAATGTTACAAAAGATTTATATTTCAAATAAATGCTGTTCTTTTAAACTTTCTATTCATCAAAGACTCCTAAAAAAACAGTTTCCACATAAATATGAAGCAGCACAACTGATTTCAACATTGATAATAAGCAGCAAATCAGCATGAATTGAAGACTGAAGTAATGATGCTAAAAAATCAGCTTTGAACACAGGAATAAATTACATTTTTAAAATATAGGCCTATTACAATAGAAAACAATTAAGAGAATTCTTTCAATAATATAAAAAAATCTTACTGACCCCAAACTTTTGAACGGTAATGTAGTGTATCATGTGCCATTGTACCATTTATAGCTACTACAAACTGTAAGTGAATAAAGAGGTACATGTAGAGGTGCATGTCCAAAAAACAATTCTTACATCCCCTGAAAGATGTAGGTAGGTCAAACGTGATTCCTGCTACTACGAAAGCAAACAAACAAAACAACCTTTGGCATGTCACACACACACAGTGTGAACAGCTGTACAAACGTCTTTCCGCACACATTTCTGCTCTCACAGCTGATCTACTGCGATAGAAAACTTCACTTCACCAATAAAACATACTGCAGCGACGTCAAGACATTTCACTGAAGCAAGAGTGCTGTTGTACTGAATAGTGAAACATTCCAGTGCAGTTTTATGAAACTCCTGGAACGCAAATTAGTAAACCTGAATTAGGCCTAACAGTCGTGAAGTCTGTATATGTATCCTACATTATATAGCCTATAATGCCCATATATATATAGCATGATGTGCAAAAAAGACCAGCATATTTCAAGAAAAAAACATTACTGTTCATTACTCTCTATGTAAAACATGCATGTAACTCACACACCTTATTATAGATTAAAAACTCAAAAGTCAGCTTCATCCATGAACACTAACGTTCATAGTGTTTATCTTTCTGTCTAGATCACAAAACACAAGAGAAACTCCTTTAGGTTGATTTAAGCTTCCAACAGAATGTCTGGTAACAAAATAATGAATTGATTACCCTATATATTACATTTTATTATGTTCTATATCACCATTACATTTTATCCTTTTTGGTTTTATTGTATTCTAGCAAGTATTTGTAGGCTAATGTAATATGATTACAATATGAACTTGTTGCCATACAATCGCGGTAATATTTGATACATCTATAATAACATTTTGTTACAATTTATTAAAAACTATACTATGATTTTACAGTGAACTAGAAATTATTATGTAGCAACACCACAACGATCATGTCTGTTTTACAAATGCTTAGCCTACAGGCTATTTACAGATGCAAGCGTGATGTCTACATGCGTAACGTTATTAGTATATTTCTTTCTGTTTGCTGGTTTATGTTGTCGTTGCGTTGATAATGTTCAGTTTATCTTCATATATTAAAGTACATGTTAATTTTATGTAAAAATCATATTTGTTAATTGTCGCCACTGTTGAGTTTGTGTTGCTGTGAAGTGTATGATCATGATAACTGACCTGCGACCGGTGAGGGTTTGCGCAGAACCAGCCAGCGGCTCCTCCACTGCGAGAGAGAAGTCAAACCAAACCTTTACAGACAACCACTCATGAACAAATTATACACTCATACAGCTCGCGCGTGCGATTTCCATACTTTTTTGCCGTCTCTGATTTTTGCGGCTCCCTCTGCGACCACAGTATCACTCATCTTCCCCACATGACAGCTGCGCGTGCGCGCGCCCGCACGGCTCACTTTCAAAATAACGCCAGAGCGAGCGACCGCTGCCTCAGGCACGCGCCCAAATCATATGTCAGGGGTCAGTCAAAGGTTACTGTGTCGGTACGGAACAATTAATTAACCCTTGCAGCAGCATTTTGTCATGCAACCCTTAGCTACTAAATCTGTCATGTAACAAATGTGACGTGGTATATAAAACTAACCAATGAAACCTTGATACAGATCGGGTATAGTGTAGTCACATTTATAATATGCACACATTTATAATAATACAAAAGGTACCCACTTTGGGTAATTTTTTCACCCCAAACTGGGGGGGAAAAAAGCCAAAACTAAACAAAGTAAAGAAACCTGAGGAACTGGCATGAAAGCAATGTCAAAATGCAAAATATTAACTTTATAACTTGAAAATACAAATCATTATGTCTTTTATTTTTGTGTTGAACTGATAATATTTAGATGATCCATTTGGCCACTCCAGATGTGTCAAGAGTATTACAAAGGTCAACATAATGACTTGTTTGAATGGAAGTCAGTGGAGAAAATACCTCAAAGCTCGTAGTTTACGATTCTAAAATATATTGAACTAAATTACTATGCAAATGATTGCTTTTATACTATGATTTAACAACAAACTGTTGCATTTAAACTTCATCTGTCTGTTCACTTTATGGTGGACGCTCATGTGTATATCTTGCCGATTTGATATCTACGTAGTAATATCTATCATGACCTGGACATGTTCTTGATAGACAGTTTTAGAACACGACCTAAAACATTTTTAAAATACTTCATGCAGATTAAAAGACACATTTACTTCACAGCAATCAACTTAATTTATTGCTATGCAAAAAAAAAAAAAATATATAATACATAACAAACTTATTATAGTGTGTACATGTCACAATATTGCTTGTTAATATAAATACAATAGCATTAATAACACGTTATCTTTAGGTTCAGTAGTATTACTCAGTAACATGAACACTGTAATAAAAAGTGTAAACTAATACATTAATAATAAAGTCACAGTTGATTTATGGGTTGTTGTTGGCATTGATTCCCAATGCAAATGTTTATCTCTGTTCTGATAGCCGATGTTGTTTTTCTGGATCTTTTGATGACGCTGTTTATCCAGTCAGAATATTTGGGCACGAGGGTATAAACGCCTGGTTTTCCTGACCGTCCACATCCGTCCCCCCAACTGATGATGCCGTAAAGGAAACTCACACCGTCACACTCACATGCTAAAGGACCGCCGGAGTCTCCCTAAACAAATTATATCACACACATTAAAAGAATATACATTTGGCTAATTTTTCAATGCTTTTTAATTGCTTCAATGCAAAATGGTTTCTGTCACCCGACTCAGCAAAAATCATAAATTATTTTATTACTCAGTCAACCATTAGCAAAAACTGTGACACTTACAATAAGGTCTCATTAGATAATGCATTAACAAACAAGAACTATGCATTTGTTACAGTAGTTATTGTTAACATTAGTAAATAAAAATAAATATGCAGATGTGCATTATCATGCTCATTAAAGGGACAGTTCACCCAAAAATGAAAATGAAGTCAGCATTTACTCACCTTCAAGTTGTTCCTAACCTGTATACTTTTCTTTGTTCTGCTGAACACAAAATATGATATTTGGAAGAATGTTGGTAACATACAGATTTTAGGTCCCATTGACAACCATAGTAGGAAAAATACTACTATGTTGGTTACAAACATTCTTCCAAATATCTTCCTTTGTGTTCAGCAGAACAAGACATTTATACGGGTTTGAAACTATTTGAGAGTGAGTAAATGATGACAGAATGTTGATTTTTTGGGGAACTATTCCCTTTAAAGGGATTTCATAAAAAAAGAAAAATCTTAATTTGTCTTTCAAAGATGAACGAAAGTCTTACGGGTTAAGAACGACACAAAGGTGAGTAAATGTGTTAGGCTGAACTAACCCTTAATACATATTATTAACAGATATGATTTTTGATTTTAGTAATAGTAACAGATACAAATTTTGATTTTAGTAATAGTAAATGTTGAAATGAATATTAGCTAAGATGAATAAATGCTTTAGAAGTACTTTTATTATCTAATGTAACTTTTGCTGTAAAGTGTTCCTTTAAAAAACTTGTATTTATGTATCTACAGTCCATTTTGCAAGTTTACAAAATGTCAAATTTATGTTCAGAACAGCTCAATTATTGTAAAGTAATATTGTTATAGAATAAAGAATATTGAATATTAGTCTAAAATAAAATATAAATGTCATTACCATGCATATTCAAATTTGAATCCGAATTATTATTATTTTTTTTGTAAAAAACAAAAACATTGGTTTCTAAAAAAAGAAAAAGATACGTAGAAAAAAAGCGAAGATATATCATATTAGTGCTTAGTGATTTGACGTCTTACCTGGCAGGCGTCCACACAGGAGTCACTCCCGGCACACAGCATCCCCGACCGGACCTCTGATCCATACACTTCTGGACTCGAACACTGGTCAAACGGAATAATCTTCACCACTCCCTCGATCAGGTCTGAATATGAGTTTGCCTCTAAACAAACACACACACAAGTTACTTTCAATTTTATGCAGATCATGATTAATTAATGTTCCTAAACTGAATTCAAATGGATAACAAGTTTACAAATTCAGACCCTATTTGGCAGATATTTTTTCTTCTTTTAAGCATAAATTCAGAAAACATACAATATCTTAAGCCATTTAGCTTCTCAAGACAAACATACTGAGTAAGAAAATATTTTTTAACGGAGCTGTCAGAATAACGCTGACCTCATACAATCACAATGTGATATAGACATTATTATTAACACACACACACACACACACACACAGACACACACACTTTACTGCTCTGCCATGACGTTCTAAGCTTGGCCGCTAATCATGGCCTATAGAGGGCGCACCACGATAAGAAATCTTCTAAATCAACTTTTACGCTCCAATTCCAACAGTTAAAGTTAAACATATCCACAAAATATGTTTAATTATACCATCTGGATGCTCAAAATTGATCGGGTGAATACATGTTTTAAACAGCTTGTACAGACAAGTTAATCGCTGGTCTAAACTCGTTTTAATGACTTTCCTGTTGCGGCTGCTATTGTGTGTGTGCCGAACCAAGTCACCCTGTCATGATGGAGAAGGACAAGGATGGAGTTTTAGGAGGAATGTTTGCATTTAAAAAGTTGCCTGATGGCGCGTTTGACAAAACAAAGATGTTGTGTACAATTAGCAAAGCTGAATTCAAATACCATAGAAGCTGGATGCACCGAATTTTCGGCCGCCGAAAATTATCGTCCGAAAATGGCATTTTTGGTTTTTGGCCAAAAGTTCAAGTTCAAGTTCATTTGCCACCCCGCCCCTCCCCTCCGTGTTCAGAGCAGAGGAGGAAGAGAGCGCAGCGCGCCAACACACACACACACGGAACGGAGAGCACAGCACACACGCGGAGCGGTAAAGACCTGCTCGTAAAACCTGATCGCCGAATACGGAGGGGCGGGGCAGCATATTTTCTGCCTTTTTAAACTTTTTTTTAAAACATTAAAAACTTTTTAAATGCAAACATTCCTCCTAAAACTCCATCATTGTCCTTCTCCATCATGACAGGGTGACTTGGTTCGGCACACACACAATAGCAACCGCAAGGAAGTCATTAAAACGAGGCAAAAAAAGTGCTGCGTCAATTGTGTTATTTTTTTTAAATGCGTTAAACATCTCAAATTAATTGCAAAGATTAACACGTTGATTCCCCCAGCCCTAATATACACACAGTGTATATATATATATATATATATATATATATATATATATATATATATATATATATATACACACTGTATATGTGTGTTTGTTTGTTCCAAAACACAGTGAGCTGCTTTGCTGTTTTTGTCTACATATAATCAGCATCTTTAGCATCATCATAGAAAATCATAATCTTTTAAAAAATATTAATTTTTGAAAAAACAAAAACATGATTCACATCTACAAAAACAAATACTAAAATATATGAATACTAAAAATCTCATTGTTGTCATACTCACTCTCACTCATGTGACCCCAGCCCGAGATCTTACAACAGAATTGATCTGGGAACGTTGTGCCTTTCCCTGGCAGGCAGATCGGCCTGATGAACGGTGTTTTCTGAGCACAGCGTCCGTTGACCTTCTTCAACTTCAGTAAGACTATGAAAACAGCTTTTATTACACACAAAACACATACACAACACACAAATGCATACTATCCGAATTGCAACGTCTTGGCAAGTTTTGCACATGCAAAGGGTTTTCAAAAAAAATTATTATTTATTTTTTACAAGTTTTATTTATGGTCTTTTGGAGATAGGAATACTATTGAGAGAATAGGAAATGGTGAGATTGGGATATTTCACTTTTCAAACAGCACAAGTGTTGGTGAACAAGCGTGTTTGAGCATGTCTGTGTCACACCAGCCCACGTATGCATCTGTATATGTTTTACACGCATTTCCTTGGAAACTTTAAAAATCACAATTTGAATTACCTCTGAAAAGTCATACAATGTAAAAAACCTCAACTTGTATTTTATTTCTTGTTTGCATGGGCTTTTTTACTTTAAAGGGATACCTCACCGCTGGAAAGATGAATTTGTATTTAAATTTGGTCATTTATGTAGTAGAAATGTGAAATTATTTTAGAAAATGTATTTGTGGCTCATGTGGATGAAAGACAACAACTCCCAGAATGCATTTGCTTTGCTGCCCTACGAGGCCACTCCCAAGCCACGCCTACCAGGTAACAGAGGGCAGTATCAGAAGTACTAGTTGACTCGACTGTAACCCTGGTTCCCTGAGAGGGAACGAGACGCTGCGTTGAGACGCGGTGGGAACGCCTTGCGTGATTGCGTCGTGAAGCACGTGTATAATCAGTCCAATGGAAACGGGAGACGTCATGGGCGGGTGACGTCACCGACCAGGAAGCTATAAAGCACTCCCGTGAACACAAACACACTAGCTTTGAAAAAGCCTGAAGCAAGATGATCACAGGAATGCAGGGAGTATGGCAAAGCAACGCAGCATCTCGTTCCCTCTCAGGGAACCAGGGTTACATACGTAACCTGAGACGTTCCCTTTCAAGGGAACTTGAGCTGCGTTGAGACGCGGTGGGAACCCTATACCCACGACGCCATATGACAAATGCCTGTTGTGTATGAAGACTGTGCGCATACTACGAAACAAGCCCCCTAGACCCAGGAGTGGAGTCTAGGTCCAAGTCATAAAAATGGACAAATGTATGCGGTAAGGACCAGCCTGCCGCATTACAGATGTCGTGGAGAGAAACTCCTGAAATTAAAGCCCAGAGGCAGCCATACTCCTAGTAGAGTGGGCCCGGACAGCCAAAGGTGAAGGCTGTCCAGCCTCTACATAAGCAAGTGAGATAGCCTCAACTACTCGCTTGCTCAATATCTGTCTTTAGCTTTTCCTGATTAAGGTGGAGGACAGAAGGCCTGCAGCACAATTGACCCACAAATACATTGAGTAGGGACCTAGGAATACAACCCGGCCTGGGGTGAAGAAAGACTACCACCATACCAGGTGCAAATCCAAGTACGTGCAGGCCTCAGCCTCATGTACCACGGAGAAGATGAAATAAGGATCTCTCTTCAAAGATAACCCAGCAAAGAAACATTCATTGCAGAAATCAAGTACTGTACCATAGGGCAGATAGCAAGATTCAGAAGGTGTTCTCCGCACCCGGCAGAGAACAGTTTACATTTCAATGCATATTTCAATGCAGTCTTCTCGTGGAGGGAGATCTAGACTGGAGTATGGTCTCCACGACCTCAGTCGAGAGACCTGAATCTATGAGCTGGGCCCCCTCAGAGGCCGAGCCCACAGTATCCATGACTCCAGATGAGGGTAACTCCCGGGAGCAATGATATCGGGAAATGCGTACAGGTGTAGCCTCAACCACACCTAAAACATCGCATCCAGTCCAAGCAGAGCTGGATGCGTCAAGGATAACCACAAAGGCAAAGTTTTAACCGAAGTTCTCCCAAAGAAGCTCCACCACCTCGGGGTGAAGTCTCCATTCCCCGGGCCTCAGCCCCTGCCTCAACAGGATATCTGCTCTGATATACGAGACCATCAGTGTGCTGTCCAGAAGGATCAGGCACATGGTGACCTCTCGGTTCTGACAGGAAGTATTGAGATTCTCGGAATACCGCCATCACTTCTAGCCAATTATGTGCCAAAAGGAGATGGTCCTGCCAAAGACCCTTCGCCGAGTGACCACTCATGATCACCCCCCACTTGTGAGGGAAGCATCCGTCGATAGCATAAGCGTCGACAAGAAGCCCCCAACACTGGGCCTGGGCGAGGAACCAAGGTTCTTTCACATGACCGAGGCACGTAGGCATAGCCGCGTGACCTTGATCATGCGAAAAAGGATTTCCCCTCGGAGAAAACCCCTTGGTCCTGAGCCACCACTGCAGGGGTCTCATGTACAGAAGGCCAAAAGTAATTACGTTGGACGCAGCTGCCATGAGACCCAACAGTCTGAAACTGTTCCACAGTGAGTGACTGGCCTAGTTTTACCCCATTTACAGCGAATCATATATAACACCTGGAAAAGTGGTCCTCTGAGCTGGGAGGAGCACACTCTTCTTGGCGTTGAGTCGCAACCCCAACATCTTTAAATGAGACAGAACGACATCTCGATGCCGAACTGCCACCTGCTCAAATTGAGTTAGGATCAACCAATCGTCGATAGTATAATACGCAAATGCGCTGGAGTCCCAGAGGAGCCAGAGCTGCATCCACGCATATTGTAAAGGTGTGGGGTGATAAACCTAGGCCGAATAGAAGAACCCGATACTGGTATGCTTCGCCCCTGAAAGCAAACCTCAGGAACCTCCTGTGATGAGGATGGATAGATAAGCGTCCTTCAAGTCTATTGTGACAGACCAGCCCTCGGGCTGAATCTGTGACACAATCATATTAGCGTAAGCATACTATGAACATGAGATTCTGAAACCTGCTTTTTAATAGACGCAGGTCTAGAATAGGACGCAACCCCTCATCCTCTTTCGGAACAATGAAGTAGCGGCTGTAAAACCCTGACTGTCTGCTGGGAGGAGGAACCCCTTCTGTAGCTCCTTTTTGCAGAAGTGTCAGCACTTCCTGCTCCATAACCAGAGCCTGCTCGAGGTCCACCACTGTGGGGAGGACCCCTAGAAATCTGGGCGGACGAGAACCGAACTGAATTCTGAACCCTTTTCTATAGTGTGCAGGACCCACTGAGAAATATGTGGCAGTAGTTTCCACGCCAGTAGTTTCCATTCTCGAGACTGGCCTCTGGATTTGGTTGAACAGTCACTTCAGTGCCCTGAAGAGGCGAACCGGCAGGGAACAACCGAACTGACCATTCTACGACCCTCCTCGGAGGATCGTTTGGGGACGCTGACACCTCGGTGCCCTGAACGGAGGACCGGCAGGGAACAACCGAACTGGCAGCACTGCGACCCTCCTCAAAGAGTCGCACCCCAGAGGTCGCCGAGGAGAAACGATTTCTCAAAACCGTCCCTGCCCCGGAGGAACCTCCAGAAGCCTGATAGCCTCAGCGTCAGGACTTCTTGTCTAAGTTTTATTAGAGATAACGACAGTCCTCAGATCTTGCCTACCTCTATCTTAGTCGGAGGATCGTTGGAAAAAGCAGGCACCTCGGCACCCTGAAACGGCGAACCGGCAGGGAAACCGAACTGACCGCTCTACGACCCTCCTCGGAGGATCGTTTGGGGACGCTGACACCTCGGTGCCCTGAACGGAGGACCGGCAGGGAACAACCGAACTGGCAGCGCTGCGACCCTCCTCAGAGAGTCGCACCCCAGAGGGCGCCGAGGAGAAACGATTTCTCAAAACCGTTCCTGCCCCGGAGGAACCCTCAGAAGCCTGATAGCCTCAGCGTCAGGACTTCTCTTCTAAGTTTCATTAGAGATAACGACAGTCCTCAGATCTTGCCTACCTCTAACTACCTTAGTTCCAACGACCCTCCTCGGAGGATCGTTGGAAAAAGCAGGCACCTCGGCGCCCTGAAACGGCAAACCGGCAGGGAAACCGAACTGACTGCTCTACGACCCTCCTCGGATGATCGTTTGGGGACGCTGACACCTCGGTGTCCTGAAACGGCGAACCGGCAGGAGAACCGAACTGGCAGCGTTGCGACCCTCCTCAGAGAGTCGCACCCCAGAGGGCGCCGAGGAGAAACGATTTCTCAAAACCGTCCCTACCCTGGAGGGGACCACCCTCAGAAGCCTGCAGCCTCAGCGTCAGGGCTTCTTCTTCCGGCTATATTAGAGATAAAACAGTTCTCCGATCTTGCATATCTCTAACTGGCTAGACAGCAACCGCCACCCAGGTCCCTCTCGATTGTGGATGAGCCCGAATGGCGACGCTCTATTTTGCAGCACTTTATGCTGCGAGGAGCTTTAGTAGGCTGAGACTGCTCCCGCCCAGCAGTCTCAGGAACATTAGATCGGTGAGGAAGACACCTCTGGAACGCCGCTGGATAGTTTATATCATCATTTTGTTGAAAGCGAAGCGTTCAGAGAACAGACATATATATATATATTTTTTTTTCATACATCAGAAAAACTTATATATATCACTCCGTGGCCACCAGCAGGAAAACAACCGAACTGGCAGCGCTGCGACCCTCCTCAGAGAGTCGCCCCCCAGAGGACGCAAAGGGGAGAAACGATTTCTCGAAACCGTCCCTCCCCCATATAGTGATCTGTTGCGCGACGCAATTCTCGAAATAGCGTCAGTGCTGACATCCTCACATTCATCCATGTCCTTATATAGTTTACCCACCAATGCTGCCTTATAATATTTATCTATTATTTATGATGGCTGGTGGATAACGCCGGGGTAATGATGACGCCGACTCGGGAGAGAAATAGCTAGTTAGCGTCTCTTTAACCCGAGGCACTGTCATACTATGATATTTAATACCCAAAACATTACTTTAGTAGAAGTTTTGGGGATAAACACATAAAACAGAAACCGGTTTATTCCAAAATCTCAACTCAGTGTGGAATCGAGATAGGAAAAAAAAACGGCAATCCCTGACGAGGAGGCTGAGATATAGAGATTTAATTATATTCTCACTCATAATGTTCAGCTGGCCAGAAAACATTTAACTAGGAAATCAGCACAAAATAAAACCTCCTTTTATAAGCTCCTCTTTATACAACAGAGTTATGAGCTGACTTATTAATTTATTCATTGAAAACTCACAAGCTTTGTTCATAATATACATATACACATATATCCTTTTCTTTTCTTTTTTCACACTAACGATACCAATTCCTCGGAACTGGAGATCGCAGCACGATAGGCACTGGAACTAACACGTGTGGCAGAGATAGGGCGCGCCCGTCTCAAACCTCGCTGTTAGATCATTTGCGATCCCCGAGATGCACGTCGCCGCTGTGCCTCGGCAGCAGCGGGACTCGCGCCTCGGGGAGCGCGCACCCAAGCGTCCTCCTCAAAGGACGCCCGGCGGGAGTGAGTTGAAACAGACAACCTCTGCAATACTCAGTCAGTCCCCTCGAGAACTGACTGGGTATGCTATACTCCCAAACAAGCAACACAAAGCTGATGCGCGTCCCCACCCGAGATAAAACGAGGGTAGGGAACAACACAACGTTTTGAATTCTTGTTTCTCCATAATATCTAGATACTGAGACAGACAAACAATAAATAGACAGGACAGTATTTTACACAGATCGCACTTGCTGAAGGCAACAAAGCTAGTGTGTTTGTGTTCACGGGAGTGCTTTATAGCTTCCTGGTCGGTGACGTCACCCGCCCATGACGTCTCCCGTTTCCATTGGATTGATTATACACGTGCTTCACGACGCAATCACGCAAGGTGTTCCCACCGCGTCTCAACGCAGCTTGAGTTCCCTTGAAAGGGAACATGCGGAACTAGCTCCTACTTCTGGCTGTAGTCTCTAGCCTCTGGCCAAAAAAGCCTCCAATGATGCAAAATTAAGATTTTTGCGTCATCTGGGGATTTTTTCCAGACAAAAAATACATAAATCTCTCGTCTCAGAGGGACATGAGGCAGGGAAAGCACGGTAATTCGAAAATACTACAGGTTTTCTACTGATACAAAGCTTAATGCTAATCAGTGAAGTATCCCTTCAAGTTTAGTTTATTAAAAGCTAAAAATATTTTTTACAGTGCTCATATCAGCATTAATGAGTATTATAAATAATATATCCCCCTACACTAACCCTACCCCTAAAGCTACCCATCACAGAAAACTTTCTGCATTTTCAAATAAGCATAATTAAGTATGTTTATTATTCCATTTCCCCGTGACTGGCTGGTCCCCCTTGCGGGGACATTTGGTCCTCACAATTTAGATTAAACAAGTACACACACATTGCTTGTAAATTTGTAATGATGTTAAAGTTTTTGTATTTGGAGTCCAAACTCACCAATATCATTTAAGGTCGGCTGGAACTGAGTATAATGGGGGTACAAAATATAGTCCTCAACACCAAACGTCCTGGTGTTCGTGCCGGTGTCGTTAAAGTAATGCTGGCCAAGAACAACCCGAATCTGTGACCGCAATGGACTGAGAAAGAGAGTTAGAATGAAGTTAAAATTTCCTAAATCCAAATGCATATAAACACACAGACACACACATACTTGCGCAGGAAGCAGTGAGCCGCGGATACGATCCAGCAGGCGGAAACCAGCGTTCCCGCGCAGAACTCATCGCTGATGTACAACGCTGCCATCCAGGGGTGAGCGCCAGGCAATGCGGACGTCCCACCCAGGATACGACCCCGACCGATCCGTTTCTTGTGCCTCTTCCCACACACCGGTGTCCTGGCAGGGGTGCGGGACGGCCGTGGTACATCAGCCATGACATGACCTCTGCGAGAAGCTGACAGTAGGAACAGAGAGAAAGTTCAATCCAAACACACCTGATTGAAGTATATTGAATATAAGTCATCAAGAAATCTAAATTGGCAATTCTTGTTTATTATGGAATATAATATAAATAAAATGTATGAGCCCTCGTAATCTTTAATCAAAATAGCTTTCCATCCATCTTTCAGCACCATCTCTTCTCTGTTGACGTCTTTACTGGCGCAAGGGCAGGACTACCTGTCAATCAAATGAAATCCACCAATAACAAACCACAACTGTCAACTAAGGTCCAATCAATTCCCCATGGACAAAATGAAGTCCCATGATATGTCACAATAGGGCAGAAAAGACTATCGCAACTTCTGTTTAATGCTGACTTTACAAGAAACTACAACAAAAAGATTTGTCTTAGCATTTGAGCTTTTGTCAGCAGTTTTTCAATCAGCTAAGAAAAAGGACATCTGCAAATATGATACAAATTAAATAATCAATATGTCTATGTATACTGAATGAAACCATATATAAATAAGTTATTGCAAAAAAAAAACAATATTTGGGATTAAGGGATTATATACAGATGATCTAAAGATGATCCGGTTGCGCTACATACAGTACACTGTTTTTAATGCTTTTAAAATAAGTATCTTGTGCTCACCAAAGCTGCATTTATTTGATAAAAAAATTTTTTTGTAAAAACAGTGAAAAATTATTACGAATTAAACTAACTGTTTGTCTATTGTAATATATTGTAAAATGTAATAATTCTATATATATTATAATATTCCTGTGATGCAAAACTGAATTTTCAGCATCATTATTCCAGTCTTCAGTGTCACATGATCCTTCAGAAATCATTCTAATATGCTGATCATCTGATTTGCTGCTCAAGAAAAAATTCTAAATTATATCACTGTTGAAAACAGTTGTGCTGTCGTGTCGTGATATATTTTCATTTTTGAGGGCCCTTTTCATATGTAGAAAGAACAGCATTTATTTGAAACAGAAATCTTTTGTAACATAACAAATGTCTTCACTGTCACTTTTGATCAATTGACCGTTCGCAAAGACCCGCCTCCCTTAGTTACTGTCGCTATGCCTGACAAGCTACGCCACACGTGTTCTCATAATACATCGCGGAGCAGAGAGGAGACTGACAACACGCTGACAGACAGGACAGACCAGGTTACTTTTCGGTTACTTTTGATATGAAACATATTAAACAAAGTCTCACCTTTCAAATTTGGTAATTTTTTAAAAGAAATTTAAACAATTAATACCGTTTTGTGGCTCTTTAATGTGTCGTGACAGATCGCTGTAGAGCCTCAGTTAAAGCTGCTCGTGAACCGATCATCTCTTCCTTCTAGTTCATTTATAGCATCACATAAACATGAATGAACATAAGAAGGAATGTTGTTTTAACCGCGGAAAGGCGTCAGTACACTCCGTTTCTCAAGTTCAAATCCTCCCATGTTAATCTACTAACTCTCCTGACTGCTTTGTCCGACAAAATGGCGGATGGCGAAGTATGATTGGTCAGATCACCTGTCAATCAAGCTCCCTGCAAAGGGTTAATTGAATGTGTTCTTGTGCATTGTGCAAAAAGAAAAAAAATCTTACTGACTCCAAACTTCTGATCAGCAGAGTAAATAAATTGTAAGAATGATTAGGTAACAGTAAGAGCAGCTTGCTTTAACATGATTGTCGCTGATCACTCGTGTCACTCATGTCTGTGCTAGAATCAAGGTTAATAAAATCCATAACATATTCAGGGCGTTCCAGGTACATGATGTCAAGTGCTCATGACCAATAAAGCTATTGCCTCAGGCAACACTGGGTTAGATTTCCACGTCCCACGCCTGGAAGAATGCCAGTGAGAATTCTACAGAATGTTTAGGAAGCTTTATCATTCTTTTACTTCTCATGTACAACTATTTTGGAGTAATCAAGAATATTCTGGAGAAGCTGAAGGATTTGTTGCTCTTGTGTGTGCATGTGCAGTTGTACTAACATTGTTGTTTTGAGCAGGGCTGGATGTCGCAGTAATCCCAGGAAATGGCTCTCTCCGTCATTGTGTAACACCACGGCAGCTTATCTTGATCAGGGTTCCTGCCATATGAAGTCACATGGAAAATATCAGACCGTAAAACATCAATGCTTTCCGCAAAATCAAATAAAACGATATCTATATTAAACACAGAATTACTCGATTTTTACATTTCCAGGAGATGACATGAGTGGCACTTGCACATACTGTGATAATGACACTGTTGTGGCTGGTTGGCAGGGTGTTGCTATGTGGTGCTCGCTAAAGTGTTCCGAAGGGTTGTTAGGGCATTGCTATGTGGTTGCTAGGGTGCACTGCATGGTTGCTAGGGGCTTGTAGATGGCATGTGATCTTCTGGTCTCTGTAATTAGTGATAATTGAATGTCTGATTGCTTAGAAAAGTAAGCACACAGTTACGTATAAGTATAATGCTACTACCCTTTACACTTTAGCAGAGTTATTGAAATAATATACTTTAACAGAATATACTTAAGTGTGAACTGAATGTAATGTTTTCAGACACTTGATTGCATGTTAATTGCAATGAAATGAAAATGTTTTTTAAAAGCATTTAAATTTATATTAAATGCAATTTCAGAACTTTAAGGTGCTTTTTGAGCAAATTAGGTAGGATTTAAGTACATCTTAATTTGTAATTTCATTATTCTATTGTCTTTGAAATATGGTTAAAGTTACTGCTGAATGTACTGACAAGCATTTATGGTAAATTAAAATATACGTTAATGTAATTTGTCAGCATTTAAATATATTTATACACATTTGCAATGATTTGTTAAAATATATTAACTTTAAATATAACATTGAATAACACACTACATTATGTAAGGGATAATGTAGAGGGAGGCGGTTGTTATAGCGAATACAACCCCGACAGGCTGATTAAGACCCCGACGCGAAGCAATATTTAAAATATTGATTTAAAAAGGAGTTTATTGATTTAAAAAACGATTGTATTGCTTCCGCTAAAGAACACAGTGTCCATGGCAACGCTCTGTTTTCATGGCAACGGTGTGTTATACTTAGCAGCGGTCTGTTATCAAGAAATAACAGACCGCATTCTACATTAGAATTCAACCAAGCCATGTAATAAAAAATTATAATCAAATACTTTATGTGTTTTAGTATGTTAGTCAACACATCAAAATAAGTGTACTTTAAAGCTGTAGTCCTTAGTTTTTCCTCTTTGTCGCCATCTCTGTTAGAAATCTGCTATTGCAGTTATTCACGGAATTATCAACTTTACGTGGTTTGTGCCTCGGCATGGCACAGCGCGGATGAATCCAATGTTTTGAGGAGAACGTGCGTCTGTCAGTCACCGCGCCGGTGTGGATACTGTCATTTGGAATCACAGATTCTACATTTTGGAAGTATGACCAACATAATAATTTTCAATGGAAAATGTAATCTGCACAAGTAAGAACATCCACTTTTGTTCTGACCAACTAACGGGAAAAAAGTATTGCAGTAAATCGCGCTGATTAAATCTAACGATTGCTTATCATATCACGTCAAACCGTGCAAATTATACTTTGTTCTCAAATTGTTAATTTTAACAACATCAGCATTGCGTGACTACATTACAATATTTTTCCTTGTTTTTGCATGGGCCCAGTTGCAGTCTCTTTTTTTCTGTAGCCACTCCGAAATGAATCTCCAGTTGTGACTGGTGATTATCATTTGAATCTTTCTGGATCCGCCATCAAATTGATAAGTTTAATTATATCAAGTACAGTGAGAAAAGGCTATAAATCACCAGCATCCAACATCCTCAAACGCAATACAGCCTACTAGCCAAGACAGCTTCTTTATGTGTACAGATGTGATGTAATGACGCAAAGACATGCTCGAATTTCCCGCGGAAATCCACCAGTACCACTGGAATTAAAAACATTGTTACAAGCTTACCGTTTTGAATCGAG
This sequence comes from Phoxinus phoxinus, assembly GCF_949152265.1. Classification (NCBI taxonomy): domain Eukaryota; kingdom Metazoa; phylum Chordata; class Actinopteri; order Cypriniformes; family Leuciscidae; genus Phoxinus; species Phoxinus phoxinus. The sequence continues at coordinate 11,945,117 of NC_136877.1, read as the reverse complement.
CTAAGGCAAGCAGATAGTTTTGAACACTGGCTGGTTATGTACTTGCTCAAAAATGTATTTTGGATCATTTTTAACCCAAAAAAGTTATGGACTGTAGCTTTAAAGCATGTCAAATGTTTACTTAAACACATTGATTTAAATGTACTGTAAATTAAATATTTTAATTTGATATGATTACAAAGTGCACTTTTTAAAAGTCAAAATGTAATCTCTTCAATTACACTTAAATAGCATTTTCACCTGCAGAAAGCATGTTCTCCGAGGCCCCTGAGGGGGGCGCTGTCCACTGTCTCTACTGTCAGCTCACTGAACAACAGATCCGAGTTCCACGGCAGGCAGGATGATCCAGAGACGGTGGCATTGGCTACACCACGATACTGTGCACCTGAATCACGGTAACACTGCTCTCGAGGGTCTGATGACATACAGGGAAAGTTTATTAATTAAAGATTATTAGAATATTTATACTGAATTTGCATGTGTGTTAATAGAGTACAGAGATGACAAAGAAACCCAGAAGACTAATTCACCCCTGGTTCCTTCAAGATTTTCCTATCAAGGTTTTATCATGTTTTTTTATGACTAAAATAAAGCCTGTGGTAAAATGTATTGAAGATACTTTGAAATTTGGTTCTACAATGTAAACTGCACACACTCTCACCCCACACTGTCTTATCTAGTTACTTATTAGAAACATACAACATACGTTTTCAAAAATAAACTCCTTAAAAATGTGTGTTTTCAGTGTGGATGTGTGTAATGTACATGTGTGTGTCCTGGTAAACCCTACATTATGGGGACAAAATGTCCCCAAAAAGATGGCAAAATCCTGAATCATTGTCCTTGTGGGGACATTTCTTGCCCCCTACGAAGAAAACAGCTTATAAATCATACCAAGTGATTTTCTTTTTTTGAAAATGTAAAAATGCAGAAAAGTTTTCTGTGATGGGTAGGTTTAGGCGTAGGGTTAGTGTAGGGGGGATAGAATATCACGTGTGTGTGTGTGTGTGTGTGTGTGTGTGTGTGTGTGTGTGTGTGTGTGTGTGTGTGTGTGTGTGTGTGTGTGTGTGTGTGTGTGTACTCACTGATGTTACAGTATTGTCCAATATATCCAGATTTGCACCCACACACCTCTTCACCAGTGGCCTCAATCATTCTACAGACTCCGTCATTTTCACAGAGATTTCGCAAACACACTACACACATACAAAAACAGAAAGAACAATGTACAAAACGAAAAAGCAGTAGCTCCAGTGGATCAGGTGTCAGTACTGTGGTTTCAGTGTGTCGTACCCGTGTAACGTGCACGCTCGCAGCTGACCTCCCCACTGAGGCACGTGCACAGCTCTACGTTTCGCTGGTAGATCCGTCCCCACGATTCTCCAATGTCATAGTGCTTCAGATGCAGCGGCTCGTAGCACTTCTCTACAAAACAAACCCTGAGCTGTCAGCAAACCAAACACTCTCGACTCCTCCACCAATCAGAGTAACCCTGAAGAAACATCTCCACCAATATCAAATAACAGACAAAAGAAGAAACACAAAAACTTCACGGTACACAGGACATGTGATAGTGTTAAAGATGAGACATTTTCAAAACATAAAAGAGAGCATGGCATGAATGGAAAAACGAGTGACGTAATGCTCGAAAAAAGAAAGCTCTAACACACACATATACACACGCTTAATTCCTTACATGAGAACAGATTGTATACTATTATTGTTAATTACTGATACACTAATTAACATTAATGAGGATTTTATTCTCAGTTTCACTGAGATCGCAAGAATTAAACAAAAAAAAAATGTTCTGCTCCTGAGACATATTTACTTTTGAAAGTTACTTACCGGTAGTTAAAAAATTTGCTTATAATGGAAATTTAAAAATATGAATTATATTAAAATATACTTAATATTTTATTATTTCCATTATAAGCACTCTTTAAATCAGGGGTCACCAAACTCTGTCCTGGAGGGCCGCTGTCCTGCAGAGTTAAGCGTCCTGCAGAGTTTGGTGACCCCTGCTTTAAATGTATGCTAAAGTGTACTTCTATTTCACAAGGTATCTTTAGAGCTAAAAAATATATACATTTTCTATGAAAACATACAGTAACTTTCAGAAATAAATGTCTCAGGAGCAGCAAAAAAATGTCTTGTTAAATTCTTGCGATCTCAGTGAAACTAAGAATAAAATCCTTAATATATATTAAATGTATATTAAATGCAATTAACTGAACTTTAGAGTGTTTTATTGACCCACTTAACTAGGACTTCTAATTCCTTCCCACTTAACATCTTTACATGTAATTTCATAATTACTTCTATTGTCTATGCAACATGGTTAAAGTGTACTGCTGAATGTATTGACAAGCTGAAATAACATTTTATGTCATTTCTATTGAAAACTATTTCTGTTATGTATTGTACTATATTTGTAGTTACACATTTGTAATGATGATTGTGCAATTTTGTACATTTAAAATAAGTTTACTTGTTTTAAAGCTGGTTTTAAGTTAACTTGTTTTAAAGTTTAAAGTACAACAAAGACATACAAAGTGCACTTTGAACACGTACTTAGGCTAAGATTTTAAAAACATGAAAATGAACTAAGTACACCTAAGTGGCCTTTTATTTCATTATTATTATATTATCTGCAAAGGTACTTTTGAAGTACACCACAAGAGCATATTCAATACAATTAAGCGCACTTCTTTTTCACAAGGGATCACGTGAAGCCTTTAAAACAATATCCCAGCAGGTCGATGACTTTGCATAACTCCACTCATGATTGTGCCATACAAGTGGCAATTAATAACCATAATCACACTGAAATTATCATTTCATTATGTGAATATGGCCACTTCACTGTCTTTCACTCACTTTTTTCACACAGAGCTCCAGTAAAGCCATCAGGACACAAACAATCAAATGAGTCCAGGTGAGCATTCGTGGCACAAACACCCCCATTCAAACACGGGTTTTGCCGGCAGAGACTCGGACCCTGACGTGGATGAAGAAACCCTGAGGAGCGAATGAGATAGATAAAGAAAAACTTGCTTATCATCGTGACGGCAGCACTGATTCATCATGCAGCTGAGTTTGCTCATTTCTCAAACCTTGAATGAGTCAATGAGTCATACAGTATCTGTTTTCCAAATCATAAACAATGTTGTGCCAAATGCGGTCCGCATTACGCTCATGATTACTGAACACAGTTATATGAGCATGTAGATACAGTACAGAAGCATTTCTGCCCATTTGAACTTACACAGCACTTTTTTGTCCAAGTGAATTCAATAGAATTAATTAAGCTTAAAAATGTCTTGTACAGGGAACCAAATAAGCCAGAACTGCCACTAGTGACCCTTCAAAAAACCAGAGCATGACGTGAGCGTATACACAGACAGTGTGTTTGAACCAGAGCACCCACTTGAAAACAAACTCTGTACATCTGCTGTTATAAACAGAGGTCTGCGTCTTACAAACAAAGCGTGTCATTTATGCATTAACATAAACACCTCTCTCTGAAAGTAAATATCCTGGTAAACCCACAGTTTCAGCTATTAATCCATCCACAAGCAAAAAACGTTCACATGAATGCTCGGTGATATATACATTATACATTTAATGATTTTGTAAGCAATATAAAATGAAGCAACATTGTGAATATATAAAATGAATTTAATTCAGTTTTTATTGGCCATCAAGTCTTTTTAACAAGTCATTAAACTAGTTTGGAGTATGAGAGCGTTAAAACAGATTAATTCACTTCCATGCAGTGTTGTTATTGTTAATTTAAGTTAAAACTATCAAATATAGTTATATATTTTATTTCAGATTTATTTAGGTTTTAAGTTAAGTTTTAAATATATATGGCCTGGTTTCACAGACAGGGTTTAGATTAAGCCAGGATTAGGCCTTAGTTCAATTAGGACATTTAAGTAGCTTTTATAAACATGCCTTAGGAAAATATAAAAATAAAAGCGAATTCAAAAAGGTTGGTAACACTTTACAATTAGGTTTCATTCGTTAACATTAGTCAATGTATTAACAAACATGAACTAACAATGAGCAATACATTTGTTACTTATACATACAGCAATACAGTACTTATTAATCTTTGTTAATAAAATTACAACTGTTCCACATCACATTAACTAGTGTTAACAAATACAACATTTAATTTGAATAAATGTACTAGTAAATGTTGAAGTTACCATTAACTAAGATTAATAACTGCTGTAAAAGTATTGTTCATTCTTAGTTCATGTTAACTAAAGTAGTTAAAGTGTTACCAAAATGTGTATTTCAGTGAATTGATTCATCCCTGATTTAATTTGCACCAGCACTCAAACATTTTCACGGAAGACTCTGCATGGTATTTTTAGTAAATTAAAATACTTTGCTAGAGATATTTGTAGGTAAATATCACTGATTATTACTATTTACTGGTATATGCATACAAATTCCGTTATTGCTTCATTTAGTTAATAATTGTGAACGACATGCCATGCTTATGACATGCACATATTTTACTGTGCATCCATTTATTAAACATTAAATATTTTGATTTTACTTGACAACAAATTGACTGTTTGGTTCCTCTGGTTGAAAAAAAATCAGATCAAATACTGTCAATGAGATCTACTATCGTCAAAAGGCTGACGACATGACAGTTTACATGAGAGAGAAAAAAATTATTTCTTACCATTAAACAGCCGTGTGGGTGAACTGCAGTATCCCCACTTCTGGTCACGGTCAAAGTTGTGTGTTAGAGAACACCTAGTCAAACCAAAAACACAATGGTCATGACATGCATCTGAATTACTCAAGACTTGCGTAAACCTCAAACAGACGGAATCTGAAACAGTGGTGCAAATCTGATCTGAATGGGTCATTTACAGCTCTAAAATGTAAATGGGACATTAGACAAACACCAACATGTACATGTTGCATGAAATTCCCCTAATCATAATAAACATGAACAAGAATAAGAAAGGTAAAAGAAGATATGTCTACAATAAATATGAGTTTACTTGTAATGAGAATGTACAGTGTCTGCCATCAATAATATATTTTGTTAATTATTGGTTGTTGAGTGCATGGAAAATTTGTCATTATTTATTAACCATCATTTCATTCTCACATGTAGATCAAACACGCGGGAACAGAAGAGAAAGAACAAAGTTCTTTAATAGTCCAAGAGTACATGCAGGGGAAAGGGAGCAAACACTGCACAACAACATAAGCAATACTGGACAAAGAAACACAGGAAACTGAGGGTTTAAATAGACATGGTGATTGACTGAAACAGAACAGGTGTGATGGAACCGAGGGAAATAACTAATGATCAGGGACACAGACAAACAGAGCAAACAAAGAGCAAACTAGACTAAACTGAACATACACGTTACAGTCGTACCAAACCTATATGCTGTTATTTTTGTCCAGGGAACACAAAGGTAGATATTTCATCACAACTTTGTATCATATTGGCCACCCTTGTGAAAATACAGCTGCCTTCCACACAGCTTTAGGCAATAGGTCTTTGGTAAGACACCATTTGATCACCCGTTTCCTTCATGGGACTTTGAGGAGGTTGAGCCCTGCGGTCCATGTAAGAATTCCTGGAAGCGTTGTCCCTGGCACCCTTCGAGCCATGGACTCAATTTCAGAGAAGTTCCTAACTTTAAAATATGGCTTTTCTGTTAGTGATTACTCCCTTAAGAGGGTAGGACACTTGCTGCTTCAGTTCCCCAGCTTCCAAGCAGACTATTAGCTAATGGATTGTGGAGACTATTGTGGCAAGTGGCAGTGCTGAGCAGGGGAGCGTTTCCCGAAAGCTTCGTTAGCCAACTATGGTCGCGAGTTCCGTCGTTATCAGCATAGTTCAACGATTTGGTGTTTCCCGAAACCATCGTTCCAACGAACGTTCCCAGACAGCATCGCAAACTTTTGTGGTTGGAACGAGAGCTCTCGAGCTGTGATTAGAAGCATAGTTTCTAGTTTACATGAGATGAAGACTGAATAAATCCTTATTTTTAGCAATAAAGAAAGCTGACATTCAGTACAACCTGTGTTATTTATTTAGAATACATACAAATGTAATTTACGTCTTTTAGTTTGTCAAGAGATTTAAAGCACCGTTTTTGAAGACTGCGCATGTGCGAACGTGCTCAACTATGTAAGAACGAGCCAAATATTGAGTCTGGTGGTAATAAAGCAAAATAACTGAGAAAATTTTTAAATGGTCTTCAGATGCCATGTCTGTAACGTATATGACAAAATCTAGCGTTAATTCGATCTCAAACAGATTAATTAAAATAAGTTATTAGTCAGGTAGCAAAGGAGTGGTGACTAGGGCTGCACGATATTGGAAAAATATGCGATATGCGATATTGTTGTTGAATATTGCGATAACAATATTTCTTGCGATATAACATTTCCCTAGAGAAATGCTATTTTTATTAGCTATTTAAAAAAAAAAATTATATAGCCATATGTAATTGTCATAAACTGCTCGAGGACGCAGACAGTGGTGATCCAAATGCAGGCTTTAATGAGAGGAGAATCCAGAGACAGGTACAAGGAAACAGGCAGGGGTCAAAACCAGGTAAGCAGTCCAATGTCAGAAGTACAATGCAGGGAGAAGGCAAACGGGAAAACCAGATACAGGCAAAGAATCCAGGAACCGTGAAACTAGAAAATACAAAGGAACTCGGAAAACGCTGGGTAATGCAGTAAGACACAAACAATACTGAGCACTGGTGCAACGGGCCACTCAGGCTTAAGACAGGTGCGCTAAACAAGATAATAAAACACAGGTGCATAAAATCAACATTAATCAGTCCAGAGTAAAACATAAAAATGAGTGAAACAGAGAAGGAGTGCCCCCCAGTGGCTCACGCGGGCACTCCAGCCGCTGATTGTCACATAACCCCCCCTCTAAGGAGCGGCTTCCAGACGCTCCAAAGAGCTCCGGGGGGAGGTCAACGGGGGATGGGATGGAGGGCCAGGCCCGTGCAGGGGAACGGGACCAGGACACAGGCAGACCGGGCCTGGGCCGTGGAGCGTGGGCGACCAGGGCGGAGCAGGGCGTGCCGACGGCCAGGGCGGAGCACACTCAGAAGGGAGACAGGGTGGAGCACACTTAACACAGGACCAGGGCAGAGTACACTTAACAGGGGACCAGGGCGGAGCACACTTAACACAGGACCAAGACGTAGGGAGCACAGGGCTGGACAGGACCAGTGACAAGAGCTCAGCCGAAGGTCGACGTGCAGAGGTCCATGTAGGCGCCGCCTCCATGGCCCTCACAGGGTACCTACGGCCCCCCCCCCAAAAAATACTTGGGGAAGTCTAAGGCTAAAGCCTCCAGGCTGGAAACCACCACAGGAAGAGGCGCAGGTAACACGAGGCGAAGAGGCGGAGCCGGCGAGGCGAGGCGCAGAGGCGGGGCCGGCAGGGCGAGGCGCAGAGGCGGGGCCGGCAGGGCGAGGCGCAGAGGCGGGGCCGGCAGGGCGAGGCGCAGAGGCGGGGCCGGCAGGGCGAGGCGCAGAGGCGGGGCCGGCAGGGCGAGGCGCAGAGGCGGGGCCGGCAGGGCGAGGCGCAGAGGCGGGGCCGGCAGGGCGAGGCGCAGAGGCGGGGCCGGCAGGGCGAGGCGCAGAGGCGGGGCCGGCAGGGCGAGGCGCAGAGGCGGGGCCGGCAGGGCGAGGAGTCTGGGAACGCCCTCCGGAGCCTGGCGAGCCCAACGAGTCCTCCTTCTCCTTCTGCGACGGCGCTTCACTGGGCTTGATTCATTACAGGATGCACTTGACTCAGTTGACTCACAGGATGCACTTGACTCAGTTGACTCACAGGATGCACTTGACTCAGTTGACTCACAGGATGCACTTGACTCAGTTGACTCACAGGATGCACTTGACTCAGTTGACTCACAGGATGCACTTGACTCAGTTGACTCACAGGATGCACTTGACTCAGTTGACTCACAGGATGCACTTGACTCAGTTGACTCACAGGATGCACTTGACTCAGTTGACTCACAGGATGCACTTGACTCAGTTGACTCACTCGATTCTCTTGGCTCACTTGGTTCGTCGAGGCTGACGTGAAGCTCTGGTTCATCGAGCGCGGTCTCGGCTGGGCTGACGTGAAGCGTGGGTTCGGTTGGCACGCGCTCAGACGCAGCAGAAAACCCTTGAGGCAGGAATACAACTGAGCTCACGTGAAGTGTCCGAACGTCGGGATTCACATGTTGCGTGGATACGGCGGACCCCTTACGAAGCGCTGCTTCACCGGGAGACAATTGATGCGTGGATTCAGTGTACAATGGCGAATCGTCGGGCTTTCTGTGAAGCAAAAGTTCCAAAAAATCCACAGTAAAAAGCGAACCGCCCATGGAAAGGGCCAGGTCAATATATTGGTTTAGAGTCCAGCTTGAACTTGGAAACGGTATAGCAGAGCCGAGCGGTTCAGACAGTCCTCCCCGAAAGAACATCATTAAACAGAAATCATCTAAATAGGACTGACGAGAGAGCTTCAAAAAATCGGTCACAAAAACCTTGAGAGGACGTTCCCCTTGACGGAGGCATACGATCTGCGCTGTGGGATCCATGACGAGGTCCGTGTCTCTCTCAGCCGCTGGATCAGTAGTGGCTCAGTATTCTGTCATAAACTGCTCGAGGACGCAGACAGTGGTGATCCAAATGCAGGCTTTAATGAGAGGAGAATCCAGAGACAGGTACAAGGAAACAGGCAGGGGTCAAAACCAGGTAAGCAGTCCAATGTCAGAAGTACAATGCAGGGAGAAGGCAAACGGGAAAACCAGATACAGGCAAAGAATCCAGGAACCGTGAAACTAGAAAATACAAAGGAACTCGGAAAACGCTGGGTAATGCAGTAAGACACAAACAATACTGAGCACTGGTGCAACGGGCCACTCAGGCTTAAGACAGGTGCGCTAAACAAGATAATAAAACACAGGTGCATAAAATCAACATTAATCAGTCCAGAGTAAAACATAAAAATGAGTGAAACAGAGAAGGAGTGCCCCCCAGTGGCTCACGCGGGCACTCCAGCCGCTGATTGTCACAGTAATGATGATCATACCAAAATAATCAGGTGAAAGATTAAAATTTGGATAAACAGCCTATGCATGCAATACACAAATGATTGGCACATAAAATTAATTTAATTTATCGCACCTCTCTCGCTCTCTGCGATACGGATATCCATATACTATTATCGAGATGACGATCATTTTTTTAATATAGAGCCAGGGCTGCAAAATTAAAGCTACAATGTCATTTTTTTCACCGCAAGGGGTGCACAATAACAAAGGCGTAGGTTTATGACGCAGTGACGAGCTGAATGATGGGACTTGCTGTCAAGCTGATGGATGTAATAATGTTAATGTTAATGGATGAGTGAAAACATTCATGAAAACATGTTTTTTAACATTACACTGGTATGAATCAGGTCGCGATTGCTAATAATAGACAGATATCACACACGAGTACCGCGGATATAAATGAAAAAGGATATTTCATTCTACCGAACTACCCGCAAGTGCTGAATTACTACTCACACAGGTCAGTTTATTTGACGAATTAAACTTGTGAGGTAACGCAGCGCTGTTTCACCATCTAACGTTACACTATCATACTAAACAGCATTTGAGTGTGTTGAAAGTTATAATGTTATTCTATGTGTTAATCCGTTTGCTATATGAAACTAGCAGCTTACTAGTAAGCTAGATCAACATAAGAATAACATACAGATCATATTCTAACATTTCATCATGTTGAGCTATATAATATTGATTTGTTTTATTTACATTTGCTCACCTGTCTAATAAAGAATGTTCAAGAGCGGTTTGTCACGGACGTGGAGCTCTCGGCATCTCAAAAATGCCACGCCGATATCGATCCTCGTTTTAGTTCTCATTTTTTGTCCTAAAGTCTGCTTACCATGGTCCATAATGTTTGAACGAAATAAGAACAGCGTGCCACTAAACGTTATGCACTACGCAGTTGTCCACGTCTGTCGCCATGGTTATGTCATGGCTATGGCAGTACGAGAGGAAACAGAGGATAGCGTGGATATTGCATCATTGACAGGCAACATTTTTTTCCGGAACGGGCCATTATTTAAAATTGGAATTTCTCTGAAATAAAAAATCTTTGGAGACTTTTGGGATATTGTAAGTGCACAACTGCAGGAAATATATCACACTGTGCAAGTGATTTTTGGATATTTTATTATTAGCCGCAATTATAAAAGAAAATCCACTCTGCGTAGAACAAAGAACTACAAAGAACTACTTTCTGCGTAGAACTACTTTCCGAGGGCAAGCCCACAGTGGGCTCGCCCACAGAAAACCCACACGGGCCCCTAGTGAAAACCCACACGGGCCCCTAGCTCATGCGGGGCCCAAAGGAGCATGTTTGCTGGGTATACGCCGTATATTAAAAATATATATATTTCTAAATCAGTGTCAGCTGCAAACATATCTATATACATCTCCACTGTAAAGTGGATGCGTCTTAGAGAGAAATGCACCTTTCATATGGATTACCTAATCAGCCGGTATTTGCTTTCGATTCAAATTTTTTGTTTAAAAGTGGACATTTCGAGCTATATATAGAAATATTCATCATGTCTGTGAGGCTATACACTGTGTTTCAGTTAATTTTTGAGACATGCTCCAGTTCACGCCACGGAGACCATGAAAGCGCGCCCTGTTTGTTTTATTTTATTTTACAAAAGCACAACGTTTTCTTGTTATTGTGAGTTTACACAAATAAAAGTACTTGCGACTGATGCATTATTCTTTTCTGTATGACCAGAAAAAATTGAGTATTTCAAGTTGTTTCCACTGTTGATAGGAAAATGCAAGTGTTCGCGCCGACGCCTCCATGCAGTGCACGCTCCACCCTCCGCACAAACACTTTGGATATGCACCTAATATCCATATAATAGCGAACATTTATCTAGGTTAAAGTTAGAGCGAGCTGCCATGGCAGACGGATAAGTCCTTTTCATGTTTAACAAATCAAATCATGTATACCTACCGCGAGTAAGCGCTGCACCAGTTTGAAAAAGGTAAAAGCTTAACAGGCGTAACGAGAGAGGGGCCCCACTAAGGGGGATGCAGAGATGTTGCTGTGTCTTTATATTAACATTTCTGATTGTTTAAATTATCAGCCCTCGGGGGCCCCCAAAATGCAGTGCCCCAGGCAATTGCCTGGCTTGCCTGCCCTATTGCGGCGCCTCTGCGTATATCCACTTCTTTTTCAGTCGGCATTGCGTATACCCACTTCTAAATCCCCTCTGATGCGCATCATTTAGTAGCTTATCCAATCTCGTGAATAAAAAACACCCAGTCAGGGTCGTACTCATCATTGAGATCCCTGAAGTTCGGAAATGTTGATGCAATGATTCGCCCATCGCAACGATAACTGCCCTTCTCATCTGAGCTGTTTCAGTACTCACACACCCGCTCGTGATGTCAAAATGTTTGAGACCAATCAAAGCAAGCAGGATTTTTGTTCACAGAAGCACGAGCCGAGCGCGAATCCCAATGCGACGCTTCACTTCAGTTAACGATCATACAATGCGAGATAAGATCCAAGTAGTTTAAATAAACAGCTGTTTTTCTATAGAAGTTTTAAATGACCGAATGAAGATAGAGGAAATTATAAGCTCAATTTAACAACATAGGCACCCTATTAAATATATTGCCATTATTATTGTATATATTTAAACGTTACCTCAAATGCGTTCGAATATTTCCCCATCAGCACTGGGACTTTTTACTGTTTGTATCACTCTGCTTGTCTGTGTTTGCACAACTTGCATCATTAAGCCAGAAGGTGGCAACAAGTGACTGTCTTTATGAGTGAGCAATTGATCAAATACTTCATGCTACTGCCCACTGACATGCTTTTAAAGCTACTGTTGTCCATTTTTTCCGTCGTTACGTTGTAAATTAGTAAGTCACGAAATAAAAGTAAAATACCAATAAATCACGTTACTGGTACGTCGTGTGTTAGCTGAGAAGGATTTGCATGCAGCCATGCAGGTCTGATGTTCATTATATTCACCAGGAGCAGTTTCCATGTTTCATTAACAGTTCTTGTTAGTAATGTGTATTCACCATGGTAACTGTCATTTCCATATTAACCACAAAATACCACTTTATTTTCACTTTGTGTTATTTTTTTTATATTTTTAAATGATGTTGGTGGCTCATACCAAGATTGTATTAACAAAAACTAGTTTGGGACTGCTATTTAATAGCTTTATCATAGGCCTAATGTTTATTTATTAGTAGTCATTAGTCATATTCTTACAATTTATGTGTATGTTAAGTAAAGGGGGACAGTACTTGTGTGTGTGTGTGTTAACAGTTTTTGTGTAGACATGTATTATAATATGCCTATAGTTTCTGCTTCACACTAATGCACAGATCTCTTTTGAAATATAAGATGTGGTTTGTCCTCTCTGTTTAATAACTTAAGACATAACTGACTGTTTACATTAATTTCACGTCATAAACTCATTTTGAGATGCAAGTACACGTAGACCGAGTCGCTCACAGCCGCATGTGAGAGCGCTCTTCACAAAGTGGGCGTGAGTATTATTTGAAATTGAAAGCAGCTTCTGTCGATGGTTTTCATATTTTTATTTTTAATATATAAGCCAACTGCATTCCAAAAGACATATGATACCTTTATAGAGCATTTGTAAGGAAAATACCGGCGGGCGAGACCGCGCACTACTAGAGTAACATCAAGCAAAGCGCGCGTATTTCACAGCGCATATCTAGTGCCATGATCTGGTAGTGCAATGAAGCCCGCGAATGTCCAATTCGCTTCAACTTTTCCGAACTGTATGAAAAACTATGTTTCAGAAGGTTCGAATGTGTGTGTGTGACAGAGGAATTAGAAGCAAGCAGAATACGGTTGTTTTTAAAGCAAACGCAGCGTCATCACACATCTTTGTTTAAAACTAAGCTCAGACTCGATTCTGAAATTATCTGAATCGTTGAAGAGAATCTATAACACAATCACATAAATTAAACAAATTGTTCTTTCCTGTAGCCTATGCCAGGCCTATATGCGCGTAGCGTGCCAAGTTGATGCTTCATATGCAGAACATCTCATGGTTCCCTGAGAAGGGATTGAGATGCTGCATCGCTCTGCCATACTTCCTGCTTGCCTTTGAACTGCTTGCTTCAGCCAACCAGAAGCTACCAGAAGCTTTGTTCCGGGTATCTTTAGCTTCCATGGTACTCCATCACTAAATGGCAATAAATTGCGATCAAGCTGCATAACGATTCTTCAAAATGATAATTTTGCGTTCCACAGAAAGAAATTATAGCACACGGGAAGAATATGAAAGTACTGCCAGAGAGTTTTTGGCCTTGCTTGAAGCAAATCCACTCCAAATCCAAAGTGTCTCACAACAACACTCAGCCACAAGCAAATTTTTATGGAGTAAAACTCACTCAAGAGTTGCTCCATATGGAGATCTGCACACACTTGTTCAGCTGCAATGACATTAATAACCGTGCCGCCTCCTTGATCTTTCATCACGGCCCTGATCTCTCTGCCTGATAAAACTCACTCTTTCTCAATGTTTATAACGGTTTATAACATCGGTATGTGTATTGTGTAGTCATCTGCTCCACTCACTGACAGAGGAAACATAAAGAGCAGCGGAGATGATGACAAAAGATAATTTTTAGCAAACAAAGTAGTGTAGTCACTGGGTTTGGTAAAGGTTACTCAAGATGAAGAGGAGTTTGCATTTACAGATTAAATCAGAATTAGGGCTGGGTTATGAGTTTTGGTTGATGGTACAATGTGGTTTAAACTCGTTCAGAATGTGGGTTTGGATTTGTAAGGACATAAACTGGTTTAAGATGGGTAACTATCAGGGTGTAGGTGTTTAAAAGAAATTAAGGTAATACTTCATAGTAGGCCTTATTTGTTAAGTAAGGGATAATGTACATCCAGCCAGTTGTTATCGCAGAATGTGATCAGGACCCTGAGGCGAAGCAGAGGGGTTTATACTACGAAAACAACCGGCTGGATGTACATTATCCCGCTTATTACACAGCTACTTGCCACATAAGTAGATAATTAGACAAACTATTTACTTGAGTTAAAATATTTTATTAGGTTTTTAAATGCAAAGCTTCCGTGACGAAGGCAGTTGCTAGAAAGCGGCAAGTTCAAACTAGACAGACATTTAAGGGATAAGGTACAGTCATACCACTTATTATTACACAGCATTTCACCACGGAAATAATTATGGGGATAAGAGATATTGATTTGAGATTAAACTGTTTTAAAATCTTACCTGTTTGTTATCTCATAATCCATTACAGCATAGAAAACAATCGTTGCAAAATTGTATTAGTTAATGCATTAGCTAACATGAACTAACAATGAGAAACATATAACTAGCCTACATCTTAAATTTTTGTTCATGTTAGTTAATAAAATATACAATTGATCATTGTTTGTTCGTGTTAGTTCACAGTGCATTAACTAATGTTAGTAAATATTGTGATTAACATGAACTAAGATTATGCTGTAGAAGTATTATTCATTACTAGATAGTATTAACTAATGTAGTTAACTAATGTTAACAAATGAAACCTTATTGTTAAGTTGATTGGATTTCGACTATCAAATTGCATTACATCTTGAAAATGGATTGTTCAAAAGAAAGAAAGAAAAATTGGTTTTGATTGGTTTTGTCGTTCAAAACTTTCAGTAGGATTGGAATATTTTTGATCCAAACAATCATGATTATATTGATCTCATCAGATACGGGTGGGTTCCGTGTGTGGATTTCAGAAACAAAATGCAATTGAATTTAAAAATTGGTTCTCATTTGAAATTGTAACCAGCTCAAATAACTTTACACATACATCCTCAGAAGTTATGTTTTAGACCTACGATTGATCTCAGTTATGATCTGATTACAGGTTATGCTGATTTGTTAGTCAAATCTATAATGGTACTAATCATGGAGCTGAGAGTACTACACTATTATTGGTAACCGAACAGATTGAAATAGCCAAACTCTTTAATAAATAAATGCATTCTATGCATGCAGATTCTTTGTTGGTCTGGTAACAATTTAGGCATCTGGGTGTGAGTTGTTGTATTGGGGTTTGAGATCACTTTGGCATTTAGGTTGCTATAAGTTAAAGTAAGAGTTGAGGTTTGATTGTCATGCAATGGATTGAGGGTTATTTGTCAAAGTAAATGGTTGAGAGGCACTGAATGTGTACATGGTGTACATGTCATGTGTGTTAGCACTTACCAGGCCTGCTTAGAGTTCTTAGAGATACACTCGTGATAAATCGACCCTCCAAAGCGAAATGGAAACTTGCACTCTTTGCCATCTGTTGTGAGAACTAAAACACACACACATCCAAACCCATGAAGCAACAGTAATTAGAAACAGAAACTATGAGGACTGATATCAATTCAAGAGCAGTTCATACCTTTCTGAGTCACAGTATTAGGCTGTCCAGACACTAAAATTTCAATACCAGGTGGCTGCTTGTGCTTTAAAAGAGAGAGAGAGAGAGAGAGAGAGAGAGAGAGAGAGAGAGAGAGAGAGAGAGAGAGAGAGAGAGAGAGAGAGAGAGAGAGAGAGAGAATTTGAATTTTGAAAGACGACTTTATTCCAATTTTTTCTACAAATCAACATTTACCATTTTACATTTACCTTTTATACCACAACTAAAAAATAAAACAAACCAAAAACTTTTTCTACATTAGCAGAAAAGAAAAAAATAGTTTTCCATCAATAACAGAGCACAGAGCCTCATTCTTACACCATTTCATTTCAAAGAGAGAGAGAGAGAGAGAGAGAGAGAGAGAGAGAGAGAGAGAGAGAGAGAGAGAGAGAGAGAGAGAGAGAGAGAGAGATTTCCAACATGTATCCCAAATAACTTGCATTCAGCCAAACTCATATGGGACACTCACCGATCTAGCACACTGCAAACGGGGCAATAAAATAAGACATGACAGCAGCAGAAGAACAAACTCTCGACGAGTCAGAACTGGAGAAAACACAGAAGAATCCAAGCAAGAAATTTGTGAACGAGGTGTTTTCCGCATGGCAGATCTTTGGACAGATTTCAGCGGGAATGAAATCAATAAACTAAAAGAGAGTTTCCGTCCCAAACGCAAGTGTCATCTGTAGGATTCCTCCATTATATCCCGGGGCGATGGATGCGTGAAAGCTCACCGCAGGAAAAGCCTCTTCAAGGGAGTTCCCACGAGAAAAGCCTGTGATTACACCTGGCGGAATGGCCAGACCCAGCCCAGCACGAGCCTGTGATGTAATACCGATCCTCATGCTTTGATTTAGAGGTTGTTGTCAGTGACAACGGAATCCACCCACACAACGACACAAGTGATGTTGCGATGCGAGTCTGCGAGAGACACGCGGAAAACCTGATGAGAGTTTGCGCGTCACCGCCGCACTAACGCGGCGCGGATGAATGCAGTTAATCATTTATAGACCGAAACTACCTTCAGAGTGAAAGGTTGGAATTCCTCCGCATTTGTGTGCATAGCGGAAAACATTAAAATTAAGAACCATAAACAGATCAATATATTAGGAGGCTATAGGCTTATAGTAGCACTAAGCCTAATAATAATAATAGAAGAAGAAGAAGAAGAAGAAGAAGAAGAAGAAGAAGAAGAAGAAGAAGAAGAAGAAAATATAGTTTGAGCTAAATAAGAGCAAAATTAGAAGCTTTCCACATTAATAAAATAACCTAAGTCAAATTTGAAAACAAATCCCATTTTAAATAGCATAGACTTAGCATACTAGCCTATAGCCTAATAGCTGTTCTGGACTTTCTTTTTTGTCAACTTAATAAAATATCAGCAAAAAGTTATTTCTATTCTAGTTTTGAAGCCACATTGATGCACGTTATTTTTCCTAGTATCCCCAGAGAGCACACACTTCTTTACTGTCAGGAATAGCACAGGCAAATCATTCACAGATGTGAGGAAATATGTAAGTTTACTCTGCATTAAGGGAGAGTCTGGGTGTGACGGGGTTTTGAAGTGAAAGTCAAAGGATGAAAAAAGCTCTTAAAGCTTGCCGTCTGGCCTTTAGTTTAAAGTTACCGCTGTGCTTGCTTGCTTTGCTCTCTGCCAAAAACCATACTGTCTATGCCAAAAACGGCGGGATTTAAAGCAGTGACGTCACTGCAAAGTTGCCCCACCCACTGACGTTTTTCCAACACCTACCTTTTTGGGTCGAAGGTCACATCACATGAACATACAGCATGCAGTAGAGTGTGAGATGATATGTTCACAGCAGCAGTTGTGTCAAAGTCAAAATAAGAGTTTTAAAGTGAATGTATGTAAGATTTCAAGCGTTCTATCAATTACTATAATTGTTAATCAACTGCTGCGCCATCTGGTGCTGTTGAGATAGAACTGCCTTCAGAAAGGTATAAAGTTTGACAGTTAAAAACTGCATGAAGCAGGCCTAAATAAATACATACTCTATGGGACCCATGAATGACGATTCAAAGCTTTTCAAATGCATTTGTAAGTTAATCTAAACCAGAACCCCCCAAATAGCAAATATAGAGGAGTGCTGATTGGTCAGTTTACAATTGGGGTTTTGATCGGTCAGTTCTGTAGTGATATTACACATTGGTCAAATCTGTATATGATGCCTCTGAGAATGATGTTGTCAGTTGTATAAAATAAAACATAAATTAAATAGGCATAACCTTTTACATGTTTGTAGTCTTATGAAACAATATTTTTTTGTCAGCTGAAAAACAATGTTAGCTGGGTATAGGCTAGGAGAAAGCATCTCAATACACCAACTGCTATGCATAGGTCTTTAATGATAAGGAAATGTTCAAAATAGTTTTAAATGAGATGCCACAGTGGAGATATGCTGACACTTCACATGATACTCACAACTATCATGCATTTGATTTGGGCGCCATCTAGCGCACAAAAGATGCATACACTCGAGTAATGACTTTCACTTTCATGTTCATTCATTCAACGATTTAATTCACATACAGTCACAATACAAGAAGGCAGACAAACAGACAGTTGTACTTTCCTGGGAATTAACGGTACATATCCCACAGAATAACAAGGATATAATCTCCCACTGAATTCCCACCATTTTCTGTCCAATTTCTTCCGTATCCAGATATGGGGAATTCCGAGATGCTGGAAAGTCTCACTGAGATTCCTGGGAATCCCTCTGAATGTGTTTATAAAGCTCTCGGGATGTTCTGTGATCAGAGTTCACTTCAGTTTCAGGAGATTCTCGTATCTGTATCCTTCATGACCACCATCCTGAGGTGAGGGGGGAAAGTTGCGGGGCAAAGATGAATTTTGAGGTAAGAATTATAACGCAGCCTAGCCTAACGTATACGTTTTACAACTGTTGTTTATTTGATTTGCGATCATAGTGCATGCTAAATGATTATACAACATGAATCAGAAGATTTTTTCATTCATCTGGTGTGTGTAGGCTATTAATGGCGAATAAAAAAAAAAAGTTTTCTCTACTGGGGTTATCTTGGTTTAATTGCATATTTAAAATTATATGGTTTTCCAAAACCCTAATTTTTGTTGTAAAATCATGAATACAATAAATCACCACACATACACTGAGAGTGAACAATGTAGGCCTAATCGAACTAGTTTTTAAGGTTGATGTTGATTTTAACTGAACTCCGGTCAAGAGTAGGGGAGAGTGGGGCACAACCTAACGCATTTTGGTTTTGGCTCAATTATTTAAAAAATAATTAGGTTAGATTAATTATTTTTTTTACACAAGAAACATACACATCTCTGCTACAAATGAACACTTAAAGTTTTTTTCTAGGACCTTCCATTTTCGTACAGTTGCACTGAAAGTGACAGAAGTGCAAATGTTACAACTTACCCCATATGCGGGGTTAGTTGTAACAGACAGAGGGGTTAGTTGTAACACTTGTGTGTAACACACATAATTCAGTACTATTTTATCTGTATAGTTTGATGTTGTTTGTACATCTGTATAGATGGATATCCATACATACATCCCTCATCCAATCATCCTTCTATTATGGATCAATATCATGGATAGAGATATAGGAAAGGGCTGAACAGTTTTGCATGCAAAATTATTATTATTAATAATAGTAACAGTAATAATAATAAAAACAAGCTTAAAATCACATTTTACATGAAAACAGGCAATATTTTTAATAAATAAACAAGTGATCAATATAGTAAACAAATCCTATAGCCTACAATATTGTGAACACTTGGCGGCTTAGTTGTAACACTGTGTTACAACTAACCCCGCTGTGTAAAATTTTTTTTAAACCTAGCTAACAGTTGCTAGGAGTTGCTGACATGTTTCAAAATGGTGCCATGTTTTAGCCAACAAGACAGTGATTAAGGCAATATAAAGTTAGATTTGGTGACGTACACACACAACTCAGAAACAGAAAAATACGTATGATGAAAAAAAATACTAACATGGTGTCAAAACACTCTTTGTCCCGTATCTTCACAAAATATTACCAAAAATTTTCACAAATCCACGGGAGACCGTCTTCTGGCAGCGAGAGAAAAAGATCGTAAACACAACCTGCGTGACCCTGAGTAACTACGTAAAAGGTCCGTGTTACATTTAGCCCCGCGTTAGGTTGTGCCCCGCGCTCCCCTATTTTTCACAGAAAGTGTACCTTTCAAAAGGTATATATTACTTTAAAGGTAGCCTACATGCTGGCACCACAAGTGTACATATTAGCACCTAAATTGTACATATTTGCACCTTTAAAGGGATAGTTCACCCAAAAAATGAAAATTATGTCATCATTTACTCACCCTCAAGTTGTTTTAACCCTGTATGAGTTTCTTTCTTCTGTTGAACACAGAAGATATTTTGAAGAATGTTGGTGACCAGACAGTTGATGGACCCCATTGACCCCATTTTTTTCCAGATGATGATGACAGAATTTTCATTTTTGGGTGAACTATCCCTTTAAAGGGTAGGCTACTGTCCCAGTGACAGCAGAGTGTAGGTTTAGGGGCAAGTTGTCATTCATTTTACATGTTGTAATGCAATGAAATATGAATTACAATGTTTTGGGTCATATGTTGAAGATGTATTTTAGATTGTTCGCGTTACTATATTCAGCATTCCTCGCTCTCAAATTAGCAGCAATAAAGAGGAGACAATTGACCCCATTTGATGTGACAGCATATGCCCCACTCTATCACCCATGTGCTGTAACAGTGTGAATTGGGTCATATCTGTATGACCTTTGATTTTTGAGCTACCTGCACGAATACATGAACTTTTGCCCGCAATGATAAGAGCACAGACTAGTAAAATACATAAAAATAAAGCAGCGTGTTCATTCGCCAGCTGATTCATGCAGTGAGTACAAGTGCGTCATGAGTGTCTGATCGCAACCATGTGTGGATGACAAAACACTCCGCAGGGCTGCGGCAGTGTGACCAGACTCGTTCGAGCTGAACAGCAACAACTTTATTATCCCCATATGAGCTGGACGGTGAAGGTTTTGTTTCCCTTACATGACACACGGCCAGACTCTGCAGTTTTGGTTAATTTCGGTGAGTCAAGCCTCGGCCTGCATCGGACGGGAGAAGAAGATCTGCCCGTCTGGGTCACTGTAGGTGATTCACACGTGGAGCTCAAAGTACTGTGGAGTGTGTATGATTCAGAGTCATTTGACACACTCGTCAGACTTTCATTATGCTGAGAACGCAAAAAAACACTTTAGTAGATCAGAATAATCAAGAATAACAAGCTTGTTTAAATCTAGCCATAGGCTATTTGATGCATATTTCTAAGGACTCTAAATGCTCAACTTGATCAAAACTTTGTTGAAAAAAAAAACCTGAAACCTGATCTACACAATCTATGTCAGGCCTTTTGACATCTGATTGATAGTTTATTCTTTTTTTGAAGTACAAGACCTTTTAGTGTGTAATTGTAAAAACGTCCAGGACGTTCACATCTCTTTTTGCTGTGAAATCTTTACTGATTTGTATAAAGTAAACATAAGAATAACTTTTATATTCTAAGTAATATTTTAAGATGAACAATTATGGACTGAAGCAACTTAGTTTACTTTTTTTAATCATGGGTAACACTTTACAATAAGGTTCATTAGTTAACATTAATGTATTAACTAACATGAACTAATGAGCAATATATTTGTTACTGTATTTGTTCATCTTTGTTAACGTTAAAAATGCAGCTGTTCATACTGTGACGAAGAGGCTGAGGCAGTCGGATCCATCTGCAGTATTTTATTAACACAGGAGAGCCAGCAGAGATAAGCAGACATAAAACTCAAAACAGCACACAGGTAAGTGTAATCCAAGAATGGTCAAACAGGCGTGAGTCAGGGGCTGGCAGCATAGGTTCATAAACGAGATCAGAGTCCAAGTCAAAAACACAAGAGCAAACACGGGAAAAAGCTAGAGACAGAGTTTGGGTAAAACAAGACTTCACAAATGAACAATGAACAGAGCAGTCCAGATAAAGGGGAGCTGAGTGTACACAGGTGATAATAATGATACGATGAGGAGGTTAATCAGGAGATAATGAGCAGGAGTGGATAATGGGAATTGCAGTCCTTAATATGCAGGAGAGAGCGATCTATTGAAACCAGGAGGAGGCGTTGTTAAACGCGTTCCGTGACAGAGCCGGCGGGGTCTACCACGGGGTCTTGGAGCAGGTCGATCTGGGTGGTCCCGGTGAAAAGCAGCAGTTAATGTGGGGTCCAGGATATCCTGAGACCTGACCCAGGAGCGCTCCTCGGGACCGTACCCCTCCCAGTCGATAAGGTATTGCAACACGACGTCTAGAGTTCAGGATCTCACGCACCCGGAAAGCCTCCGCGCCGTCCACCTCAATGGGGGGAGTCTGCACAGGAGCGACCTCCTCCCGGCTCCTCTCTCTCCTGGGGGCGACAGCGGGTCTGAAAAGGGACACATGAAATGTGGGTGAGATCTTGTAATGAGCAGGGAGTGCCAAACGAAAAGAAACTGGTGTTATCTGGCGAAGAATCTTAAATGGCCCGACGAAACGAGGAGAAAGTTTCTTGCTCGGGAGCTTGAGACGGAGATTTCGTGCAGAGAGCCACACCCACTGGCCGGGTCGATACCTGGGACCCCCATGCCTCCTCCGATCTGCCTGATGCTGAAAACGGCGAATGGCGCGCTGCAAGTGAACGTGAGCAGCATCCCAGGTGGCCTCGCTGCGCCGGAGCCATGCATCTACTGCTGGAAGGTCGGATGGCTCCCCGGCCCACGGGAAGAGGGGAGGCTGGAAACCTAAAACACATTGAAAAGGAGTTAAACCCGTGGCAGGCTTTAACAGGGAATTCTGGGCATACTCCGCCCAGGCCAGAAAGCGACTCCAGTCCTGCTGATTCTGGTGACAGTAGGTTCTCAGAAATCGAATCAAATCCTGGTTTAGACGTTCAACCTGCCCGTTGGCCTGAGGATGATAACCAGAAGTTAAACTGACATTGACATTGAGTCTGGAACATAACTCTCTCCAGACACGGGAGGTAAACTGGGGACCGCGGTCAGTGACAATGTCCTCGGGCAGACCAAAGAGACGGAACACCTGGTTGAGAAGAGCCTCGGCTGTCTGTAAGGCTGTGGGCAGGCCGGTCAGGGGTAAAAAACGGCAGGACTTAGAAAAACGATCCACCACAGAGAGGATAGTAGTAAACCCCTGGGATGGAGGCAGATCCGTCACAAAATCCACTGCGATGTGCGACCAGGGACGCTGTGGTACTGGCAGAGGTTGTAACAATCCAGCGGGTTTGAGATGGGAGGATTTCACTGTGTTACAAACAGAGCATTGATGAATAAATTTTATGACATCAGACTGGAGTGAAGCCCACCAAAACCGATTGGAAACTAGCTGTATGGTAGCCGCGATACCTGGATGACCCGCGCTGGGGGTGCAGTGAACCCACTGAAGCACGCGGTGGCGAAGTCCGGGCGGAACAAAGAGACGGTCAGCGGGACACTCTGGCGGAGCGGGATGATCATTTAAAGACGCGGTGATCTCAGAGATGATGTCCCATTGGACAGGAGCCACGATGAGTGTAGTGGGAATAATGGGTTCAGGCTTAGATTCTTCAGAAGGACCGTCAAACTGTCGAGACAGGGCGTCAGCTTTGCCGTTCTGGGAGCCCGGTCTGTAGGTGATCTTAAAATCAAATCTTGAAAAGAACAGAGACCAGCGAGCCTGACGAGCATTCAGACGCTTAGCTGACCTGATGTACTCTAGATTCCTGTGATCAGTGAGCACTGTAAAAGGCTGACGAGCTCCCTCCAGCCAGTGCCTCCACTCCTCAAAGGCAGCCTTCATGGCCAGGAGTTCGCGATCACCCACGTCATAATTGCGTTCTGCAGAGTTGAGCTTGCGAGAGTGGAAGGCACACGGGAACATTTTAGCAGGATTACCATACCGCTGAGACAG
The DNA here is from genome assembly GCF_949152265.1 of Phoxinus phoxinus. Taxonomy (NCBI): domain Eukaryota; kingdom Metazoa; phylum Chordata; class Actinopteri; order Cypriniformes; family Leuciscidae; genus Phoxinus; species Phoxinus phoxinus. Next base: position 11,921,561 of record NC_136877.1, on the reverse strand, counting down.
GACAGCCCCCACTCCTGTGTTAGACGCATCCACTTCAATGATAAACGCCCTCTCAGGATCCGGGTGATGGAGAATAGGAGCAGAAGTGAATCTTTCCTTGAGCTGAGCAAAGGCCGAAGTACAATCCGCTGTCCACTTAAAATATTTCCCCCCTCCTCGAAGCAGAGATGTGAGAGGAGCTGCAATTACACTGAAATTGTGGATGAATCTGCGGTAAAAGTTGGCAAAGCCCAAAAAGCGCTGCAGCTCTTTAACAGAGGAAGGTTGGGGCCAATTCACCACGGCTCTGACCTTGCTGTCATCCATCAGAACTCCGTCCGCACTGATGATGTAGCCCAGAAAGGAGATACGTGTTTGGTGAAACTCGCACTTGGAGAGCTTGGCATAGAGCTGGTTATCCATCAGGCGCTTGAGGACCGCACGAACATCTTGGACATGCTCTTCAAGGGAATCAGAATAAATCAAAATGTCATCAATGTAGACAATAACTCTCTGATGTAACATGTCCCGGAAAACTTCATTTACAAAAGCTTGAAAAACGGAAGGACCGTTTGAAAGCCCGAAAGGCATTACCCGATATTCGTAGTGCCCGGATGTAGTAGAAAACGCCGTTTTCCATTCGTCACCACTCCGTATGCGAATCAGGTTGTATGCGTTCCTTAAATCCAGCTTGGTAAAGTAGCGGGCAGTACGGAGCATCTCCAGGGCTGCTGGGACTAACGGGAGAGGATAGCAGTATTTCACGGTCACTTCATTAAGACCACGATAGTCAATGCACGGCCGAAGACCCCCATCCTTCTTCTTAACGAAAAAGAATCCGGCGGAAGCCGGAGATGTAGAGGTAGTAATAAAACCTTTAGCCAGCTGTTCGTCAATGTACGCCCTCATGGCCTCTGTTTCAGGTTGTGACAGCGGGTAAACTCTTCCGCGTGGAGGTACAGCCCCAGACAAAAGCTCAATAGCACAATCCCCAGCACGGTGAGCAGGAAGATAAGAAGCTTCTGTTTCGCTGAAAGCCAGAGCTAGATCGTGGTATTCGGGGGGAATTTTCTGAAAATCCTCTCCTTAGAGCGAATCGCTGTGGAGTTCAGTACCTCGGACAGCGGCCATGCAGTTGATTTGACAGAATGCGGACCACTGGGAGATTCTCCCGTCAGACCAGGAAATTTGGGGGTCATGTTTCTCTAGCCATGGAAGCCCCAAGATTATAGGATGCGCGGGCGAGTTAATCGTGAAGAATTGGATGGTTTCAGAATGCTGTGTCCCGAAGCTGAGCGTGAGGGGTTGCGTGGTGTATTGCACCTCTCCAGACCCCAGGGGGCGTCCATCCAGCGCTTCCACGGTCACACCAGACTCACATGCGAGGAGAGAAACACGATGAGTTTGGGCAAATGCAAGGTCGATAAAATTTCCCGCAGCTCCAGAATCAATCAAGGCTCTTAAGTTCACAGTTCGTCCATTAAACTTCAAAGAACTATCCACAGAGAATAATTTAGAAGAGTGATTAGAACTCACCGCAGCAGAATTCTTGAGCGCTGGATTAACCGGACAGGTTGCCCTCAGATGTCCCGCCTCTCCGCAATACATGCAGAGATGATTACGGCGTCTCCTCTCCCGCTCCGCCGTAGAAAGGCGTGTGTAACCAATCTGCATGGGCTCCGACTCCGCGCTGGGGGAAGCACACTCGAGGAAACTGGACCTGAGCGGTGTGCGCCGGGAGCGAATCAAGTTGTCGAGGCGGATGGCGAGCTCCATAATTTGTTTCAAGGATTTACCGTCGTCGCGGCACGCCAGCTCTCCCTGGAGGTCCGAGTTGAGTCCCTTGCGATACAGGAGCTTTAGAGGTTCCTCATCCCATCCAGCTTGGGCTGCGAGGGTCCGAAAAGAGAGTGTGTAGTCCGCTGCGGTCAAAGTTCCCTGGTGTACCGTGAGCAGTAGTTCTCCTGGATCCTTTCCTCCCGCTGAATGTTCAAACACCTCTCTAAATTGGGTTAAAAACTCATCATAAGAAGGGAAAGAGAGCTGACCTCCATACCAGAGGGCGGTAGCCCATTCCAGAGCCCGACCGGTGAGTAGGGAACATATGAAGGAGACGCGGCTCTCATCAGTGGAGTAGGACTGTGTCTGCTGGTCAAAATACAAGCTGCACTGCAACAAAAATCCCTTACAGGCAGCAGGTGAGCCATCAAATTTCTCAGGAAGGGATAACTTGGGATGGTTTGAACTGGTACTCACGGCAGGTGGAACGAGAACAGGTGCCGCTGGACTCGGAGCCTGATTCTCAACCACGCTCGGCGGGGATAGAGCTCAAACAGATCTCACGAGCTCCTCGGTGAGAGCTGTTAATTTTACCGGCTGTTGCTGATGGGCGGCCAGTACATTAGCTTGAGAGGATACCTCGGAGGCCAGTCGATGGAAATCTGCTGGATCCTGTTGTGGTGAAGTCTTCTGTGACGAAGAGGCTGAGGCAGTCGGATCCATCTGCAGTATTTTATTAACACAGGAGAGCCAGCAGAGATAAGCAGACATAAAACTCAAAACAGCACACAGGTAAGTGTAATCCAAGAATGGTCAAACAGGCGTGAGTCAGGGGCTGGCAGCATAGGTTCATAAACGAGATCAGAGTCCAAGTCAAAAACACAAGAGCAAACACGGGAAAAAGCTAGAGACAGAGTTTGGGTAAAACAAGACTTCACAAATGAACAATGAACAGAGCAGTCCAGATAAAGGGGAGCTGAGTGTACACAGGTGATAATAATGATATGATGAGGAGGTTAATCAGGGGATAATGAGCAGGAGTGGATAATGGGAATTCCAGTCCTTAATATGCAGGAGAGAGCGATCTATTGAAACCAGGAGGAGGCGTTGTTGAGCGTTCCGTGACACATACATTCATGCTAGTTCACACAGTGCATTAACTAATGTTAACAAGATTTTAACAAAGTATTAGTAAATGTTGAAATTAACATTAACAAAGTTTAATTAATAGACCTACATGCTGTATATGCATGCAATTCATTATTAGTTAATGTTAACTAATGTTAACTAACAAACCTTATTGTAAAGAGTTACGAAATCATGTTAAAATGTGAGTATCAATCCATCAGGCTTATGAGGAATGTTTATGTTTATCTCTCAATCATCATTGTATTGCATTGCATTTTTTAAAACTATAGAGTTTTTATCATAAAACTAACTGTATATTTTGCTCACTTTGGGCCTCTGAATAAAACTGAGTTGTTTTTCTTTCATATCCTCACTATATCATACTATATTTCAGGCTTTCCAGGGTAAGGCCTATTGTTTTTCCGATTCAGCATTTATGCAACCCTTTGTGTACCTAAACAGTAATTAAAAGCACACACGTACTGCTTGAAGAATTAAGGCGTATAGACTGAAACAAAAAATATCTCAGTTTTTTTTTCTTTCTTTTTTTCTCTGCTGTTTTTGTAGGTAATGGAAAGTTAAGAGGTGCTGCTAGGCGTTTTTTGGGTTTGTCGGTTTGCGCATGGATGGAGGTATTTTATGTTTGTAATGTGGGAGGATCCATGTGGGATTTAGGGATGGGGTGTGGCACAGGAAGTGACTCACCTCAGAGAAATTAGGCCAACAGTCTGACAATTATTATTATCATTAGCCTATAATTATTAACACACTTAGGATCAGGATTACAGTAGGATCTTTAAAGCATTAAAGAGATGTTAGATAAGCATGAGTAGCCGATCAGACAGTACACTTTACAATAAGGTTCCATTTGCTACCATTAGTTAACTATTATGCTAGTTAATATGAACTTGATACAAAAAAGCAGAAAAATGCTAGGAGTGCTTCTTGGGTGTAAAGGTGTGTAAATACCTCCGGTGCTCTTCAGTGAAGGGATCCACATATATCTAAAGATAAGGGTCTGAGGCACTCAGGAGGATGAAGATTATAAAGCCTTTATTAAACCATGGCTAGTCTAATAAAATAAAAACATGCCTACGCGTTCCGCGTTAATCTTTAGTTAATATGAACTATCAATGAAAAAATACTTTAAAGTCTGGTTTGTCTGGTTACCAGCATTATTCACTCCATCTTCTTTTGTGTTCACAGTAAGTAATCACATAATTTAATGTGAGTACAGTAAGTAATCACAAAATGTTATTTTTTGGGTGAACTATCCCTTTAATGTGAATTTAATCTTTTACTAATGCATTATTACAATCAAAAGTTGTATATGTTAATATTATTGGTAACATCCCATTAGTTAACTTTAATGCATTATGACTAACAATGAGCAATTGGTATATTTGTTACAATAGCCTATATTTATTAATCATTGTAAATGTTCATGTTATAGTTCATGTTAATTAAGGTCCATTAAGTTATATTAACAGACGCAACTTTTGATTTTAATTATGATTTATCCTAAATGTTGAAATTAATGTCAAAGATTAATATTAATAAAAGATTAATAGCCTACATATTATTTTTCATTGTTCATTTTACATAATGTTAACAATATGTTTCAAGCCTGAGCTAACATAAACTAACAATTAGGAGTTGTAGTCAATTTTCTTTTTTAAATAACTAACTACTTATAACGTTCATATAGATTAATAAAAATGTATGTAATGTGTCAAATGTAGGTCACCGTTAACTAATGCTAATGGGAACATTTAGTAAAGTGTTACCTAGTCGTCAATCAACATTAGGCTACTATAGGCTATAATTGTGTAATAGCTAATTATAAAGGATTTTAACATACCTAAAAAAGCTAAATCTATAGGGCTATATTCGACATTAAAATATAGATTTGACTGACCAGTTTTCAGCCAGTGTTAAGGCCTGATATCCACTCGTTAAAAAAGAAAAAGGTGTGGACTGCATAAGTGAGTAAGAAAGCATCGAGTCAGATTCAGCAAAAAAAAAAAAAAAAAAGACGGAAAGTCTACCTAATTATTAAATGATTCATCCGTAAAACCGAGCCTGACTCAGCACGAGACCCCCTCCAAGAGTCTAGCTCACATCCCAAGAGATGCAGCAGGACCCCGTCTGACCGAGACCTCGCGTGATTCACACAAACGTGAATGAAAAGAACCGAGCATTGCTTTGCATTTAAACGCATTTGAAAAACATCTCCAAGCCAGTGTAACCTGAATGGTGGGCTACTTTGACGCCTGACGCGCGCGCTTCATTCTTCTTCTCTGAATGGGCGCGGCGCTGTGGTGACGCGAACGCGCTTAAACTCACCTGAACACACCTGAACCATGCCGAAATTTGCTGACTCACCTCATTCAGGCGAATAAGCCCTTCAGAGGAACAGCTCGATTCACTCCAGCGGGACCTTTGGAGCGATAGAGAAATTATTGAAACATCGAAACGATAACAGCTTCAGCAGAACGTTTTCAGACTCAAAAGCTGCTGGGTAAGTTAATTTAAATAACTTTTAGACTTACTTTATACTTTTTTAGACTGCGTTTACTGTAAGTGAAACATACAATTGTCACCTTATGGGAAAACCATTTTTCTCTTAGCCAGAACTAAGCCAGAAAAAAAAAAAAAACTTCCAGTTTTTGTATTTACTTGATTTATTTCCTAATAACATGGTAAACAATGTTTTTATTTATTCGGACTGTTGAGAGTATTTTCAGTTTTATAGTGTGATAAAAAGAGAAAAATCTCCTCTGTAAAAACTTAAATAATAATTTTGAATATGGCTTTATCCAATGTTTAGATTTCTGTTCTGGAAATTTATGCATATATAGGCTATGTCTATTTTTTGCATATTTGTTTCAGAAAACTTGTAACACAAAACAATTATCTTGATGTACTGTGATTAATCAACGGGCAAAGATATATATTAGTTCAAATGTTTAGCCTGTGTTTTTCCACCTGACTATATATATATATATATAAAGTAAATTAAGAAATTGCACTCTAAATTTGCCTGTTTGGTGCTTTTTATATATTTGTACATATATTGTGCTACAAGTGTCACACAAATTGAGAACGCTGACATATTAATCTGTATTTTTCCTCAAAATTTGTTAAATCGTCAACAAAAGATTATTTTAAAGATATTTTGAATTAAATACCTTTAAAACAAGTACCTCCTTAAACCTGTTTAATTATTCTTGTTTTGGAGTCACTGGTCTGATTGATTCTGTCATAAATAAAATACAATTTGTTTTTTTTAAATAAACTGCTACATGCTTGCTAACACACTGTTTTACAGCTGTACAAATGTTGTTGATTCGCTGTTGTGAAGCTGTTCATTTGGTCTGGAGGAGATGGCAAGGTTTTCAGTTCGGAAGAGAAAATGTGGCAAGATGTTGGCATAGCTGTTTGTGTTTACGGCCCTGCTATGCCTCCATATTGCCATTTTTTTATTTCCAATGTCTGCTAAGCAAAAAGAAAAACAACCAACCCATTCTGAAATGTCTTTTATAAGTTATTCTCAGTGGCTGATCATGTTTATGACTTGTCTAATGTGGGGGAAAAAACACATATTTATTTAAAATTAAATGTGAAATAGAATATTTAGCTGTTTTACGAAGTCTTTTTAGAGCAATCATTCTTTCATTTATAATAATAATGAATTACTGAATAAATAAATAAATAATTCAGTTGTTCGTGTGTTATGTAACATTTTTTTATTGTCGTATCCATGATTTAAAAAAAATGTATTCTGATTTAATTATTATGGGTGATAACATAATGATGATATAGCTGTTTAATATTATTTTATAATAATGTATTTATATATAAATTATAAATAATGATGATTTCAATGTAATTGTGTTTGTGTTTATTTGTTTTCTTCAAGTAGGTAAAGATCAATTTACCAATAGTTTTTACAAGCATGTTGTTCAATTTTTTTATAACACTTTTTTGTATGGTCCACAGACATTCTACTAACTACAAGTAACTATCTCTCATTAGAGTATTAGTAGACGGTCTGCTTAATATCTGCTGACCCTTTATTTTGATGCTCCCCCAACAGACATTCTACTGACTACAAGTAACTTTGCAACTTCATGTCAACTTATTCTACTAACATAACAGTCTACAGGCTACTAATACTCTAATGAGAGTGAGTTGACATGTAGTTGCAAAGTTACTTAGTTAGTAGAATGTCTAAATTGGACCATCGAAATAAAGTGTGACCAAATTTAAACCAATTTATTTATTAATTTTACTCAATTTACCAAAAGTAAATTTAAGTTGCTAACTAAACAGAATCTATTTAAGTTGGTAATATTAAAAAGATTAATTCAACTATCAGGAGTAATTTAATCAAAACAATGAGGGTTTGAATCTTAATGGCCAACATTGTTGAATTTAAACACAAACGTTTTACTGAATACAAAAAAAATACTGCAATACAACATTTGTGTTAATTTATTAATGATATTTATGGGCCAAGGCACTAACTATTAAACAAACAAAAATAAAGAAAAAAATGTTTAAGTGAAGATTATGCTCATTTGCTGAGAACCTTTATAACACACCCAGACATGAAGCAGGCACCAGAGTAATCCTTCAGTTTAATCTTTCATGGTTAGTCAGCGGTGCTGTCTTCAGCAAATGCTCATGTGAAGGGAGTATTTGACATTAAACTCGACTGGGAACGGGAATCTGATGGTAGAGGAAATGACTCAACTAAATTCAGTCTCAGAACCAAACCGGTTCAAACATGACTACTCCTGCAAGGTCCTTTTAAGATGGGTGGGCCCTGGTTTGGATGGAAAATCCAGTTCTAATGTCTAATTTCCTAACAGCAATGATGTATAAGCAATCTTTTTTAGGTTTTATAGACCTAGTCAGAACCGAATTACATTTCTGGTTGGTCTGGTATTTTAAAGAAGGAAATTAAAATTTCTGGTTTCTTGTTTATTTGGTTTTAATTTTACTGTTTAATTACAAGATTTATATAAACTAAATGAGAATGAGATTTTCTTGTTTGTATATAAACTTCAACATGTAAAAAACAAAATCAATGTAAATATCACCATTGTGCCTATATCACCATATGGTGAAACCTATCACCATTCAACTGTTTGATCGAAGAAAAGTCAACATTTTGCTGGCATGCTCTTTGCTGCTTACTTATCCTTATTTTGGCCAAATCAACAAAAATGCCAACCAAAACATTATGCATCAAATTCAGTTGTATCCCTTTATAATGTAGGGGAGAGCGGGGCACAACCTAACGTGGGGCTATGTTTCAAATACTTCCACTTATGCTAGCATGACACAACTTAGTGTATACTAGTTTCCTAGTCAGAATTATGTTTGAACTATTTTGTATAGCTGTGTTCGTTGTTTATCTTTAATTATAAAAAAATGCCATTATTTTATATGAAAAAGTTCATAATTGTATTTATTTTTTAAAAAATTTTTAGTTGGTCTCTCTCTGTTATATTTTTTTATTAGATCAGATTGCATTTTAAAGCAACACCAAGTAGCTTTTGCTCTCGGGGTCCCCCTACAGTTAGGAAACAGTATTGTCGTCTACTACTGTCGCAAAATCTGTCATGGTTACACCAGGGGATATACGTGCATTTGTTGACAAGTCGATACCCCCGAACTCTGCAGAAGGAGTTCTCACGTCTTGGGCAGACTGCCAGCGTTGCGTGTGAAATGTCCTCATCCCAGGTACAGTGGCATATATGTCAGCATCCCAGCAAACACATTTATGTTGTGGCAACGTCTCTGGCACGTTGCATTTCTGCTATGACAACGTCGCTGTCTATGTGATCACAGTCACAACATTGTAACAACGTAGAATTGTAAGACGCGACAGGGCTGTAGCAACGTTGTTACGCGACATTCAGCACTGAGAGACGCTCTGACAATTTTTTTATATGCTGCTAATAATTTGCCTATAGATATCCCCCATTTAGAATTTTGTTAGATAATTATATACTTTTAAAAAATTGTTTATCCTTATTATTATTTAATGGGGCTATCAGTAAAGGTCGGTAACCGGGGAAACATCCACAAATCCAGAGGAGTAAAGAAACGAATGAGACCAAATAGCGGACAAATCAAATGAATAACTTAACAGTGCGAGCAAGGCTACATTAGTCACATTAGAAATTAAAGTTGTAGGTTGTGTTTGATAGCTGAGGTAGGCTAAATTAAACGCAATAGGGTACTCACGTATCCTTGCTCGATGATGAATGAGAGAACACAGCCCAACAGGTGGTTGGAATTTAAAAGGCTGATTTTCCCGCTTCAGGGCAGTGACGAGTACATTATGTCCAGTGGTTGTCCAGACCATAGGCACAACCTTACGCAATTGCCCTGAACGGTGGTTTAATGTCAACATTGTGACAACGCTGTAACAACCTTCACCACACAACGTAGTTAAAGCAACCTTTTGGCCATGTTGTTAAAACGTTGTTAGAAGGTCAGGTACGTTGTGCCAACGTTCTGTGTTTGCTGGGATGTCATATACAATTTCATGTTTTTTTTGTTTTTTTTTCAAAAGCTAAAAGATCTCGTAGCTCACCTTTACAAGCCAGCATCATTATAGTAGCCTGGCTACTGTTTTACATAATGGACAATTCAATTCAATGTTTGTGTGGTAGGTAATAGCCATATATTGTCAATATTATAATATCAAGCAAACATAGATGAATCTGCAAATTTGAAAAATTGATTTGCATTATGGCCTGAGGCAAGACACTTTCACCAGAAAAATAAATAAATGAACAAACATGACTATCAGCCTGCAGTCATTAGAATAGTTATCCTAAAATATGATTTTGTCCGTCTAATCAAGTAGCTATTACTAGTCCGACATCATGACGGCCAAGTCAGCATCGGTCGGGCACCCCTCTTCCTTTAGCTCACGCCAGCGAGCGAACGCTGGACCAATATTGATCATCGTCCGGCCTTTGATTTTATAACTCTCCCTTTTTCTCTTCCTAGTCTCCTCCGACAAAACCTTTGCCTCCTTCGGTTTAGTTGCTGCTTCGGCCGTGACAACAACATACAGACGCTATACCAGCCGGCAAACAAACGCTATTTGGGCTCTCACGTCTGAATTTGAGGAAGTGGTGGGGGAAGTGAGGTATGCCGTAAAGCAGTTGAATATTGTAGTTCTTTTTGTGCTCGGGTTACTACCCGAACCCCGAAGTTCCGTAGTGTCAGTAAAAGCGATACAGACCCCGTCAGGCTATGGCAGACGTGTCATTCAACCTATTGTAAGTCGATGTACCATCACAAGGGTCTTGGAAATATATTATGAAGGTTGAAAAACTACTTGGTGTTGCTTTAAGCTGTTATATGGTCATGTTACAATGTGCCCCTCACATGTTACAATGTACCCCACCTATGGGGCATGTTGTCACAGTTCTCTTCCATGAGTTGAACTTTATTGTCCATTCTGTTTGTCACAGAGTGGAAATTTATCTTTGACACTGGTGACATAAATACATTCACATTACTGCTTAAAAACACATTGCACATTAAAAGCAGGTGTGCTTGTTCCGTGGCGGATTGCTATTATTATGGCGGATTTGCCAGGCGCGCGCCAGGAGCAGTTCACAACCGAGGAGACCGACGTTCTCGTCAGGGCCGTGAAAGACAGAGAAGTGACATTGTATGGGGATGGGAGAAACCCACCCAAATCAGCCTCGGTTAAACAGGTGTATCCCCAGGACATCGCACCAGTGCCGCAAGCGCTACAACGATGTCAGAAGACGTGGGAAGTTCAAGCTTGCTAGCAACAATCGGACACGCCATATAACTGGAGGTGGATCTGCCTCTACCCAGGACCTGACGCCAGCAGAGGACATCGCTGCGTCCACCCTCACCACTGAAAGTGTTGAGGGATTTGGGGGCTTTGAAATCAGCACCCAACCTGATACACTAGCTGTCCAACCCCAAGGTACACTTACAAATCAAGTTCACATACATAAAGATTTCTCATGAAAATATTTTTAATCATAATTGACTTGAAATAAATGTAACACAGCCATACAATAAATAAAAACAACGCAGCTTCGCAAACAGCTTAGCAGGAAGACCCTAGCCTCGCGATCAGTGCGCACAGGCCAGCTGAGGAGGGAGCAGCGCAACCACCAAGGAACAGAGGATCCAGACCCACTACACGCCGTGGCAGCATCGTCAGACCGGAGGACCACCCGTTCCTGCAGCTCCAGCAAACCGGGTTTGACATGCTGGAGCGGGAGCTGTCCGGGATGCAGCAAAGTATAAATGCCGTCTTGACCGGATGGTGATGTTGCTGCGGCCTCTGGGGCGCATCCCCTCAAGTCTGGAGAGGATTTCTGCAGCCATGGAACGTGGGCCTCCAAACGCACCACCTGCTCCTGTTGTGCCCCTTCCTCCTCCTGCGTGCCTCTTCCTCCTCCTGTTGTGTCCCTTCCTCCTCCCCCCACTCCATCTCCGTCCACCCATTCCACCAGGACCACATCGCGCATTGGGACCCCCGGACCCTCAAGTGTCCAATCCCACCGTGGCGCGCGTCGCATGCCTATCAGAGGAGGGAACAATAATTATAGTTCTTCTGTTTAAATCTTTTCAACTTTTCATTTTCCTTTTGTTTTTTGTTGATCAGTTACATTTTGCTATTGATTTATCTTTTTGACCAAATTTAAATAAAGAAATGACTCAAAGACATACTTTCCGATGTTTTGGGCTCACTCTTACTGAATCACGAGGTTATTAATGCATGGTGATATTTTTGCAATGTAGTCTAACATTAGACCGAGATTACTTTGCTTACCTCACTATAGACGGCCAGAAGCTCTTCTGTCAAATAAGCTCTCCTCTCTCGTGCTGCTGCTGGGGCATTTGGGTTAAGTGGTATCGGCACATGCAGTTCACCATCACGTCTCCTTAAGTCCTCTAATATTTCCTCATCAATATCAAAAACACATCCATGATTAATGGAAATGTTGGGTAAAACACAACAAGCCACAAAGAATGCTGCAATTTTTTGAGGACTGAACTGTAAAGTGCCTCCTGACCTATCCAAACACCTGAAGCATTTTCAGTATACCGAATGTTCGTTCAATTACACAGCATGTTTGTGTGTGTGTTTTCGATTAAACAGCATTTCATTCATTGTTGCTGGCATAAAAAATGGTGTCATCAGCCATGTCTTTAACGGATTGCCGCTTTAACGGGACAGGGTACATCAGTCCTCAGCTCATCTGCCAGGAGATGGCAGGATGTCACAGCCTGACGGGTCAATAGCTTACGCCTGCATTCCTCCTCACTGAGGGAGAGATAGGTCTGTCTGGGCCGGTAGACCCTCTCCGTCCGGCGTCTAATTCTCTGTCCCAAGACGTACTCCATCTCACTGTGCAATAGAACAATTATGAGTAAGTGCAACTTAACTGGTAAGTTGAAGAGTAAGGTTTTTAATGAACTTACATGATGGTAAAGGTGATTTCGCAGTCTTCAGAATTTTTTTTCCTGGTTCTTGACGGACAACCCACTTTGTCAGGTGTCCTTATATACCTATGTGTCTTGCCACTATTGGGCAAACAGGTTTGATCCGACATTACTACAATTAGCCTTAATAATTTGGGTAAATGTGTAAGCTAGATTTATGCCTATCTTCATGGACACAACAATGATTTCCCTCGTGTGTTAATACGTTTCCTTGTAATAATGTATGATTTGCAAAAATGAAAACTGCTGCGTCTGTTTAGATTAGAGAATCAAAGTGTATGCGCGTTGTTCACACGCTACATAATGACCAAGCATGCGCCCTTAAAATAGCATATGACTAATGTGCAACGCGCCACTGTCTTTAGACTAGGTTTTTCCTGGTCAGTGGCGGAATTGTTTTCTCAAACTGCAAAATAGCACAAGGGAACGTTTGCGCCGAAACACGCCTCCTCTTTTCGCAGAACCGCCCCATTGGTTCAGCACACTCGCAATAGCAGCCGCAACAGGAAGTCATTTAAACGAGGCAAAAAAAGTGCTGCGTCAATTGCGTTATTTTTTTAAATGCGTTAATCATCTAAAATTAATCGCAAAAATTAACGCGTTAATTCCCCCAGCCCTAATATATATATATAAAACGTATACATATCTATGGAGTAGATCGCGTCCATCAACACCCCCGAGCTTCACGATCGTTACCTCTTCCTGGGTCAACATTTCATTGGGTAATTTTATGCAGTTTGAGATGTGTTTTAATGTTTGATGATATTTAAAATGTGCTTAAGCAATGCCTTTGTCGCTTGTTTCTGCTTCTTCTTTCATTGTGTTTTGATGCAGAGATTCTGTACTCTTTCAGAAGTATACTTAAATAAATAATTATAATTTTAAGTATATTGTGATCAAAAGTACAAGTATAGGCAAAATTTGCTTAGACTTTTCTGTCAGTTTTTGTCAAGCATACATACTTTTTAAGTGTATTTCTGAGAAGTGCATAAGGTATATTTCTGAGAAGTACATACAAAGTAGACTGAAAGTATACTTTCTTATTTTGTTTAAAAGTAAGTAAAATAGTATACTAATAGTACACTTGAACAAACTTATTTTTTGTAAGGGCAATCCCAATTCCCACATCTCAATTGGGATTTGGGACTATCCTACTAAATGTGAGATATCTGGGAATAAAGGTATCTAATGTCCAGACAAATAATGAAGAAGAAAATCACAAACATGCTGTGGTGCTTAGAGCCCTTATAATAACTACAGTGAGCAAATAACTATCACTTCACATTCTTACACTTACTGACCACTAAATGGCGCTGTTCGATCACATAAAGACAAGAAAAAGAGTCAACCTGCAACACTGTAACATTCTGAGAATGTGTACTTGTTTAACTATACATTGAGGACCAATTTGAGCGAAATCTGACAAAACCACACTTTGAGGGCATTTTAGAGAGTCACGAAAATGTGTGTGTCCTAGAAGCATGCTGGTTAGGGTGAGCGTGGGTTTACTGAAACCAAACTGGGCAGATGGTTTTCTCACCTTGGCGAAACTTGTGTGTGTGTACAGTTTTATGACCTTCGCCCTTGTGACACCGCTCACCTGGCAACAGCAGCAATCCTCCCCGGTTGGATCCAAGTTGCCATCTGTGCACCATCGACCACATCACAATGGAACACACACACTTCATCTTCTGCAGGAATGCATGCCTGTAATACACATATGCACAAAGATCAAACACATCACATAAATATGTTCAGAAATGCACAACACATCCACCTACTCTGTCTCGCTGAACACCTCATAAATTAGTCCTTTCACACACCTGCTATCAGTCTCTCTCATCCTTTAAATCTTACACACAGGGAATAAACATATGGAAGGCCATTACCACCACATTAAAAAAATCATGCTTTTGTAAATCATAATTATGACATGAAAAAAAATATGACATACAACGCATAATTAGGAGGTAAAAAAAGGACGAAAGTCGAAATTCTGATTACTGTAAGTCATAATTTTACATTTTTAATCTCGTAATTTTGACTTAGTATGTCATCATTTCGATTTAATATTTTGAACAAATTCATAATGTAATTAATAATATGCATAACTCATTTATAACATAATTTCAACTTTCAACATAATTTTGGCTGTTTTCCCTCATAATAAGCATGTCATAATTATGACTACTTTTTTAAAATTATTTTTTTTGATGGGCGATGAAGCTTCAAACCTCCGCTAAATCCCACGAACGAGTTAACTAATATCGGGCAAGTTTTATAATTTAGGTTAATTTTTTAGTAATTTAAATAATTTTAATACTTGTGCTTGTATAATACAAAAAGAAGAATATTATTTAATTGCTTAAGTTTACCAAGCCCAGTCTGATAAACAACAAGCACATTCACAAACTGTTTTGACAATCAGTGGTAAATCATTTTGCAAATAATTTGTTTCAAACGATTTCCTAAACAGCCGTTTTATGTAAATCACACAGGTCTACACTAGAATTATCTCTCGTACAGAGGAACATCTTGGGCGTCCCTACCATCAAACCTTTCCACTTTGTGTTTGCCGTAGGACCCTCGTTTTTTGCTTTAACCCCATCTTTCTGTTTTCTTTTCTGTCTCTGGAGCTTTTCTGCTTCAGGTACTGATGCTTTTGTTGTCTCCGCTGATAGAGCTATAGTGAAATGTCAATTGTTCGCTGCTAGAGGGGGCGATGATCTCTTTTTGTGTGAGCCCATGAACCAGTGTCTACATGGTTCTCTTTCTAACATTCGTTCGGTATCTCACCTATGGGAGTGCCTCTGGCGTGACCGATCGCGGAAGCACCAATGACATCACGTCTGCCAAACGTCCCGCCTCCCTGAATAGAAACTGCAGCCATCTGTCGTTTCGTCATTCACCCTCTCTTCCCCGTGCAAGATTTTCGGAAGCTGTCCTCAGCAGATTTAGGGAATTATTTGCTTAACAGTTTACTGACGGAGCCTCATATTAACGTCACTAACGCAATAGTTCCTTAAGTTGTTAAGTGACTTTTAGAGTGATTAGAGTGAGATAACTAACGTCTCAAGGCAAGTGTGCAGTTATTTTCCATGTTTTTGGGACGCTCACCACGCACCAAAAAGAAGGAAAAGGAGCCACCCCAAACGGCAGGACAAGGGGCTGAAAGAGACCTGTATGATGTAAAGATACTTCTGTCACTTCTCACTCCAGCGAGACATTTTCTCACCGGTTACCCGTTAAGGGCTTCTTGAGGTTAGACGTCCAGGGAATGGAGGATTTGGAGATGGCAGATCCTCCCCCTGTATAATCATCTGTGGCAAATCATCTGCACCCGGGCCATAGGGCAGGTCTCTCTTCAACCGGAGCCTTGCTGCCTTACTGCCTATCAAGCAGAGTTATTAGATGAGATGGGCCGTCAGCTGGACTCCGGATCTCCCTAATCAGTGCTCTTGGAGGAGATATGCGTCATCGCAGATTTAAACCTGTGCACGTCTCGCGGAGCAGTTCAGAGTTGCGGACAGAGTATGGGCTTAGCGGTCGTGGGAGAGAGATCGCTGTGGCTGGGCTTGTCAGGACTCTCTGACCAAGAGAAAGTGGAGATTTCGGATGGCCCGATTGATCCAAAGGCCATGTTCGGCGCCATGTGACCTGCGAAAAAAAAGAGGGAAAAGCATTTGAGGTCTGCCTCCCTAGAAAGCCGGCAGCTCGACCTTATCACCCGAGCTGACCGAATTTCAGACTCTCAGGGAGAGGGGGACATTCAAACTATCAGCCTTCCCATCCCGCTCCACCACAACAGCAGGGAAATGCGCACCACATCCAAGGACCGGTGTTGTGAAACCGAAACATTCTTTCGCGGCTGCAGCAGCGAAACACCGGTCGGCTACCACTAAGGGGAACAAGAAGAGGCTGTCGACCTGAGTCCTGGTTTAGTCATCAAGGGTTTGGAGACAGCACTCAGAGTTTATCTGTCCCATCCCTTTAGAATGATTTCTCTCTCCCTCCCGCGGGTAAAATAAGGAATTTAAGTGTAAAACAGGTTCATGTGGACAGTTCAAAGTCCAATGTGTGCGTGTGTACGGCCCATGTTATGCAGGTGCCCCCCAGAGATTTGTCCCTCCCTCCACTTACAAGGTTTGTTCTGAGGGAACAAGGACAAAAGTTCACAAGCTTCCCATCAAAAAGAATGTTTTTTCTGATGCATCCAGGCCAAGGGCAGAGGGCGCAGAGTTAGATAAAAAGAGAAAAAAAAAACACAAAAGATTAAAACAATCACAAATAAAGACGAATATAACTCCTTCACCAGAGCAGTATTCCCCTCCTTCACCACTAGAAGGTGCTGCAGCACCGCTGGTGTGCAAAGTCAGGAAAGGACCACTTGCAGTGCGCAGTTCATCCCTGGGTTTTAGAGAGAGGTTACAGACTTCAATTCGCTGTAAAAGGAGTGATAAGAGTGATTCCAACTGAAAAAAAGCCACAAAGGCTATTTCTCCCGTTATTTTGTGATTACCAAAAGAGGGCGAGGTCTCCGTCCCATTTTGGATTAACGGGTCCTCAACTAACCTCATAAAATAAAAATTAAAAAAACTTTTTCTTAGAACTTTGTGTCAAAACATTCGTCAAAGAGATTGGTTCACCTCAGTGGATCTCCAGGACTCATATTTTCACATAGATACTTTTCCTGCTCACAGAAAATATCTGAGGTTCGTGTTTCAGGGCACAGCATACAAGTATACAAGAATACCATTTGGCCTTGCTCTAGCTCCCCGACTTTTCAGCAATGCAGTGTGGAAGGGGCTCTGACACATTAAGGAATGCTGGGGTCAGAGTTTTATCCTATCTGGACGATCTGCTAATCTGCGCACCGTGCCCGTGGCAAGCAGAGAGTGATACGGACACACTAGCGACGCATCAGGAAAGATTAGGATTCAAAATAAACCAGACGAAGAGTTGTCTAACTCCTTCACAGGATATAGACTACTTGAGTCTCAGGTTGGATTCAGTGATGTTTTAAGCTTTCCCATCAGAGGTACGTGTCACAGGGTGACGATCAAGTGGAACTGCCCCGCTCGGTTTGTTTCCAGAGGGACTTAGTTCAATGTAACACCGGAACAGTTCCGGGTTCTTCCTGTGTAAACAACCTGACGGAGCTTGCTGATTGGGAAAACGAGTGACAGCTGGGCGAGGAGCAGAGATTGAGCCACGAGGGGGATTATAAAAGGATCCGGTTGATGGGCAGGGGGAGAGTGCTCTTTTTGTGAAACGTGACAGCGAAGTTTGCGCTTTGTGCTAGAGGTTTGGGCAAGAGGACTTTTGGGCGAACTCAGGCTGGAGGCAATCCGTTGCGGTTGATCTACTGGTTGTATCGGACGATAAGAGGACAGATCGGGAAAGAACTCCCTACTAGGAAGAAAATGCTATGATGTGGTGAAACCCCCCGGCGTCCAGTGAGTTCTGTTCTGAACTTTTTAATGCCAGTTGAGACTCTAACACCAACCATATATACAGTTTGGATGCACGGTTTGCCAGTGGAGCGGAGCGAGTCGACTGGGGGCTACGATAAGAGACCTTATTCACTGTGAGTTGAAGTGCCTATTGTGAAGTGAACACGTGTGATCATTTGAAGTGACTGAATTATGCACTAGTGTGGAAACTGAAGTTTTATGTCTGCCTGCTCTCAGTCGCCTCTTCGTAGGCTCTGAAGGCCGAACTGGAATGTGCTAACTGTTGTGTATTGAGTATACGCTGTGCAGGAATGCAACTTTGTCCTGTCCAAGTGGAAGAGGATTTATGAGAAACTGCTCGCTGCCGTTGAATGCTGACATCGCTGTACTGTGGTAAGAAGATTCAGGTGCTGGATGTTCAGTCTGTTATTCATCACGTTTGCTCTGTGAACATAGAAAACTGCCTGTTGCTATTAAATGCTGTTGTTGCTGTCTTGTGGAGTGAAAGCCCAGCTGTTGACGACTGAAACCTGTATACACTTCTTGGGTTCTGTGAACATAGAGAAATTGTCCTCTGCCCTTGAAGACTGCCATCGTTGCTCTGTGAGAAATTGTTCTCTGCCATCGAATGCTGTCATCGCTGCTCTGTGGTAAGAAGATTCAGTTGCTGGATGTTCAGTCTGTTATTCATCACGTTTGCTTTGTGAACATAGAGAAAACTGCCCGTTGCTATTAAATGCTGTTGTTGCCGTCCTGTGGAGAGAGAGCCCAATTGTTGACGACTGAAGCTGGTACACACTTTGGGGCTGCGTGAACCAGTGATGCGCGGGTCAATGTATAAACAACCCGCACCCGACCGACGTTTTCAACTAACCCGCCCGCAACTCGGACCGCAAAAAAAGAGAAAGAAAATATTGTACCCGACCCGCTTCCTGACCCGCGTTTTTTTAAAGTAGCTATTGTAAATGCTCATCGCGTCATGGGCCATAGACGGAGGAACTAGGGGTGCGCATTTTTCTGAATGCTGTATGATATAGCCTAGTGTTTTGTAATAAAGGCTTTATTTATTAATTTATTTGGTTTAATTTTCTTAACAATTAAGATGCTGCATGTGTTTATCCAGTCTAGTCGAAGTGTGCGTCTCTCCCCCGACTTTCCCAACAAAAACCCCGCCCCCTCTCAGCAAATACATAAAACTGACATTACTGAGCTATATGCGTTTAAAAGTAGCCTATTAAAATGGCACAATGGCATTGCTCAGTTCAACGTGTTGGGAAATCGGGCATTTTGTCCCGCGTCAGCTTTTATTCAAAAGTTAATAACGCGCTCAACATTCAGGTAAATAAGGATTTCCCGCTGTCATCTCTGCTGCAGACTGCAGCTCGTGCGTCATCCTCGCGCAGTTATTCAGCCAATAAAGTGTAGACCTATGTATTTCATAGAACATTATTGTGTCTAGTAGCTACTATATAAATTACAAAGGTTTAATTGGCATCTTTATTTCAAACGACCCGACCGACCGCGACCCAAATATCATTAAAAATATTTTTGGATGACTCGTAACCGCGGGTAACCGCGGGTGACCGCAGTCACCCGCTCATTTTGGATCAACCCGCGCATCACTGGCGTGAACACAGGGAGTCTGCTCGCTGCCCTCGAAACCCTGCCCTCGCTGTCCTGTGGTAAGAAGATACAGTGGCTGAATGTTAAGTCTTCGATTCACTATGATCATTCTGTGTACATAGAGAACCTATCCCCTCCTGCCATCGAACACTGTTACTGTGGCTCGGAGGATTGCCCTGCTGGTGTCAGTAGCCATTACTGTTCTGAGGGGAAGAGACTGATTGGTGCTGTGGCCTGACTGTTGTGGAGGGAGCGAGAGAGTTCCTCGGGGGACCATCCGTGACGGAGTACTGGAGCACGGCTGACGATTCCCTTCCCGACCCTCCCCGCTATTCCAAAGAGAGGCGAAACTCAAAACAAATTGATGCTGTCCTGTGAGATGAGTAATCCCCTGTCTTTGCTGTCAATTTCCCACTAACGCTTGCTTCAATACTCACCCTCAGCCGAAGAGGAGCTGCTGTGCAGACCCCCGCCCGTGCCTGAGCCATTACTTACCGTCCATTACTTACCTCCAGCCGAAGAGGAGTTGCTGTGCAAACCCCCACCAGTGCCTGAGCCATTACTTACCCTTCATTACTTACCTCCAGCCGAAGAGGAGTTGCTGTGCAAGCCCCCGTCCGTGTCTGAGCCATTACCTACCTTCCATTACTTACCTCCAGCCGAAGAGGAGTTGCTGTGCAGACCCCCGCCAGTGCCTGAGCCATTACTTACCTTCCATTACTTACCTCCAGCCGAAGAGGAGTTGCTGTGCAGACCCCCGCCCGTGCCTGAGCCATTACTTACCGTCCATTACTTACCTCCAGCCGAAGAGGAGTTGCTGTGCAAACCCCCGCCAGTGCGTGAGCCATTACTTACCTTCCATTACTTACCTCCAGCCGAAGAGGAGCTGCTGTGCAGACCCCCGCCCGTGCCTGAGCCATTACTTACCTTCCATTACTTACCTCCAGCCGAAGAGGTGCTGCTGTGCAGACCCCCGCCCGTGCCTGAGCCATTACTTACCGTCCATTACTTACCTCCAGCCGAAGAAGAGTTGCTGTGCAAACCCCCGCCAGTGTCTGAGCTACTACTTACCCTTCCTTACTTACCTCCAGCCGAAGAGGAGTTGCTGTGCAAACCCCCGCCAGTGCCTGAGCCACTACTTACCCTCCATTACTTACCTCCAGCCGAAGAGGAACCACTGTGCGAAGCTTTAACAGCGATTGCTCCATCACGTACTTCTGGTCGAGAGGAACTGAAGGGTGAACTACCCACGCCACCTGCTGGATAGAAAAGGAGATTGGACTTATTTTAAGTAAATAAAAATAAAAGTTTTTGATCATTACCTTGTCTGTTCCTTGGTGTCTCTGGGTAACTCCTCGAGGTGGTACGTTGCTGAAGGGGAGGGAAGTCCACCCCGACCTGTGACATACGCATCAAGATGATTCACAGCTGTCTCTCCCTTTTCTAACGAGGGAGATCAGTCTCTTTTAGGATGTGTCTTCGGCTACTAGGTCTGATGGCCTCAACAGTGTCAGTGGTTCTCCTAGGACTACTGCGATTGAGGGATTTTCAGAACTGGACAGTGTCACAGGGTATTCACACCAAGAGCCATCTCAGCTCGGAGAGTGCGCATCTCACCAGAATGCACGAGCGCTCTCCATCATCAGAACAGGATGCCCTCTGGGCCTGTAGAATATGTGGGGTCGCACCTATTCTTATATTTACGGGTGCAGCATATTACTAATGATAGGGTCGGGGGGCGGAGACGAGGCAGTTGTTTGAGAGGCTTCGGTGTGTGACATTAAAAGTTGGTTCGTCATAAAAGCTACCAAACGACTCCTCTGTTTTGTGCACATCTACATGGTGACTGAACCATGATTTGTCAGCAATCTCACTTCTAAGTCTACGTCGCATAGAACCGCTCGTATTTGATGACGACATCGCTAACAACTGGCTAAAATTCAAGAGGGAATGGGACGTGTACAGCAAAGCAGGACTGTCGGACAAATCAAAAAAGGTGCAAGCTTACACTCTCCTCAATTTTGCCGGTTCAGATGCACTAGATAAATATGAGTCATTTCACTTTCAAGAAGGTGAGGACAAAGAGGATCCTGAAGTGTTAATATAAAAATTTGATGAGATATGCCTGCCAGAACGGAATGTGATAATGGACAGACATGCATTCAATATCACAGTGCAAAAACCTGACGAAGGAATTCAGTCTTACGTAGCCACGTTAAGACTGTTGGCAAAAAAATGTGACTTTGGAACGCTAACTGATGAACTAGTACGCAACCGAATTGTCTGTGGCATCCATAATGATGCAGTTCGTTCTCAACTGTTAAGGGAAAAAGACTTGACATTGGAATCAGCAATCAGAATATGAATGCTGTTTGAGCGTTCGGAAAGGGGTACTAAGGAGCTCAAAAGAGAGTCTGAAGTGTTTGCAGTGCAGCAGAACAAAAGGCGATGTAACAATTGTGGAGGTGAGCACGACTTTGAGCGCAACAAATGCCCAGCTTTTAACAAACGTTGTAACTCATGCAACAAATGGAATCACTTTGCCAAGTGTTGTAGATCAAAGCCCCAATACACAGGTGGGAGGATGGCGCCATCTAGTGGAAAAAACCTACACAGAGTAAATGAAGTGGAAAGTGAAGTTCACCAAGATGATTTTCATTGTGAAAGTGTGGACCTGCTTGCAAACAAAGGAGAAATATTCATCACTCTCACAACGACTTGTAACAAGCAGGTTAAGCTGAAAATAGACACTGGGGCTAAATGCAATGTTATGTCTCTATCCACATTGCAGTACATTGACCCAAATGCCCAAATTGATCAGTCACACAGAGTGAATCTGATAGCCTATGGTGGTCAAACAATTCAGACACTGGGCACTGCCACCCTAGTACTTTCAAGGGGGAAATTGCACTTTCACATAGTGGATAGACATGTTAAGAGCCTGTTAGGCCTACCAGACAGCATGAAGTTAAATCTCATACAACTTAGCCCAGAAGTACATGCTGTACAACAACAGGCTCCCGAGATGAGTGATTATGAGGATTTGTTTCGTACTGAAACTGTTGGCAAGCTCCCAGTTATATATCACATGCGCCTGGATGAATCGGTGCATCCGACTGTGTGTGCCCCCAGAAGGATCACGCTGGCCATGAAAGACAAAGTTGCACAAGAGTTGGAAAGAATGACTAAAATGGGCATTATTTTGCCAGTGGAGGATGCTACTCTGTGGGTGTCTGCCATGGCAGCTGCTGTCAAAAAGGATGGTTCGGTACGCATATGCATAGACCCAGTACATTTAAATAAGGCTCTCCTGAGGCCTTATCACCCGTTAAAGACTGTAGAGCAGGTAATCGCTGATATGCCACAGGCAAAGGTTTTCAGCATTCTGGATGCAAAGTGTGGATTTTGGCAGATCCCTCTGGACAAGGAATCATCAAAACTCACAACTTTTATGACCCCGTTCGGAAGGTACAGATTTCTACGAATGCCATATGGGATTTCAACTGGAAGTGAAGTCTTTCAGAGATGCATGGAACAGCTCTTTTCTGGCCAGCCGTGTGAAATAGTTGTGGATGACATCTTGATCTGGGGCTCTTCTGTTGAGGAACACGACAAACGCCTCAAATGTGTGTTAGACCGTGTCAGAGCCATCAACATGCAGCTGAACCCGACGAAATGTCGTTTCAGGGTCTCAGAGGTGCCATATGTAGGCCACCTTCTCACAGATAAAGGTGTCAAACCTGACCCAGAAAAAACAAAGGCCATACGCCAGATGCCCACTCCAGAAGACAAACATGCTTTGCAGAGGTTTCTTGGCATGACCAATTATCTATCAAAATTCATCCATCGATACAGCGAGACAACGGCTCCCCTTCGTCAGCTCCTGCGCCAAGATGCACAATGGTGTTGGACTGAACAACATTCTGCTGCTATGGACACACTCAAAGAACAACTGACAAGTCCACCCGTCTTACAGTATTTTGATGTGCACAAGCCGGTGACATTATCTGCTGATGCCTCCCAGCATGGTCTCGGAGCAGTCTGTTTTCAGGATGGCAGCCCTGTTGCATTTGCATCGAGATCTCTCACTGACACTGAGGCGCGCTACCCACAGATTGAGAAAGAACTTTTGGGACTAGTCTTTGCCTGTGTACAATTCCATGATTATATCTACGG
Organism: Phoxinus phoxinus; assembly: GCF_949152265.1. NCBI lineage: Eukaryota > Metazoa > Chordata > Actinopteri > Cypriniformes > Leuciscidae > Phoxinus > Phoxinus phoxinus. The sequence continues at coordinate 11,897,895 of NC_136877.1, read as the reverse complement.
CCGCCCAGTGACTGTGGAGACGGATCATCAACCCCTCATAACCATTCTGAGAAAGCCTCTGCACACAGCGTCGGTGCGCATCCAGAGAATGATGCTCAAACTTCAGCGTTATCATCTGAATGTGATTTATAAACGAGGCCGTGAACTGTACGTTGCGGATGCACTATCACGTGCACACCTCCCCACCACTGTCAGTCCTGAAACCATCGAGGACTATGATGTGTTAGCTCTGGAAGGGGTGTTGTCATCTAGACGGATTGAAGAACTCAGGCAAAGCACACAGGACGATGCTGTCTGCAAACGCCTTGCAGACACGATTCTCACTGGTTGGCCTAGCTCATATAAGGACGTTCCACATGACATCCGCCCATTTTACGCTATGAGGGATGAATTGACAGTGGATACTGGTTTGATTCTTCGTGGTCAGAGGTATGTAATCCCCCACTCGCTCCAGAAACATTAACTAACACAGCTTCACCAAGGTCATCCTGGCATTCAGTCCACCAAGCGACGGGCACGCGAGACCATGTTCTGGCCTACAATACACAGTGACATTGAAAGGGAAGTCTCCAAATGTGCTCCGTGCAATGCTCTAAAGCAGCACCAGATGAGAGAACCTTTGCACCTTCATCAGATACCAGACAGTCCATGGTCCATCACAGCGGCTGACATATTCGAGTGGTCAGGCAAGACTTACCTGGTCTTGGTGGACTCGTACTCTGGTTGGTGGGAGTATGATGCTCTTCCGAACCTTTCCAGTAATACTGTGATCAGGCACCTGAAACGGCAATTCGCTGTACATGGGATCCCCTACCAGTTAATGACTGACAATGCAACATCGTTTTCAAGCAGGGAATTCAAGAACTTTGCTCACCAGTGGGACTTTCAGCATGTCACGAGTAGTCCCAATTACCCTAGGTCCAACGGTCTGGCGGAACGGGGTGTCAGGTCTGCAAAGCATCTCCTAGAAAAGTGTGCACGTGATGGTTCTGACATTCACGCCGCCCTGCTCAACCTCCGCAACACACCCAGGGATGGCCTGCCTTCTCCAGCACAACGTCTACTGTCCCGACGCACCAGGTCCTGGTGCGTCGGGACAGAAATGAGCATCGTTCCTTTCTTGTGCTCAATTTCGGATGTGCTGTGATTCCTGCAGGACCTTCTAGATAAGAGCACAGCCTTTTCTACGGTTGAGGTTTACCTGTCCGCTATCTCAGCATATCATATTGGTCTTGACTCGGGTGCTATTGGCCAACACCCTCTCGTCTGTATATTTATAAGAGGAGCACGTAGGCTATACTCAGTGATAAAGTTGCTGGTCCCACCATTGGACTTGTCCGTGGTTCTGAACGCGCTTTCTAAAGCCCCTTCCGAACCCATTGATAACATTGCCTTGAAGCTGCTTGCTTTAAAGATGGCTTTGTCACTTGCTCTCACTTCAGCAAAAAGGGTGAGTGAACTACATGCTTTATCAGTTCACCCGTGTGTGATGTTCACTCCGGGTGGTCAGAAAGTTACTTTTAGAACTAAGCCGGCGTTTGTAACTAAAGAGTGTGATCACGTGGGTGCAGTTAAATCTGTGGACCTGCTAGCTTTTCACCCACCACCCTTTTCATCTCCAGAGGAGGAGAGGTTTATGTCCAGTTCATACTCTGTACTCTGTCGTACTCTGTTTGGAGCGGTGATTCAGATCATATTACCCACTCTTTCATTTGTCTGCTTCGTCAGCATTTCGGCAATACAAGAGTTATATATCCCATAAGTGAGATACCAAACGAATGTTAGAAAGAGAACGTTCGGTTACTGACGTAACCCTGGTTCTCTGATAACATGAAGTGAGGTATCTCACAACATTGCCCTCCTTGCCTGTCCCGCACGGAGAAGAGATATGCAGAGAATGACGAAATGGCAAGTGGCTGCGGTTTATATTCAGGGAGGCGGGACTCCCTGATCGCTGCAGCGATTGGTCTGCCACATTTGGCAGACGTGGTGTCATTGGCGATCGGTCACGCCAGAGGCATTCCCATAGGTGAGATATCTCACTTCATGTTATCAGAGAACCGGGGTTAGGTCAGCAACCTAATGTTTTTAAAAGGTTTTCTACATCTGTGGACATTTTAATGACATATGTATAATAAATAGGAAGAGTTTTAGTTGTATCTTATTGACTTGATTAACCAAGCTCTCCAAAAAAAGCCCTACAATTTAATAAAATATTATACACTTAGGGCCCTATTTTAACGATCTACGAACATGGTCTAAATCGCAGGGCGCAAATTCACTTAGGGCGTGTCCGAATCCACTTTTGCTAGTTTAACGACGGGAGAAATGGTCGGCGCACAAGGCGCATGATCTAAAAGGGTTGTCCCTATTCTCTTAATGAGTAATGGGTGTGTTTTGGGATTTACGTGCGTTAAACCAATCAGAGTCTCATCTCCCATTCCCTTTAAATGCCAGTTACGCTTGCGCTAGGCGGATTCGCTATTTACATGATGGAATTTAATAGTGGAAAGACCGAACGCGTCTCCAGAGCGCAAACAGTACTGCTTGTGTCTGAGGTAAAAGTGTGCAAGCAGACCATCTACGGGACAAGCCGGATTCCACCATATCTTTATGTACACAATAATAATATTTTACATTGTAATCCTTTTATTTTAAATATTTGGCATGTTTGTGTGCTGCTGTGTGTCTAATGTGTTTAATAAGCAGAGTGTACGCGTGTTGTGGACCTGCCTGTAGGCACACATTGCTAACGCGCTCTTTAAATAACAAAAAATAATAATAATTGCGTACAACAATTGCGTACAACAGGTAACAGAAATAGACTGCGCCATTGACCAACTGAAACCTGGTCTAAAGTCAATGGCACAGTCTATTTCTGTTGCCTCAAAATAGCAATGCGCCAAAACACACCTTGTTTTGCGACCTGCACGCCCATGGGTGCACAAAAGGGCGCAAATGCATTTGCTATTTTTTCATATTTTTTAAAATAATAATTACATAGCGACCACTAAAAATTTACATTCTATATAGTATGAATGTGTGTAGTATGAATGTAATCCGGACATACATTATATATATTGTCATTATCATGTGACCTTGCTTCCTTTGCTTCACAAATCCTCTCCTGTGGCCTCATGGGATAGTAAAGTGTCCATCATATGCACACTTCAGAATCTCACCAGAAGTAATAGATCATCTGGGTACTTTTTTCTACTCTTTTAAGAGAACCGTGAATTTGGACATACCGGTTGTCACGATCCACACACAGAAACAGGAAGATCCAATAGCAGTATTTATTTAAGGGGTAATCTGTACTCACAACAGTCCAGGCAAAGGGTCAAAAGTCCAATAAGGCAATCCAAAAGTCAAACACGAACAACAGGAACAGAAGTGTGGGGACAAAATACACAAGTGCTAAATGAGGTGACAAGAAACAGCTGAACACAATGAACACTAAGTGACAGACAGGATCATGGGAAATGTAGTGAGAATGTGGATGACACCGTGGGGAAGAGGACATCTAGTGGACACCAGGAATACACAACCCAGACACTGTGACACCGGTAGCCTACTAATTTTGTCACATAGCCTACTGTTTTTCACCTACAGAGAGTATGCAATTTTAGCGATCAATCGTTGCCCAGCACTAAAATAAATACAACTATATTTAGAGCTTATATTGTGCACTAATATGTGATAACGTCCAAACACATTGTTAGCAAAGACAACCTTGAAAAGTACCCATTATTGCACAACGTTGCCCTGAGGTTGTTCCATGGTCTAATTTTCACTTTAGACAAAATCAGCAGGCGATGAGCGTGAGGATTCTCTCCGAATGTTTAGTCACGTGGCAGTGAGCAGGTGATCCGTGACATACATAATTAAAACACTTTTTTATAGAAAACTATTATGAGTACAGTCTTCATTTCATGTGAAACACCGTTCAGGTTTCTCTAAACAAAAACACAATTTACGGGTCAAGGGCATCATAACCTCTCACCAGCCCTAGAATGACTCTCTCTCAACAGGTTCTGGTTTATCTCGTCTTTCATCCACATTCATCTCAGGATATGAAATTAGCAGCTCTGCATCCATATGGCACACAAGGACTTGTGTGTGTGTGTGTGTTTGAAAGAGAACAGATTGTTGTGGAAACCTTCAGTCCTGCCCTGTGAACCCTGATGCCACAGTCACCAGCAGGGGGGCAAACGACTGCTGATAGAAGGGCAGCTAACACTCTCACACAGCTGTTAAATACACACATGCTCCAAAATTAACTTTAGCTGTATCTGCCAATGGCTGGCATTACATTTATTAATTTAGCAGAAGCTTTTATCCAAAGCGACTTACTGTGGACAATGTGGACAAAACAAAGCAATTAATTCGAATGAGGGAACTGGTTTATTACTCCAGACTTCAGTGTTACATTCAGAAATCATTCTAATATGCTGATGTGCTGCTCAATAATCTATGTTGAAAACAGTCATGGTGATTGATGTGTTTGTGAAAATGTATGATTTAGCAATTAATAGAAAAGGTGAAAATTGGCCTGTAAAGCCAGATTTTAAAAAGTAGCCTATGCCCCCGATCACCCCCCACCCACCCACACAGACAACTGTATCACTATCCCCAGAGTTCTCTTCAGTGTGATATGGTTCTAATTGTATAATTAAGGATAGCAACCAAAAATATGCTGATTAAAAAGAAAAAAGAAATTATTTATTTTAATTGAATCATTAAATCCCTCACACTTCCTAATTTTGTAAAAAGTTGGAATCATGAGCAAATCTCTTCTATGTTTGTATGTGTATGTGGTAGGAATGCTCAAACAACTGAGACTGCCCTTTTCTGAAGCTGATCTGATCCATCAATCAATAAGAGTCCCTGTGTTTTTCCTTCAGTCTGGTATTCATACAGCTGTCATTCATAAAGATGTCAAAAATCTATGCTCTGTTTGAAACCTGACCAAAAGGCTGATAGAAAGTTTTACTGCTGAATAAAACACAACATTTTACTGTGGGCAGTAAAAGGTCATTAAAATGCCTAGCCAACCTTTTAGAAAAGCAAAACTATCACAGCACGCTGCCCTTTGAATGGTTTCATTAGACCTCACAGAATCTGTACCTCGCTGGTTTGAGTTCTACTTCATGGGTAGATCCTAGTAATTTGGAGGGGAGGAGTGTTTCAGTCACATCAGCTAAACACTGGGGTACCTCAGGTTTCGGTGCTTGGTCCACTCTTTTCAATATACACAACAACGTAATTATATATATTTTAAATAAATGATTTCTGTAATAAGGTAAATCCTTTACTGTACTAGATAAAGTGTACTAGTTTTTCACATGGTAAATTATTTCATTGAAAAGTAAAAACTCTAAGTTTCTTTCACTGCAACACAATTTGTTCTTATAAATTATTTCCTTTGTTTACCATTGTGTTCAGCTCATACAAATATACTGGTATTATATTAAAATCTCAAAATCAATCAAATAATACAGCAAAAAGTGAAGGAGTCAACTGAATTTTAATTATGAAATTCGTATTTATTTATGAAAAACATACAAACATTAATATGAAGAAATACAATGGTACTTCAATGATGCAAAATAATGTCACAGGTCGGGGTGGACTTCCCTCCCCTTCAGCAACGTACCACCTCGAGGAGTTACCCAGAGACACCAAGGAACAGACAAGGTAATGATCAAAAACGTTTATTTTTATTTACTTAAAACAAGTCCAATCTCCTTTTCTATCCAGCAGGTGGCGTGGGTAGTTCACCCTTCAGTTCCTCTCGACCAGAAGTACGTGATGGAGCAATCGCTGTTAAAGCTTCGCACAGTGGTTCCTCTTCGGCTGGAGGTAAGTAATGGAGAGTATGTAATGGCTCAGGCACGGGCGGGGGTCTGCACAGCAACTCCTCTTCGGCTGAGGGTGAGTATTGAAGCAAGCGTTAGTGGGAAATTGACAACAAAGACAGGGGATTACTCATCTCACAGGACAGCATCAATTTGTTTTGAGTGTCGCCTCTCTTTGGGATAGCGGGGAGGGTCGGGACGGGAATCGTCAGCCGTGCTCCAGTACTCCGTCACGGATGGTCCCCCGAGGAACTCTCTCGCTCCCTCCACAACAGTCAGGCCACAGCACCAATCAGTCTCTTCCCCTCAGAACAGTAATGGCTACTGACGCCAGCAGGGCAATCCTCCGAGCCACAGTAACAGTGTTCGATGGCAGGAGGGGATAGGTTCTCTATGTACACAGAATGATCATAGTGAATCGAAGACTTAACATTCAGCCACTGTATCTTCTTACCACAGGACAGCGAGGGCAGGGTTTCGAGGGCAGCGAGCAGACTCCCTGTGTTCACACAGCCCCAAAGTGTGTACCAGCTTCAGTCGTCAACAATTGGGCTCTCTCTCTCCACCGGACGGCAACAACAGCATTTAATAGCAACGGGCAGTTTTCTCTATGTTCACAAAGCAAACGTGATGAATAACAGACTGAACATCCAGCAACTGAATCTTCTTACCACAGAGCAGCGATGACAGCATTCGATGGCAGAGAACAATTTCTCACAGAGCAACGATGGCAGTCTTCAAGGGCAGAGGACAATTTCTCTATGTTCACAGAACCCAAGAAGTATTTACAGGTTTCAGTCGTCAACAGCTGGGCTTTCACTCCACAGGACAGCAACAACAGCATTTAATAGCAACAGGCAGTTTTCTATGTTCACAGAGCAAACGTGATGAATAACAGACTGAACATCCAGCTGCTGAATCTTCTTACCACAGTACAGCGATGTCAGCATTCAACGGCAGCGAGCAGTTTCTCATAAATCCTCTTCCACTTGGACAGGACAAAGTTGCATTCCTACACAGCGTATACTCAATACACAACAGTTAGCACATTCCAATTCGGCCTTCAGAGCCTACGAAGAGACGACTGAGAGCAGGCAGACATAAAACTTCAGTTTCCACACTAGTGCATAATTCAGTCACTTCAAATGATCACACGTGTTCACTTCACAATAGGCACTGCAACTCACATCAACTCACAGTGAATAAGGTCTCTTATCGTAGCCCCCAGTCGACTCGCTCCGCTCCACTGGCAAACCGTGCATCCAAACTGTATATATGGTTGGCGTTAGAGTCTCAACTGGCATTAAAAAGTTCAGAACAGAACTCACCGGACGCCGGGGGGTTTCAACACATCATAGCATTTTCTTCCTAGTAGGAAGTCCCGATCTGTCCTCTTATCGTCCGATACAACCAGTAGATCAACCGCAACGGATTGCCTCCAGCCTGAGTTCGCCCAAAAGTCCTCTTGCCCAAACAAGAGCCCAAACCCTTCCTCCGGTACTAGTTTGAGTACCGCAGGAAGGGTTGGAGGAAGATGTGTGTGCCATGGGTTGTGTGGAGGGGAATAGAGCAATGATCACAGAGTTGCCCTCAGGCAACGGAACGTTTTATTAAGCCCCATGTTCAGTACGTGTTTTTTAAATGATTGCAACCAATTATAATGGTCAAAAAGGATCAAAGAACAGTCCAATATGGTGTGGGAGTCTCTATCAAGAGTCATTTGAAAGCTGTGCTTCCTTTTCTGACACATGGTCACAGGAGCACATGGTGTGAGAAAAAGGCAAGATTATTTGATTTGTAATCTTATTTAAAATGACATGAACTGTATATAAAAAATGTTTGTATGTATGAAGGTGTGGAGAAGGTTTTATTATTTTTTATGTTTGGAAATTCAGTTTTTCTTTTTGTTGCCTCAGGGCAACGTTGTGCAATAATGGGTAGCCTACCATATAACTGAGTGGGCAATCGAGCCCAGATAACAGCCTCACTCCGGGCCGGAATAGAAAGGATCCACGAACCGCCGATCCAAATGCGCTGGACCATATGAGATTCTACACAGTTCAGCGCATTTGGATCGGCGGTTCATAGATCGATTGATAGAGACTGTTTTTCAAAGATGGCTTCTGCCTGTATTCGCGAAGTTGACTGTATGTATAAAATATCTTCTTATTAAACTGTCTGGACACTGTCAAAGTTCTCAATGCTTCGGTTTGCATGTAGGGACCCTCATTATGCTACCGTGTTAGTGTGGGGCTATTTTGAGCCTTGTTAGTGGTATTTGTCATTATTCTATGCCCTATATACTAGCGTTATACTAGCGTTATAGGCTAAACTGTTTTTAGAGATAAAACTATTTACATTCGATAATCATGAAAACAAATCTCAGATAACGGTTGACTAGGTAACAATGTATAATTAGACCAAAGGTTCATTTTGCGCCGGAGTTCTCCTTTAAAAACTTCAGTTATTTACTTCTCGGGCAGGTCATGAGCAGTGAGTGGGTGATTTTTCAGTTTATAACTTCAGTTTAATGTCTAAATTGTTGTCCTTTGGTGTATTTTACCAGTTAAATGATTGTTTGAAAAATAGAGAAAATCTTTGTTTAAAATAATTGTAAAGTAATTTAGCATGATGGCCAAAATTGTTTGCCCCAAGGTCATTCATATAATGTTGTTAATGGCTCAGTATCAAGGTGACTTAAACAGTTGCCCTAGCAACAAAATATGTTCCTCACAAGAATCGTTTAGAATTTGAATTCAGTCAGTGAATCATTGCCTGCAGTGTGTAATGATAAATAAAAATGATTATTGCCGGGACAGTCAACACTAGTGCTGTATAATTTACCAAAACTTTGATATAACTCCAAGAATGATAATCCATCCATTATATAATCACAAGTAATACTTTAATTCAAACATTTGTATAGTTTTTCATCTTTCATAATAAATTGATTCCTTACTAATCTCAGAGAGAAAGCCAAATAAGTGTTGCAATGAAAAGCTCTATAATTGAAGGTTAAAACTATTTAACTTGTCAACAAGCCTGTAGCGCATGTGTGAGGACTGTTTGTCGTTGTGTGGAGGATATAAAAAAAATTTTGACTTTTTTTTGGTACTTTTCCTACCTTCTCACGACTGTAACCTCGGTTAACTGAAGAGGGAACAAGACTCTGCGTCGATTGACGCTGAGGGAACGCTTTGCGTGATGACGTCTTGAAGCACATGTGAAATCAGTCCAATGGTGTGGCGGAACGTCAGAGGCTGGTGACGTCACGGACCAGGAAATGATAAAGCCTGCCCAAAAGACAGCAGCGCTAGCTTTGTAAAAGTCTGAAGTAGTCGCTGACAGGCACGTAGGAGATATGGCAAGGTGACCAACGCTATACCAACGCCACCATAGCACCAAGTGTCTGTCCAGTGTGAAATCGCGAGGAGCAGCACTAGGACGAGAGCACCTGGGACCCTGATGTAGAGTCCAAGTTCAAAGAGTAGAACCTTACAAATGTGTGCGGTGAGGACCATCCTGCCGCATCACAAACATCTTGGAGAGCAACTCCTGACATAAGGCCGCCATACTCCTAGTAGAGTGGGAACGGACAGTCATAGGTCAAGGCTGTCTGACTGACTCATAATCAAGTAAGATAGCCTCGACCACCCGCTTGCTTATTCTCTGCTTAGATGCAGGGAACCCTTTGTTAGGGGGCCCAAAACATATGAACAGCTGTTCGGATATACGCCACAGCTCTGTGGACATAGTGTAGGCATCTAGCGCCCTGACTGGAAAATTATTATTTTCCTGGTCCGAATTTTGGAAAGCAGGAGGACAGGAGGCCTGCAGCATAATAGATCTAGCCACATTAGTGGGGACCTTTGGAACATACTGTAGCCTGGTCTAGGATGAAGGAACGCTTTAACCATGCCAGGTGCAAATTCCAACAGTGCTCGCAAATCTCATATCCTTTTAAGAGAAGTGATAGCAAGGAGGAACAACGCATTCAACGTGAGAAACTTGGCCGGAACCTCCTCCAATGTCTCGAAGGGAGCCAGGGAAATGACTTGAAGGATAATTGCTAGATCCCATGTCGGCATCCTGGTACGAGGTGCAGCCTCAGAGTACCACGGAGAAAAAGAGATCCCAAAGGCTCTTTACCCAAAGACATTCCACCCAAAGGAATGTGGTAAGCACCTATGGCCACCACATAAACCTTTAAAGTGGATGGGGATAGACCTGCAGAGAACCGCTCCTGCAGGAACTCCAGCACTGTACACACCGGGCAGGTCTAACTGATGGTCACTAGACCATCTTCATGGTCTAGTGGTTCTTCTAGACCACTTCAAGGCATACAGTTTCCTCGTGGAGGGAGCTCTGGAGTGTAGAATGGTCTGCTCCTATATTCTGGGCCCCAGGGATGTAAGCCGCTCTGAGTGCCCTTTAGATGTTTGGGGCTGCTCCTGCTCAGCAGCTCTGGAGACATGAGAGCGGCAGGGGGGGGAGTTTTTGGAATGCAGCCGCCTGTTTGGCTGCCTCCTGAAACCTCTCGACGACTGAGTTAACAGCGTCGTCGAAGAGGCCAGAAGGTGACAGGGGTGCATCCATATGGAAGGTTTTATCTTTCTCCTTTAAATTGCTCAGGTTGAGCCATAGATACCTCTCAGCCACTAAGAGTCTCCATGTACGAACGTCCTGTTTATCAGCTGGTCAGTTGAGACTTAATCTTTCCACAGCTCTCGTTACAACCTCAACAAGCTCCTCAAAAGCATTAGACTGAGGTGGTGAATCCTCAGTATATCCTGCTTCAATACTGACAACATCTAGTTCCTCAGAACTAGATAGCTGCAGTATTGGTGCCACAATCGGGGCGGAAGTAACCGCAATCCGTGCTTCCGGACCCTGAGAGAAGGCACTAGATCTATCAGGTAAAGGTAGAAATAAGGCTGGGCCCGTCTCTAACCCCACTGATAGATCCATTTGCGAACCCCAAGTCTGAAGTCGCTGCTGTGCCTCAGCAACAGCGGGACCCGATCCTTGGGGAACGTATATATATATATGAAGAGTTTGGTTCCAAAACACGATAAACATTAAAAAAAAAAATGAGTTCCCGCAAAAATCAGTATTGTATCTGGTCGGTATTGAAAGTAAATTTTTTATCTTACATAAAATGCACCCTGCACCCTAGTTTTCCTTGTACTTTGTGATCAACAAACAAACAAACAAATTAATAATTTTGACGCCATTGATGAACCTGTGGTGGTTTCTGCGATGGGGAAGAAATGTAAGCCTTTAGTCCAATGCCTTTATATACGATTAGTATTGACCAAGTTCAGAGGCTGTCATATATGGATCAAATTAACCAAACTCTTCAGTTTCAAAGTTCCATTGAAAGGGAACATTTATATATATATATATATATATATATATATATATATATATATATATATATATATATATATATATAATACACACACACATTACCATGTTCCTTAGGGACTGGGCTCTTGACAATAGAATAAATTCTGAAAATGCAAGACTCTGAATTTGCATATAATTATATTCTGATAATTGTACAAAAATCGTCACATCACTTTTTTGTTGTTCTCTTCTAATTAATTAATATTTTTTCCTGATGTACATTAAACTCACCTGTATGGAGTCCCTAAGGGGATATGGTGATTGAAAAATATGAGATGGGAGAGGAATAAAAATAATATTTTAACGCTTTCTCATTCACTTGTGAAACATTTGCATCCATCTGGCAAATGTTTATTGTAAAATTATTAAAATAGTTTCCCCTCTCATTTCATGTTATTCCCATCCCATGCAATTTTATAACTCTAGTCGAGACTTGAGTGCTTTTACATAAAAGAGAACTTGTTCTCACTAATGGGTAAGTTAAATGCAACCTCGACATTTAACATCAGCTTACATGTGCTACAACCATTCTTTACGCAATTATAGGCCTGTGTGAGTGACTTCACAAAGTCTCTTCTTCTTGATGGCATACACCACAAGCATATACAGTTTTTTTTTTTTTTTTTAAGTAAAAAGTTACTACATTACAGGAATAAACCAGCTCCTAGTTGGAAGTTGTAATAGTGAAGTTCAAGAACAACAGTGAGAAATGGAGAGAATCGGCTGAAGTGAGTGTCTTTGGATCTGACTGCAGTAGGAAAGGTTGAATCTGTGAAATGAAACTCGGAGGCTCTGCAGTGTGCAAATGTTTAATGCGTGTCAGTGCATAAAGCAATAAGAACACACATCTGAGCAGCAGACTCATAAGATCATATGAATGCAGAATAAATGGCATGATTAAAAGCGGATAAGTGCTGAGATCTTCTGTGTGTTTGAGGTAAAAATTATTCTCGTTGCATTTCATGTTGAATATATCACGTCCCTCTCTGTCCTACAAAAGTGTGTTTCCCACAGACACGTCAAACAGTCAATCATAACCACAGGTACATGTACCCTTAAAGGACAAATCTGATTTTGATAATTGCTTGTACAAACCGGTAACACTTTACAATAAGGTTCCATTTGGTAACATTAGTTAACTACATTAGTTAACGTGTCACAATGAGAAATACTTCTTAAGAATTTATTAATCTCAGCTAATGTTGATTTGGTAACACTTTTTTAATAAGTATAGTGTAATAAAGTACTTACAAATTATTTGAAAATTATTCATAGTTAATCAATATTTATAAACTGTAGTTAAACATTTAAAACATTAATAGACTATAGAAAATGAATGAAGAATTCAATATTTCTATATAGTCTATTAATGTATTATGTACAGTTTATAAACTATTAATTCACTATTTCCAAATGATATGTAAATACTTTATTACACTATGCTTATTATAAAGTGTTACCGTTAATATAAACATTTACTAATACATTATTAAAATCAAAAGTTGTATCTGTTAATATTATTTAATGGACCAGCTAGCATGAACTAACAATGAACATTTGTATTTTTTTTTAACAAATGTTAAGATAACGAACACTTAAGATTACGACTTTTGCATCAATAAGCTCCAAATGAATAATGATTAATTTTAGTAAGGTAGTTGGAAGGTTTAGGTATTGGGTGGGATTAAGATATGTAGAATATGGTCATGCAGAATGAGACATTAATATGTGCTTTATAAGGACTAATAAACAGCCAATATCCTAGTAATATCATGCTAATAAGCAATAGTTGAAATTGAGAATTTAACCCCTAAACTAAAGTGTTACCATAAATACTTCAGCAGATGTGTTGCTTAATGAGTTAACTAATGGGACCTTATTGTAAAGTGTTACCAACAAATCTATGAAACAGAAAATATGACTTACAGTATAAAATAAATATACTTGAGCCTTATTGACGTGGTAGCATGGGTACATAAGACAGAAAAGGTTGGGAAACGCTGCTCTAAAGTGCATGACATTTTATCCTGAGATACAAAAGAAAAAATCAATGCATATGGTCTTTCAATAAGTACAACTGACAACTAGAAAATAAATTGACAATAAAGCTGAAATGTATCTCCGTTCTTCCTCTAATAAACCCAAAATCACCCAAAAAAACACACAAAAAAAACAGTGTGAATTATTAGTTCTTCAGTATATTGCTTCAGTACAAAATGCAATTTTACATATATAATCCGGACAAAAATATAATGTTTGTGGAAATAAGTCATTCAGTCTTAATCAGTAAAAATATGGAGTATTTAATGTTACGCAGTGCAAATTAAGCACATATTTCATTATAAATTCTTTGGATTAAAATATTGTATAAAAACGACCCCTGAGTTTTTCTATTTTTCTATTTTTGGTTGGATGTTTTAAACTAAATCATCAAATCTTGATGGCCTACACATGATGTAAAATAAAAAAATAACCGTGATAAAGTGCCTGTAACTTCTGATTTCTGCTGACTGATGTTTGATTTATGTTGCTGATGTTTGTACTTCATCACTCAGATCCACAGCGTTCTCAAACACACCGTCCTCTTCATCACGCTGCTGCCGCGCAAAATTCACAAAAACCTGAGAGAAACAAAGAGAAATGTATCAAACGAGGAATTTTTTTTAAATTCCAATTTAAATGTCATGATCTCAGTGTCCTTATGGTAGGGTTATTATCGTAAACTAAAACAAACTATTACTACATTAATACAACATATAAATATTAGTGGAAAAACTAAATGAAAATTAGAAATGTTGCCTAGTTTAAGTTTAGTAACCAAAATTATGAACTGGAAAAAACTAAAAAACTATAACTAAACTAAAATGGAAATAAAATAAAATTAGACCTTTTTTTAATAGCAAGTAAAAAAATGACAAAAGCATATAACAAAGTGATTCAAATTAAACTAAAATGAACATGAAAAATAAAAGCTAATTCAAAATATTAAAACTGCTTTTTAGTTATTTTCAACAATGCAGACATTGTCTTTTTCTGCTGTGACATTTCTACCCAATAAAAACAGTGGCTTGATCTATCTGACATCACACCGTCATTTCTTTCAAATGCATTGCTTTTAATGCACTACAACGGAATCAATTCTGTGCAGTTAAAGTCACTGAGAATTTTGTTTTTGTTTCATTTTATTGCACAATTTTTAATTCCACAAACTTAATTTAGCAGCCATACTGGCTGGTGAGAGAAAAAGTTAATTTCAAATCCTGCTAGTAACCCATCAAGTGTCAGCTTTTTGGGTCGTACTGCCATCGTCCTCAGCGTCAGTTCATTATGTCGCACAGTTGCCAGCAATATTGGCATGTGATTCATTTCTCACAAGACGTCGGATGGCAGTAATGGACCTGCTGCATATGAAAACCACAGATGAAATGCACTCGGATAGATAAGGAAGTGTAAGGGATCATAATCAGAGTTATAAAGATCATTTTATGAGTATGACGTTAATGGATAATCTGGACTTCCAGGGTCTAGAGTGTCTTTTCAGAATATACTAAACGTTACTACCAGAAACAAACAGTATGAGCAGAAACTGCAGATGATATGTAAGATAAAGTAAAGCATTTCACACTGACAGGACGGGCAAATTATGATTTGCTGGAGTCGACGAGCGTTTACTGTAAAGTGTGTGGTGAGCGAGGACGGCAGATCAAGGAGTTGAAGAGAAGCTGGAGGCCCGGGAAAAGAGATGTCAAGTGTGTCAGTCAAATACACACATGCTTAGTACTTTCCCGAAAAAAAGAAAAGTGAGAGAAAGAGAGAAATAAAACTGACTGGCTGCTGATTTAGCCTTATTGCGCTTGAACGGTCAATACACGCATGATTATGTAAAAATGTCTATCTTAGTTATATCTTGAGTGAACAAACAGTTTGGGTAAAAAAAATAAAAATAAAAATAAACCCGCTGCTGTCTGTGTCATTAATGTTAATCAAACAACAACAAAAACGGAAAAAAACCTGTACCCCTGGTTGTATATGTTTCTTTCTATTGTATTTATTTGTCCTATTTTAATTTGATTCTATATTCTTATTTTATTACTGACTGCTTACTTTATTACTTACAGTAAGAACTTTTTACTTATATTAGGCAAGTATTTGCTGTGGTTTGATAGTTAGATTTAGTACATTGTTAGATAGACTAGCCTAGCTATTGAATAGCCTAAATATTATTATTTTTTCATGTTTAAATCAGAGATATAATTCTCATATGTCCGGTGAGTGTTTTACCTGGTCCAGTGTGGTCTGTGACACAGAGTAATCCTCCACCCCCAGCATCTGCTGGTTTTTGTTGAGCTGGCTGAAGATGTGCGCGAGGGTTCCCTCTCCCTGCGGTATCTGGTACTGCAGTGTGTTGTGATGTTTCTCTTTCAAAGTGCTGCCAGGAAACGTGTCCCGCACAAATGACTCCACCACGCACATGTCGGTCTGATCGGCACTCACACGAACGATGAGTGTGTAACCTTCCCCGAATCTGCAACACACACGAGCATGGAGTCAAAGCGTTAACTTTATTCACAATATGGAATCAAATAACATAGTATCCATCAGAAATCATTTCATGCAGGTTCAATAAAATTGCCACAAACTTCAAAGAAAAAAGTTCCTGGGATGTGCCTGCATAAGGACTGATAAAGCAGGACTCTTTTTTGTGTTCAGTGCTGAACTCTGCAAATACATCTATATTTTTTTACACATAACTTTGGATTTACTTCTCATTTTTAAGTTTATCTCTCAATTTTGTGGTAATATTTATGGTAATAACAATTTGGTCTTTTTTCCTCAGAACTGCGAGTTTCTATCTCACAATTATGACTTTCATTCTTGGAATTCTAAGTTAACATCTCACAATTATGAATATTATTTTCAGAGTTGACATCTCACATTAAATTATGACATTTATTCACAAAATTCAAAGTTTACATCTTGCAATTATGACTTTTTTCCTCAGAACTGCGAGTTTAATACATAAAACTAGGCTTACTTTAAAAGAAAACTACGTCAGAATTGTGAGAAATCGTCCGAATTTCAAGCTGATGGCTAAATATTGTGAGAAATAAATAATTGTAATAAACTTCAAATTTTGCGACAAAATCTGAATTGCGAGATACTAAATTCAAAATGACGAGAAATAAAAAGAATTGTGAGATAAGAAGTTTCAACTCTGAGAAAAAAAATCTGAATTACAAAATGCTAATTCAGAATTGTGAGAAATAGTTGCAATTACTCTTTTTTTTTTGTGTGAGGCCTAAACTGACTTCCATTTATGGCTTCAGAAGACATGTAGACAGCATCATTTGAGAATAATTTAAGAATATAACACAACTAGCATAAACTACAGTAGCCTAGTTCTACAGAAGTTGTAGTTATTTAGTCCACATTTACTTCCTTTTCCATTGCATAAAAGAAATAGTCACATGGGTTTGCACGCGTTACACATGCTCCTCTAACGCTTCAGAGAGAAACAGCGTCTACATTTTCATCCTTCAAAACAGTGAATCCGTGAAAAGTAGATGCAGATTTATAGTCTGTGTAAAGTGTGCCGCAGTAGATTGTTGCAAAATGTCACTGGCCTTATAAAAACTTCCTCCGCTCTTAACATCACTGACGTACATTAGAAGCACTCTAGTGCTTTCATCCTTCTTGTTAAAGAACAGAGACACAAATGTGTGAGATCAATACACACGCACAGACAGACTGTGTGAATTGTATGAAAAACTCACTCACTAAGCACGGTGACTCTAGTAATGGAGCGATTTGATTGGTGACTGACAGGCTTACAGGTGCTTTTATTGGACAGCTGTTTAATTGTGTTTGTTTTGGAGCTGATGAAGGTGTAGAGGTGTGTTTGTGTGTTTACTCTAGGGTTTGTGTTTATGAACACTCAGCATCAATATGATTTTATCGGAGTAACCACTCTCTCTCAAAATAATAAAATAAAAGCACACTATGATAATGGCCGGTGTGTGTGTGTGTGTTTGTGCTACACGGGAGCGTTTAAGCTATATGTGAAGAGAAGTTTTTGGCCATTTTTAATGAGATTCCTTAATGCTCATTCGGCCGATTACAGGAAGTGAACATCATATATCAATCCAAAATAAAAAATTTTTACCGCGCACATCAGTACTACACAACATCACCTTCGGAAATACTTTTTTAGGATGAATACATATTGTACACATTACGCTAATTTATTTTAATGTGAATTTATACACATTTATTAACATTTATAATGTTACAAATTACATTTATAATGTCCAGTTTCAAATAAATTCAGTTCTTTTAAACCTATTCATCAAATAATCCTGAACAAAATCATGATTTCCACAAAAATATGAAGCAGCACTGATTTCAACATTGATAATAAAGGAATGTTTCTTGAGCAGCAAATCAGCATATTAGAATGATTTCTGAAGGATCATGTGACACTGAAGTCTGTAGTAATGATGCTGAAAATTCAGCTTTGATCACAGGGATAAATTACATTTTAAAATATATTCAGGGTTATGTTTTGTTTTTTGCTCTGTTCTCTGTTTTCTTTGGTTCCTTCCTGCTCCTGGTTAGTCTCCTTGGTTACTCATTGTAACCATTGGTTAGATATGTCAGCTGTGTCTCATTAGGTCGAATAGTTTGATCTGTATGTACCCTGGGTTCCCTTTCGAGGGAACTCGAACTGCGTCGGTTACGACACTAGGGGAACGCCCTTCAGCGTAGCGCGTCTGAATTTATGAATGAAACCGAATCCAATCCTATTGGCGTTGCGTGATGACGTAGAGTGTGACGGCATAAGCGGATGTACACAAAAGCACGCCGGCACACAGAAATGTCAGCTTTTTACTATTCAGCAAGCGCTCTGTGTGTGTGTTGAACTAGCGAATCATTTGAAAAGAAAGTTTATATCCTATATTTCGTCTCATCATGGCAAGTGAACAGTTTTCTAAATGTGTGTTCCCATGCCCACGCTTTCTCACGGCTGGGGATACACACGAAATGTGTGTGTCTTGTCTGGGAAGGCAGCACGCTCAAGCAGCTCTCGAGGGGGCTGCTTGCGCTCACTGTGAGTTGATGTCAGTGAGAGTGCTGCGTTCTCGGTTGGCTTTGTTTTCCGAGGATGGCCAAATGCGTTCTCCCCGCGGTACGGGTCCCGCATCTGCCGGGGCAATGCGGCGCCTCGCATCGTGGGGATCGCAGAGAGATCTTTTAGACGACAGTGGGACTGCCGAGGCACTTTCCCACTCTTCGTCTGAGAGTTCAGGTTCCCCTATTTCCCGCTCGGGAGCCCGCCTCGCGGCTTCTCCCGCTCGGGATGATGCAGTTTTACACCTCTCTGATTCCGAGGAATTAGATGTGATTAATGTTGAGGAGGGGGATCTAAGTGAAAGACACAGTACTGTTCAGCCTGCACCCAGCTATGGTGAGTTAGTGGAGGTTTTAACACGGGCTGTGGCCAAGCTTGATATTTCTTGGCCACAGGAAAGGCAGGAAGCGCGTCCTAAAAGCAAGCTTGATGAGCGCTTCCTGCAGCCCCGCACGCAACCTTCACGCCGGTCTCTCCCTTTCTTCCCGGATTTACACAATGAGTTGTGTAAATCTTGGAACAGGCCATTTTCTGCGCGCCTGTCTAACCCCCCGATTTTAAACTACAGTAATGTCGTGGGGGCTAGGGATAAGGGATACGGGATGATGCCTCGGGTTGAGGAAGCACTAGCTAGCTACCTTTCACCCGACCTTGCGTCATCCCTGAAGACACCGGCGCTGCCTTCTAAGCCTTGCCGCACCACATCAGCTTTGGTGGGCAGAGCGTATATGGCGGCAGGTCGGGCTGGTGCGAGCCTGCACACGATGGCTATTTTGCAGGCGTACCAAGCCGACCTGTTGAGGGACATGGACCAAGGCGAAGGTCCCTCGGTTGAGGATATTGCGGAGCTTCGCAGGGCCACAGATTTGTCCCTCCGGGTTACCAAGGAGACGGCCCGTGCCATCGGTCGCTCCATGTCAGCTCTGGTAACCACGGAGAGACATCTGTGGCTCAACCTGTCTGGCATTAAGGAGAAGGACAGGACCTTCCTCCTTGATGCGCCTGTTTCAACCTCGGGTCTGTTTGGAGAAGCCGTTAACGCCGTGGTTGACAGGTTTCAGGATGTTAAAAAGCAGGGCGAAGCTTTTAAACAATATCTCCCTCGCCGTTCAAGGTCCAGGAGGGCGGCTGCTAGAGAACAGCCACAGCCGTCTACCAGTTCCTCTCATCGCCAGGCACAGAAAGCGAGTGTCGCCTCTAGAGCTCCCCCTAAAAAAGCTTGGGACTCTAGACGTCGCTCGTACCCGCAGCCACCTGAGAGGGCGGATCTGAGGACCGTCCTTCAGTCCAGGAAGGCTAAGGGAAAGAGGTCCTAGCTCTTACGAGACCTCAAAGGGCCGC
The DNA here is from genome assembly GCF_949152265.1 of Phoxinus phoxinus. Lineage (NCBI taxonomy): Eukaryota > Metazoa > Chordata > Actinopteri > Cypriniformes > Leuciscidae > Phoxinus > Phoxinus phoxinus. The sequence continues at coordinate 11,878,158 of NC_136877.1, read as the reverse complement.
CCCCCCCGAGAGAGAGCGATTGTGGTCCCCTCTCTCGCTGGGCCCTCGGGAAGCTGGCGTCAGTATCCCGCCGTCTCTGACGCTTCGGGACACGCTAGCTCCCAGCGAGCACACACTGGTCTGTCTGCCCCGAGGGCTTGCAGTCAGTCAGTGTTCAGGTTCGCACACTGTGGGTCATTGTCGGTTCTCCCCTGCCGGTTCTCCGCTTCAGGGGGCCGTCAAAGACCTGCACAAAACACTGGACACCAGCCCCGAGGGGCTGGTTCCCTTGGTGAATTTTGCAGAGGCATGGCAAAACCTCGCGAACATTTCTCCTTGGGTGCTGCGCACTGTAAGAACTGGGTACAGACTGCAGTTCCGGGTCCGCCCACCAAAATTCAACGGGGTGGTCTGGACTTCAGTGCACCCAGAGCAGGGTCTAGTGTTGGAACAGGAAGTTCACTCGCTGCTGGAAAAAGGGGCCATAGAGTGTGTTCCCCCACCAGACAGGGAGTCCGGGTTCTACAGCCGGTACTTCATAGTTCCAAAGAAGGATGGAGGGTTGCGTCCAATTTTAGATCTGAGGCATCTGAATCGGTCTCTGAGGAGATTCAGGTTCAAGATGCTCACTATTCCCATCATCGTGAGTCAAATTCAATCCGAGGATTGGTTTGTCACGATAGATCTAAAGGACGCCTACTTCCACATCTCCATCCTTCCATCTCACAGGAAGTTCCTGAGGTTTGCTTTCGGGGGCGAAGCTTACCAATATCGGGTTCTTCCGTTCGGCCTAGCACTTTCCCCTCGCACTTTTACCAAGTGTATGGATGCAGCTCTAGCACCCCTGAGGCTCGAGGGCATCAGGGTGCTAAATTACATCGACGACTGGTTGATATTGGCCCAGTCGCGAGAGCTGGCGATTCGGCATCGAGATGTCGTCCTCGCCCGCATCCAAAGCCTGGGGTTAAGACTCAACACGAAAAAGAGCGTGTTGACGCCAGCCCAGAGAACTACGTTCCTGGGAGTGGTGTGGGACTCGGTCACGATGCGGGCTCAGTTGTCTCCGGCTCGGATCGAGTCCATCCTGACCACAGTGTCCAGGATAAAGCTAGGCCAGGCCGTCACTGTCAAACACTTTCAGAGAGTGTTGGGTCTCATGGCAGCAGCGTCCAGCGTGATACCTTCTGGCCTGCTACACATGAGAGCCTTACAGTGGTGGTTGAGAACCAAGGGGTTTTCCCCGAGGGGAAACCCATTCCGCTTGATAAGGGTTACGCGCAGATGCCTTCGTTCCCTGTCAATTTGGAAGAAGCCTTGGTTCCTGTCCCAGGGTCCCAAATTGGGAGCGTTATGTCGCCGAGTATCTATTTCGACAGACGCCTCCCTCATGGGCTGGGGCGCGGTCATGGACGGCCGTTTTACGAGAGGCCTCTGGCAGGACCATCATTCCTCTTGGCACATAAATTGCCTAGAAATGTTGGCGGTGTTCCGGGCTCTGAGGAGCTTCCTGCCAGACCTCCATGGTCGCCATGTCCTTGTGAGAACCGACAACACGTCGGTGGTGTCTTATTTGAACCGCCAGGGGGGTCTGAGGTCGCGCCCTCTGTGCAGACTGGCGCATCAGATCCTCCTGTGGTCCCAGCGGAGACTATCGTCTCTCAGGGCGATGTATGTCCCGGGGGACCAGAATCAGGGAGCAGACGTACTGTCGAGGCAGGGGCTGAGGCCCGGGGAATGGAGACTCCACCCCGAGACGGTGGAGTTGATATGCGAGAGGTTCGGCCCGGTGGAAGTGGACTTGTTTGCGTCTCGAGAGACGACACACTGTCCACTGTGGTTCTCCCTCACGCACCCAGCCCCACTGGGGCTGGATGCCATAGTACAGACGTGGCCGAGGCTACGTCTGTATGCTTTCCCCCCGATCGCTCTGCTCCCAGCAGTTCTGGAAAGGGTCCGTCGAGACGGAGTCAGTCTACTCCTAGTAGCCCCGTTTTGGCCGGCCCGAGTATGGTTCTCGGACATCATTTCACTCCTGGCAGGCCCGCCATGGCAGATCCCTCTGAGGAGGGACTTGCTGTCCCAGGCGGAGGGCTTAGTTCTCCACCCTCGACCCGAGCTGTGGAAACTGTGGGTCTGGCCCCTGAGGGGGCACAGTACCTAGAAGCCGGCCTGTCAGCTGGAGTGGTCGAAACCATATTAACTTCCAGAGCTCCCTCCACGAGGAAGTTATACGGCCTTAAGTGGAATGTATTTTCCATTTGGTGCAGAGAGCGTGATTTGGACCCAGTTAACTGCCCAGTGGCTTCAGTACTGGAGTTTCTCCAAGACCGCTTTTCTGCCGGGCTTACCCCGTCCACACTCAAGGTTTATGTGGCTGCCATTGCGGCTTTCCACGCTCCTCTGAGTGATGGTCCTCTGGGGAGGCATCACCTGGTCGTACGCTTCCTCCGTGGAGCCTGGAGGATGAGACCTGCGACTCGCACCAGGGTTCCCTCTTGGGACCTGGCAGTGGTTCTCGAAGGGCTGGCCGAGGCCCCCTTCGAACCACTGGAGTCGGCTGAGGCCAAGAACCTTTCGTTTAAGGTGGTCTTTTTGTTGGCCATTACTTCTCTGAGGAGGGTAGGAGATCTCCAGGCGCTCTCTATTTCCAATGGGTGCTTGGAGTTTGCTCCAGGCAACGTTAAGGCCATCTTACATCCCAGGCCCGGCTATTTGCCCAAAGTGCCATCTAATGTGGCACGGCCTATGGTTCTGCAGGCATTTCATCCTCCACCTCACGTGACGGCGGATGAGGAGAGACTTCATCTGCTCTGCCCTGTCAGAGCACTGCAGTGTTATATCCGGAGGTCCTCCTCATGGCGGAAGTCAGACCAGTTGCTGGTGTGTTTTGGGTCGCCCAAGAAGGGGCTTCCCGCCTCTAAACAGACCATCAGCAACTGGATCGTTCAGACTATTTCCCTGGCCTATCAGGTGCGCAATTTGCCTTCACCTATGGCCGTGAGGGCTCACTCCACCAGAGGCATGGCGTCCTCTAGAGCCCTCCTTTCAGGGGTTTCTATCCATGACATATGTGAGGCGGCTGGCTGGGCCACTCCGCACACATTCATGAGGTTTTACAGTCTGGACCTTCCCTCTACACCCGGTGCACGAGTGCTTTCGTCCTAAGTTGTGCCTGAAGACAGCTTCACACTAGGATGAGCGGGGTTCGTTGTGGTATAGTGGGTATCTCGTTCCCCTAGTGTCGTAACCGACGCAGTTCGAGTTCCCTCGAAAGGGAACGTCTCGGGTTACGTATGTAACCCTTGTTCCCTGAGAAAGGGAACGAGACACTGCGTCGGTTCGCCACACCTCACCCCGCCTGGAGCACTTGCTTCATAGCAAAAGCTGACATTTCTGTGTGCCGGCGTGCTTTTGTGTACATCCGCTTATGCCGTCACACTCTACGTCATCACGCAACGCCAATAGGATTGGATTCGGTTTCATTCATAAATTCAGACGCGCTACGCTGAAGGGCGTTCCCCTAGTGTCGTAACCGACGCAGTGTCTCGTTCACTTTCTCAGGGAACAAGGGTTACATACGTAACCCGAGACGTTTTGTTCAGTTCTTGGTCTGTTCTCGTCTTATTATGTTTGGTTGTTCTGTTCCCATGGTTCAAGACAGTGATTACAGAGTATTTAGTTTTGATTAATAAAGAGAAGACTGCTGCAATTAAATCTTGCACTTTTATTTCATTTTGCTGCAACCAGACGTGACCGCAATAATATTTCACAATATTACTGTTTTAACTGCATTTTTGATCTCACAAATGGAGCCTTTGCAAGAACAACTGTCATAGAATAACAATCTCTTTTTCGACAAACAAATAGATACGATTTTGACTTGCTAACAAAACAAGTTTGTATTTTTTTTTTATATATATATAAAATGAAACAGATTCTCGAAATCAGTTTTGTCATCTCATCTTCAAACTGTCCCTGTATTTATTTATTTTTTAAATGAGGTTTGGAAGAGCAAGACGAGCATAACTCATCCACTTACAACACCTACAGCACACTCACTATAAAGAGGAATCAACAATTAAAATGTCAGCGGAGACAAAGACAAAGTTGCCCTCACTTTGCTGTATCAATCATGTGAAGAGCGGAGACAATAAAGAGTTTAGATCAGCACTCAAACAGCAGCACTGACACCAACAACACGGACTGCTTTAGGAAATACACGTAGCAAATATTCTAGTGGTCGAGTGATAAGAATTTTTGATGGGTGATGTTTTAAAGGATTAGTTCACTTTCAAAACATGTTTTGCTGATAATTTACTCACCCCGATGTCATCCAAGATGTCCATGTCTTTCTTTCTTCAGTCGAAAAGAAATTTAGGTTTTTGAGGAAAACATTCCAGACTCTTTATACACAGAATGGACTTCAATGGCAACCATCTATCCTAATGTTCAAAAAAAGGTTAAAATGTCCGTCTCAATGCAGCTTCAAAGTCTCTACACGATCCCTGTCGAGAAATAAGGGTCTTATCTAGCGAAACGAATCGGTCATTTTCTAAAAAAATGTTTGTTTGTCTTGTGCTGGTCTGCGACGCGCCATGCATTACGTCATCACGTTGGAAAGGTCACGGAAAAAATAAATAATAATAATAAAAATAAATGAAAACAAAGGTGTCGGACGATTTTGAAGTTGGAGGAGAAAATGAGAGGAGTTTTTCGCCCTTCCCTACTTTTTTGAACCGGAGTACACAGACAAATAACTTAGATTGATTGATTGAACGTGACCTTTCCAACGTGATTACGTAATACGTGGTGCGTCGCAGACCAGCACAAGATGAACAATTGTGGTTAAAAAGTATATAAATAATACTTTTTTTTTTAGAAAATGACCGATTAAGAATATCCGACCGATTCGTTTCGCTAGATAAGACCCTTATTTCTCGACTGGGATCGTGTAGAGACTTTGAAGCTGCATTGAGACGGACATTTGAACCTTCTTTTGAACATTGGGAAAGATAGTTGCCATTGAAGTCCATTCTGTGTATAAAGAGCCTGGAATGTTTTCCTCAAAAACCTTAATTTATTTTCAACTGAAGAAAGAAAGACATGGATATCTTGGATGACATCGGGGTGAATAATTTACCAGCAAATTTTTTTTGGAAAGTAAACTAATCCTTTAAGACTGATGCCGAACTATCTAGACCAAGAGAGGACTACTCTCTGAGAGAACAATGAAAATTAACATTTACACTCTGTCTTGCAAAATTAGCATCCCCATCCGAGACACACTCACATTGTGTCAATCACCTCAGTATTGTCTTAATCTACATTTCCTTCCCTTCACCCCCTCTTCCCCCATCTCTTCTCTCCACATGCTGAGATCACCTGAAATTCACCCAAAAATCTATATCTCAGTGCGACTGATACAATGGTCTCATCCCCACAGAAGTAAAGCAAAAGGTAAGAGATTCTAAAAGTTTAGAGATACCTTGCAGAGGAGGGTGGATTCTCTGCCAAGGTTTTCATGCAAATTACCTTCTGTCCCCAAATGTGTAAACTACCCAGCAATTAATGGAAACTCCTATTGTAGGTTCCCGTCTCACTTGAATGTTTCGTCTTGGTCTTAAAGGATTAGTTCACTTTTTAAAAAACTTTTGCTGATAATTTACTCACCCCCATGTCATCCAAGATGTCCATGTCTTTCTTTCTTCAGTCGAAAAGAAATTAAGGTTTTTGATGAAAACATTCTAGGATTTTTCTCCATGCAATGTAATGTATTGGGTACCAAACGGTTCAAGGTCAAAATGACAGTTTTAGTGCAGCTTCAAATGGCTTTAAACGACACCAGACGATGAATAAGGGTCTTATCTTGCGAAACGATCGCTCATTTCAAAAATAAATAAAAAAGTTTAAGTTTTATAAGCACAAATGCTCGCCTTGCTCTTTTGTGTGATGCACGTTTGTAACGTCACGTAATACGCAATTACGTGCAAAAGGTCACGGTTGACGTAGCCGGAAGTAACGGTACAGAGTCAGTGTTTACCAATGTGAGGAAGGAGGAACATATACACATATTCAAATGTCTTTTTGTCAGTTTATTTTTTAAAATGCCCATTTCGTGTGCGTATCCTGGGTGTATTAATATTATAAAGGCTAAAAGAACTTTTTCGTCAGGACAGACATTTTTAACTTTTCATAGATTTCCTATACACAATCCTGAGCGATTGAAACTGTGGCTGCTCGCGCTGCACTTGGATATCAACACACCTGCACATGCTATAATAAGTAATAGAGTGTGCAGTGATCACTTTTTCAACGATGATTTCAAACCCTCCCAGCAAGGAGATCGCCGTTATCTGAAAATGTCGGCTGTGCCCAGTACGTTTTTACAGCAAACGGAGGTATGCTTTGTTTTTGTTTTTACTATATTAGATGTATTGACGTGTTTTTCTCGTCAATGTGTTTCATAACGTGTGAATGTTTATCACTAATATCTTCTAATATTGACTTAGTTTGCGCGTTCAACTCGTAAACACTGACTCTGTACCGTTACTTCCGGCTACGTCAACCGTGACCTTTTGAACGTAATTGCGTATTACGTGACGTTACAAACGTGCATTACACAACAGAGCAAGGCGAGCATTTGTGCTTATAAAACTTAAACTTTTTTATTTATTTTTGAAATGAGCGATCGTTTCGCAAGATAAGACCCTTATGCATCGTCTGGTGTCTAGAATGTTTTCATTAAAAACCTTAATTTCTTTTCGACTGAAGAAAGAAAGACATGGACATCTTGGATGACATGGGGGTGAGTAAATTATCAGCAAAAGTTTTTTAAAAAGTGAACTAATCCTTTAAAGTATTTACAGAAATGTTCCAAGAGGCTCAAGGTGAATTGTAGGCAGATAATAATGCAGCCATAATGCTGAGTGTCCTTCAGACAATGGTTTCGCCAGTGGTTCAAGTGTACTATGAACGTCTAATAAAGAGAATTTCCATTCAGGACAACAGAATGTTGCTCGACTAACCTAAATAGGGTGAGCTTTACCTCGGTTTATTAACATGTGAAACCATGGCATGACCAAACCGCTACTATCAGAGAAAGAAATGTTGGTAAGCTTATCTGTAGTAGTGGCCATGACTTCTGACTAGTGTAACTTTCATTCAAGTCTTTACAGATCTATGGGAAGTAAACAAAATACTTTTAGAGAGAGCAAGCATGAGAGCGCCAAGTGACCAAGTGGTGAATGTGTGATCGTGGGATCTGTGGTAAATAGCCGGCGCGAAAAGCAACATTGGTTTCCAAATGAACGAGTGCAATTTCAACAGAGTTAAATAGAATAATCAAGTGTCTAGATAAATTTTCATCTAAATGACCAATGACCAATATCTAATTGGCATTCCAACCTAAATTCGAGGTTTCGAATGGAGTCAGATATAAGTACATTTAAAATGAAACTACTTTGCCACACTGAAAAGACAGAACACGCAGTACTCCTTCACCTGCTTATCGGAAACTGTTGTTGGCCTTACAACCGATATATTGGCTTATATAAAATTACACTATTTACATGAACTAACAATGGACAATACTTCTAAAGCATTGGTAACACTTTATAATAACTGTGCGCTATTAATCATTAGTTAAGCATTAGTAAACAGTTAATTTGTCATTTATAAATAATTAGACATTAATAAGCAGTTCATAAATACAGCTAAAAATGCTTTGTTCTTGATTTATAAGCATATCTATAATGTGTTTAATAATTGTAATTTCCTACTTTACTAATGATCAATTTATAGTTTCTAGATGAAGTATTGCATTATTTACAAACCAGTTATTTAGGAGTTGTCAGTGGTTCATAATATCACTTAGAAATGGTAAGTAAATTATTAATACTAATAATTTTTTTTTACATTTATACAAAAATAATGCAATACTTCATTTAGAAATTATAAATTGATCATGAAAATACAATTATTAAACACATTATAGATGCTTATAAATCAAGAACAAAGCATTTATAGCTTTATTTATAAAGTGATTATTAATGTCTATTAATGCTCTATAAATGACAAATTAACTGTTTACTAATGCTTAACTAATGCTTAATAGCGTGCAGTTATTATAAAGTGTTACAAAAGGATTTATTCATCTTAGTTAGTGTTATGTTCAACATTTACTAATACATCATTAAAACATAACTAACAAACTAAAAATATACAGTAGCAGTTGCTTTTTTTGTTTACTAATGTAAACAAAGATGAACAAACACTGTAACAAATGTATTGTTCATTGTTAGTTAATGAGTTAATTAACTAACGTTTACTAATAGGACCTTATTGTAAATGTAAGTTGTAAGTTTATGATTAATTCGTAGTTAATATATTATAGTCTATACATTGTTAGTATAAAAACCATTACGCCTCTGGAAAGTTATATGTTGCACAACATATGGCAACATATAATGTGTGTGTTTAATGTATTTGTAAACATTTTAAGGAACACTGAATATGAATTCAATTAATGTCTAATAAAGGTTGGTTTAAAACACTTAAAGACATTTTCCCATTTTAAAGTGAGAACTATTTACTCCTAACCAATTAACATTTCCTTTTCTATTAGCCAATTAAACAATAGTGTTAATTACAGTGACAAATAATAAAGAACTCACTATTTGTATATAGCCTATTAATGTATTAACAATGTAGAGAATACATTGCCTTTGAATTAACTAAACTAATACATTTTTAATGATTTGTAAGTAATTTATAACTGTATACGTGTTATAAAGTTGTTACCAAAAAATATATAATAATAATAATAATAATTTGAACTTTGATTAAAAGAAATATCAGCCAATGCATATAATATAAAAATGACAAATCATGATATTATCGCCCTTTTTGGCAGGAATATATTCAGATAAATTTATTCCTAAATGCTGTTCATGTCAAATACATCCAGTTATAATTATTTACTAAAGCACATCATGCACCGAAAACCTTCAATGTGTGCAACTCAAGCGTTGTCTGTGTTTGACGACATGAAGTGAAGTGTGTTTCCTGCTGAGAGTGTAGAGAGAAGTGAACACTGTGACCCGCGAACGCAGCGTGAGTGACGGCGTCCTACAGATGGCAGCAGAAACACGCCGCAGGAGGAAGAACACGATGAAGAAAGGAAGGGAAGGGAAGCGACAGAACAGGGGAAGGACTAAATAAAGAATGGCTGCAGACGGAGCGAGAATCATTGGCTGATGGAGAGGTGTAGATCTTGTCCCACTGCTTTGCTCCATTAGACGGCACGGAAAGAAAAGATAAAGGAGAGAGAGGGAGGAGGTCGATCAAGGGAGCAGCTCTTAATTGCCTCTTCACTCATTAATGCCCACACCTCCACAATCATTAATTACAACAAAGAGAGCGAGAGAGCAGCTAAATTCAGACACATAATAAATGTAAGGCCTGAATTATGTTGGTATTTTAACTTTTGAATGATTAATTTGAAAATGTATTATGAATATTAAAATATTATCAGGACAGTTTGTGCTGCATACTCTGTATACACTCAACGTTTCATGTTGCTTAAAAAAATTCACGTTTAGCGTGCAGCATCAGCCAGGACGAGTAGACTCTTCAGTTCAAACTTCAAACAGCGCGCTCTGTCTGTCACCTGTTTCTATAGACCCCTTTTCAGTTAGTAAACATGGTGACGTTTTTTGTGGGCGGAGCTTAGTTGGTTGCAGAAAGATCCCTCTGGCCGCTTCACTAACGTTAGTTTGCCAGTTTTGTTAGCTTGTTTTTTTAACAATGACTGGAGAAAATCCGATTTTATCTTAATGTGCAAGGTCACTCACTGTCCAGGACCGCGATTGTTATTTGTAAAAGTTAATTTTACGGGCGGAACCAGATTGGCCGAACCGTACACGCTCAGTCAATGGATGGACGATCTGACAGGATTAACGTTAACGCCACCTCCAGTTGAGAAGCCTCTCATCTACACCTAACCGATAGAGAAACTGAGCGTAAAGAGAAACTGAGGGCATATACATCTTTTGATGCCTATAACTATGTGCTGAATGGCCACGTAGGCTACAAGACTTGTGGTACGATCTGAAGTTCAGCCTAGCCAGCGCCAAGGCCAGAAGACGACAATGTAAAGAGTGACATTACGGTGCAATTTTACATTTTGGGAATATTTTCTGGAAATAAAAATTCCAGATACAGCATATTAATTTTGTAACTATGTATTTGATTAGACTTTCTTACCAGGTTCTTCAAAAAGTCTAGTCCCAATCAATCAAAACAACAATCATAGATGATTCACAAATAATCACAATCAGAAAACATTATGCGATAAAATTTTAAATTGGAGCCTGTACTCGATTCTAGAACCCAACAACACAACAAGATGACATTTAATAATAATAATAGTAATTTAAGCTCCTTATTATGTAGTCGAATCTGTGCTGGTTTGTATTGGCCGCCTCCAGTTTTCACTCTGTTTTGCAACCAGCTAGCACTGTGACGTAATTGTGACGTCGCCGCAAAAGGGGTCTATAGGCCCCTCCCCGCGCTTACTGAAGCGTAACATACCGAGTTACTGGTATTAGTATTACTATACTTGTGGGGACATTTGGTCCCCATGACGTAGGGAATACCAGGTACACACACAGACACACACACACCATCCCCCTCACCTGCTCTTAAGGTGCTGGATGCTGCCCAGGCATTTGAACTGTCCGTTCACCATGATGGCCATACGTGTGCAGAGTGCTTCACACTCCTCCATACTGAAAGCAGACAGACACACACATATTTGAACACATGGCAGCATTAGGAAAGGTTTCCACTGACTGTTTTCATCTAAATCTGGCCGTTCCTAGCATGGATCTCTGGAGAAACACCATCAAAGCATCAGAAACCCCAGAGCTCAGGATCCGCTTCCAACCACATTCAAATGAGGCTCATTATGAAGCACATGAAAGCCTTTCACCTGCACAGCCAGCCAATGAGACCGAGTCAGAAAAACAAACAGATTTACTGCCAAATCGTGGGACAAACGTACATTAGCTCAATCTCTAAACTGTCATATTGCCAGGGAGCGACACATTGCATCAATT
>NC_136877.1:9787062-10062062 GCF_949152265.1 Phoxinus phoxinus | reverse complement strand
AGCTCTGAAATACCAAATCAATATTTATAATCAAGGGACAGTTAGAATGATCAAAAATGCTTTTTTTTTTTTTTAAGTTATCATTTATCAAGTGATCAGTTATCAACAAGCAAGAAAGATTTACCTGAAAAAGTGAGTACTAACATTAATAATTAGGAATGGTGTAGAATAGATGATGGAAAATGGTACATCAAAACAAAAACAGTCCTCTCTTCGTTTAAAATAAAAAAATGGTTGGTTTAATTTTTAATGGTTAAATTCACATCCATTTCTAATACTTCCTTAACCTTTGACTTGATCACACAAGTAGGAGAATGACTTCTGACTTGACACTGCTGTGTCTGTCTGTTGCATCTCACCACTGTCTTTGCTTTTCTCCACGACTGAAGACTTACAGTTTTAGGATTTCCATCTTTTGTCAGTTGTGGTTTCAAAAATGTGCTTTGTGTGGCTTTTTGTACTGTCCATTTCATTAAGAACTTTCTTTTTTTCACAGCAGCCTTTTTCAATATTTTTTTTACATGGTCTACGTTAACTTGTCTTGTGAACTACTGCATCTGAATTGATCATGTAAACTAGTTGTTCAGCCCTTCGGTCTTGCATATTATGGTGGAGAAGGACAATCTCAAGTCTCTACTGATGTCTTTTTCTCATTTTAAATAAACACACTCCAATTTTTCAATAGAAATAGGATCCTGAAACTCCTTCAAGCATAATTGCCCATGCAACTACTACATCTTTGGATAAACTAGTCTGCAAAGTTAAAATTGTGTAATTTTCTTCCTGTAGCTCATTAAGCAGAGCATGGCGCTAGCAATGTCAAGGTCATGGGTTCAATTCCCAGGGAAAGCAAGAGCTGATCAAATGTGTACCTTAAATGCAATGTAAGGGACTTTTCGACAAAATCATCTGCCAAATGTATAAATGTAATAATATAGTGTTTAAATATAAATGTTGTCCCCAGAGGAGCATTGCTTACCTGTAGGTGCATCAGTGATCCCATCCTGCCTGTCTTTTGAAAGGTGTGAATTTGCTTTAAACACGTTGATGTCCCTTGTATGTGTTAGAACTGTATTGTTCAGTTGACGGACGCAAGTCCACAAGCCGGTAACGTGTTTGTTCAGTCCGTCTTTAATTCGTTTGAGACTATCAGACATTGGCTCAAACCGTCCGCAAATGCCTTCAATGCCACCCACCCGTCCATCAAGACCATTAAGCAAGCCATTCATTGTCCTCACTTGTTCTTGGCTTCGCCCAAAATCCATGTCAAGATTTTCCACCCGTTGCAGCAGAATTTCAAAAGTTGTGGATTGATTGAGGTCTGGTACAGAGATATCGGTCTTAATCTGCTGTGCAAGAGAGCCAACCTTGTCCTGCAGTTGCTGTGTATGCTTCTCCAAGACGTCTAGGCGTTGATCATGACCTAAAACTGTGGTCAGTAGCTGTGAAGTGCTGTTTTCATGTTGAACAGCATTTATTTTCTCTTCCAAGGCTTTGCTTTGATCTTCCTTTTCCTTAAGTCTTTCCCTTCTTAGTTTCTCCTCAAGATAGAGGCAATGTACCTCTGCACTCTTTTCCGCAAGACTAACTCTTGCCTCCAGAATATGCCCTTGTGCATCAATCTGTGCAAGGGTGGCATTCTGCTGCCTAATGGCATCTTTCAATATCTGCTGGGTGTCCTTGAGATTCTGGACCTCATGACCGTCCACCCCTGGGTCTTTTTCAATGGGAAGTTGGAGACGCAAGTCTTGGATCTCTTTGCGGAGTTCAGTCTCTTTAGAATCAAGGAGCTCAGCCAAGCTCAAGTAAGAGGTTTCTTGTTCCTCACACTGCTCCTGAACAGACAGCACTTTGTAGTCACATGCATTCTTCATGTCTGCTATTTTGATGTCCATTCCTTGAAGAAGCTCCTCACGAAGGGCAGAAAGCTTCTCATTGATGTATGCCTGACATGGACACTCATTGGTTGCAGCGGTTGAGGAGGGTTGAAGTGGTCCAGTACTGGCTGATTCTGTTAGTCGGTGCATCTGTCCATCAATGTTCTGGATCCTAATCTGCAGATCTTGGATACTATCAGTATTGGAACTGATTGTGTTGGAGAGCTGGGTAATGTGGTTTTGCAGTTCATCAGTATCTGATGATAAACGAAGGTCTGATGGCAACACAATGGTCTCAATTTCACCCGCCTTGACATCCTGTGGCTGTTGCAAATTCCCCAGCGTGTTTAGAATGAATTTGGTAACATCTTCCTCTAAATCTAACCGTAAGTTTGCATTGGCTGACGTCATAGCTTGCAGGTCTAGTACTGTCTGAGAAAGACGCTCCACCTCTTCTTCTAATACCTGAACTCTGCGACTTTCGTGTTGGCGATCTCCATAACCTCCCAGTTGAGTGTTGTGATGCTCTATCTGCCCAGGTTGAGACCATGGATGTGTCTCAGAGAACACTTCTGGTCCTAGAACAAATCAAAATGACATGCACGGTTTTAGGGGTGGAAATCACCTGGGGTCCCATGATACAATATTTTAACGATACTGAGTGTTTACTTGTCTCAATTTTTTTTTGGATGTTTGTTTTTTAAAATGATTTAAAAAATCATATTAGTTAGGCTAGGTGTTTTTGCTATTGTATTTTTAAACCAGGCAAAAGTTCCTTGTGTAAGTGTTGTTTAGCCTGTTGATTTTTGTTTCATGGTATTCAGCTACAATGAAATGTTTTGCAGTATGACTTAGAATAAAATGTGAATGATATCCAAGTTATTTTTAATTTATAATCGAATTATAAATCAACAAGAATAGAAATCGATAAGCAGAATCAAAATCATTATTATTCAAATGATACCCAACCCTATGTAATAATCAACATTATTATGTCAACAGAACTCATCAAAATAACGTTTAGTTAAAAAAAAAACTAAAAAGGTCTAATTAAATAGCTTAATTGGATTAATTGAAGTTGTGGTAATTGGTCACCTGAATTAATTTTTATGAGTGTACTAATGTAGATTAAAGCTGCAGTCCGTAACTTTTTTTGTATTACAAATTTACTAAATTTATATAAGCGAGTACATCATGAATCTACATACCAAACCGTGTTTTTGTCAAATCCTGAATCAGGCCCGTCGCCAAGGGGGGGCATTAGAGGTCAGTGCCCCCCCAGATGACACAATGTGCCCCCCTAATCATATGGTCATTCAGCAAACTTACTATTGAGAGCAAAAAAGTATTCACGTATTCCATAACGAAACGTCTTCAGCAGCATTTAGCTCACAGGAGCACTAATCTCTGTAACTTTAAATAACACATTGTCTTCAGAAATATTCATCGAAAATTGTCGGACCGTGTGTAAGGCTCTGCGCAAGGCTTACCTTCCCCTGGCTTGTCGAATTTTCATATTTATTTGCCTTCTAAAAATAGCCTACTGTTTCACTTTCCACTTAAAAAAAAAGGTAATTTTCCTCCGAATTGCGTGATATAGACTCAAAATGGCAAGGTATAAAGTCAGAGTCGCGTGATACAGTCACATTTGCGTGTTATAAAGTCACAATTGTGAGAGAAACTGAGCGCTCTTTGCTAGCTTTTTGCCATGCCAAATCCTGCATATAGCCTAGTAAATGTTTTTAAATGGGGAGCGCATATCCTCATGGTGTTGGTTCACCCTTCAAACTTAATATTTTGTGTTTTGGTGTTGTTTTAATATAGAATTTGGTCTATTTCAGTTATATCAGACTAAATACGTGATGTTATTGTTTTGGTGACTTTCTATTTTTTAGATCATGAAAAAGTATGCCCCCCCATTCAATATGTTCTGGCGACGGCTCTGTTCTGAATCACAATGGTACACCTATAAGAAGTGTTTAAACGGACTGCAGCTTTAATCTACATGTATTATGCGGTTTATAAACAGAATATAATATAAACATTGGGACTGTTTTAGACTGGGATGGGTTGTCCCACTGTGGAGTAGCCCAGTACCAGCATCGTCATAGACATAAACAGAGAGAAGTAGCTCGGACTACAATGCTCTTTCGCAAGACATGCAGTTCTGTTTATTAACCGCTACAGTGCCAAAAGTTATGAACTGCAGCTTTAGATATTGCTCATTTCATTTATTCCAAATCCAAAGTAATTAAAAATACGTACCCAGTATACTTTGTTGTTGACTGTTGGCGGGAGGGGCATCTGGACGTGGTTCCTCAACAACTTTGGGTTTCTCTGGGGTAACTTTCAGCTCTGTACAGTCATGACCTTGATATCCTGGGCAACACCTCCATTCCAGTTCAGTCACTTGTTTGTAGCCTATTTTGTACATGGGTCTCAGGGGAGTATGATACCTAGAAATACAGTTATGAATTGTGATGTTAAAATACAATTCAATTTGAACTATGAACTAAAAGTATGCCTTTCACAGGTACATGTAATACAATGTTATGGCCTCAGATTCCTAGCCACTTTTCTGTAACTACATTAACATAAAACAAATCTCTCCCACTGCACAAGTGTTGTGGGGAACATTAGCCAAAAAGCATTCACAGATGCACACTTTGAACATATACCAACTGGGCACCTTTTGCTCATTATTTTCATAATACCACATTGAGGGACACTAGTCCTATCCTAAAGACTTTAAACCTGTGAAAGATATGAATAAAAATGATGTTATTTCAGCCAGCGCACATACCTGTATTTACATCCTGTTTTCGGTCGAAGTCCAAAGTAGTCGATTGTCGAGTTCACGCGCATAGGTTTAGTTACCTATGATCACGCGCGTGAACTCGACAATCGACTACTTTGGACTTCGACCGAAAACAGGAACTAAATACAGGTATGTGCGCTGGCTGAAATAACATCATTTTTATTCATATCTTTCACATCTACTGCAGTCAGATTCACCGTGTTCACTCTGAAGGAATCACTCAACATGGCTGGGCACTTGTAATGACACATCAAGGATGTTAAGAGGATAAAAGCAGGTTTAAAACTTGCCCCATTGAAGTCAACAGGGTGCAAATTTTAAAAAGAGGATAACACTGTAACGCCGGTGCGGCTGAAGCAGAGAAGAGGCAGGATCCAGATGCAGCACACGTTTTATTAACACACTAGAAAACAGGATAACGGGACTCGGGAACGAGAACAACCAACATCAACGTTAAACATTAAACAAGAACTCACAAGGACAGGACAGAAACACAGGTCTTAAATAATCAGAGACAAACGAGCTAAACAGGATAACAAGGGGGCGTGGGAAAAATAAGAGACACCTGGGAAAACTAATAGACAAGACAGGGAACACTAATCATGACATAGCCCCCCCACAAAGGAGCGGCTTCCAGACGCTCCAAACACGAACCAGGCGGGGGGCAGAGCGAAAGCGATCCTGGGGGAGGGACGGAGGGCCAGGCCCGTGCAGGGGAACGGGACCAGGACACAGGCAAGGCGGGCCTGGGCCATGGAGCGTGGGAGACCAGGGCGGAGCATGACGTGACGGCGGCCAGGGCGGAGCATGACGTGACGGCGGCCAGGGCGGAGCATGACGTGACGGCGGCCAGGGCGGAGCATGACGTGACGGCGGCCAGGGCGGAGCATGACGTGACGGCGGCCAGGGCGGAGCATGACGTGACGGCGGCCAGGGCGGAGCAAGACGTGACGGCGGCCAGGGCGGAGCAAGACGTGACGGCGGCCAGGGCGGAGCATGACGTGACGGCGGCCAGGGCGGAGCAAGACGTGACGGCGGCCAGGGCGGAGCACGACGTGACGGCGGCCAGGGCGGAGCATGACGTGACGGCGGCCAGGGCGAAGCATCCTTCATGGCCCTCCAGGGCGAAGCATCCTTCATGGCCCTCACAGGGCACCTCCTGCCCCCCCCCAAAAAATACTTGGGGAAATCCAAGACCTCCAGGCTGGGAACCGCCACCGGAAAAGGCTCCCGAAGCCCGAGATGCGCAGGTAAGGCAAGACGCAGAGGTGGGGCCGGCAGGGCGAGGCGCAGAGGCGGGGCCGGCAGGGCGAGGCGCAGAGGCGGGGCCGGCAGGGCGAGGCGCAGAGGCGGGGCCGGCAGGGCGAGGCGCAGAGGCGGGGCCGGCAGGGCGAGGCGCAGAGGCGGGGCCGGCAGGGCGAGGCGCAGAGGCGGGGCCGACAGGGCGAGGCGCAGAGGCGGGGCCGGCAGGGCGAGGCGCAGAGGCGGGGCCGGCAGGGCGAGGCGCAGAGGCGGGGCCGGCAGGGCGAGGCGCAGAGGCGGGGCCGGCAGGGCGAGGCGCAGAGGCGGGGCCGGCAGGGCGAGGCGCAGAGGCGGGGCCGGCAGGGCGAGGCGCCTGGGAACGCCCTCCGGAGCCTGGCGAGCCCAACGAGTCCTCCTCCTCCTCCTGCGACGGCGCTTCACTGGGCTTGATTCATTACAGGATGCAGTAGACTCAGTAGAAACACAGGATGCAGTAGACTCAGTAGACTCACAGGATGCACTTGACTCCGTAGACTCACAGGATGCACTTGACTCCGTAGACTCACAGGATGCACTTGACTCAGTAGACTCACAGGATGCACTTGACTCAGTAGACTCACAGGATGCACTTGACTCAGTAGACTCACAGGATGCACTTGACTCAGTAGACTCACAGGATGCACTTGACTCAGTAGACTCACAGGATGCACTTGACTCAGTAGACTCACAGGATGCACTTGACTCAGTAGACTCACAGGATGCACTTGACTCAGTAGACTCACAGGATGCACTTGACTCAGTAGACTCACAGGATGCACTTGACTCAGTAGACTCACAGGATGCACTTGACTCAGTAGACTCACAGGATGCACTTGACTCAGTAGACTCACAGGATGCACTTGACTCAGTAGACTCACAGGATGCACTTGACTCAGTCGGCTCACTGGGTTCGTCGAGACTGACGTAAAGCTCTGGTCCGTCGAGCGCGGTCTCGGCTGGGTTGACGTGCAGCGCGGGTTCGGCTGGGCTGACGTGCAGCGCGGGTTCGGCTGGGCTGACGTGCAGCGCGGGTTCGGCTGGGCTGACGTGCAGCGCGGACTCGGTGGGAACCTCCCGCGGCGTAGGCTTGGCCGAGCACGTGAGAAGCACCGGTTGAATGTAGCCCACGTGAAGCACCCGTACCTCCTCCGCTAAGCCCACTGCGGACGACGAACCGCTCATAGAAAGAGCCCACTCGACATACTGGATCAGAGTCACGGAAGGATCAGGTCCGGGCATCTGTGACCGAAGTGGGTCTGATAATCCCCCGTGGAAGAATATCTTCAAGCACTGGGTGCTCATTTGCGCGAGAGGCGCAAGTCTCATGAACTCCGCGACGTACTCCTCTATGGAGCGATTCTCCTGATGGAGACGGAGAATCTGCACGTCTGGATTCCAGGAAGGCATGGCTGCTGGATCACGTTGCGGTGAGTTCTTCTGTAACGCCGGTGCGGCTGAAGCAGAGAAGAGGCAGGATCCAGATGCAGCACACGTTTTATTAACACACTAGAAAACAGGATAACGGGACTCGGGAACGAGAACAACCAACATCAACGTTAAACATTAAACAAGAACTCACAAGGACAGGACAGAAACACAGGTCTTAAATAATCAGAGACAAACGAGCTAAACAGGATAACAAGGGGGCGTGGGAAAAATAAGAGACACCTGGGAAAACTAATAGACAAGACAGGGAACACTAATCATGACAAACACAGTGTAGACAACACCGATTTTTGTCGTTGTTCTTTGTATTGACAGCACTCCAAATTTACAAAAAAATTAGCTCAATGTTAAAATTGACCGGAGTTCTCCTTTAAGTGGGTGTTCAGCTAATGGCATTTAATATAAATTTTAACTATAAAATATTTTAATTTAATTACTATTAACATGCAATTAAGTGTCTGAAAACATAACATTCAGTTCACACTTACGTATATTGTTTGAAAGTATATTAATTCCTTAATAAGTACTCTTTTTAAAAGTGTGCTAAGTAGTACTTCTTCACAAGGGTCATCTTAGTTTCATATTGTTTTGAAAAACCTTTATACCATTTTCAAGACATTTCGCGCCTTATGGTGTAATGATCTAGTAATGACATTTTCCTTACACCTTGAATACACTTGAGTGTACAGATTTTAATCATTTTTTAAACGTTTTAATATCGATTTTTCAACAAAATGACATTTAACCTGACCTAACTTAGTTTATAAAAATGTATGGTTATCAGCAGAACTATATGTCTTTACTCATTATAGTTGTCCCTGCACATTAAACTGGGGATGGAGAAAATATTTAAACAAACAAAAACAAAAACTTCACACTTGACATTTGTCTACCACATGTTACTACGACCGACTGCTAAGTAGCACATCTCCCGAATGTGTGCAGCATGTTTCAGAGAGAGCAAAGTGACAACATTAGTCCGGTGAGATTTGAAAAATCGTACTAATTCGCTGTCTAACCGCTCTGTCCGCAAAAGGAGGCATTCCTTTTTTTTCATGAGCCATGCAAATATAAACAAAGTGCAGAATTACGTACTTCACTTATTATGATTTACTCCAACAGTGACACACATCTGGAGTGCAGCTTTAAAAGCAAGATGTGCATGAACATGCGGGACATTCTAACTGCAACATTTCTTAAAGGTTCTCTGGAAAATGTACAAAAGCTAAAACTGTTTAGTGCGGCCCCTAGCACTTCAGCGGTCATAAATAATTTGGATACTGATAAAACGGTAATGACCTGCCAGTCGATGGGTCCAATTTAACTAGGAGCAATTCCACTTCAATCCATTCTGATCTCATCTAATCTGATCTCTGGTCACTTCCAGCAATAAAAGTGTCTATGCAAACCCCCCGCCTACTGCACGCTCTCCAGAGACACTTACATCAGCCCTCGCGTGCAGTCAGGATGATGCGGCGGACAGGGCAGGAGCCGCGGCTCCAAGATGTTTTCGCTCGCCTCCAGCACAGTGCATGTCACGTTTTTATGCACTACAAATGCACACCAGTTTCTGCAAAAGAGTAAAGAGCAATCAAAACAAATACTGTACACCCAAGAAAATACCCAGCTAACCGAGAACATTCTCAGAAATTTCTGGCAAATGTTTCTCTTAAAGTAATGAATAAACACTAACACATTTGTTCAAAGTTATCTGGTTTTTAATATAGGTTATAAAACGTAAGGCAAAAAATGACATTGTTCCACTTTTTTTTAAAGTTGGATATTCGTCTAACTTTTAAAAAATGCTGCAGAACATACTCGTTACATTCAGAGAACATTCAAAAAGTAACATTCCCATAATGTTCGCACAATGATACAACGTAATGCTCATTTAATGTTTGTAGAACCAAGAAAAAAAGCTTTAAAAAACTGGACGTTTTGAACGTTCAGGGGGCATTCAGAAAAAACTTCTTAGCTTAATGGGAATGTTAACAGAATGTTCTTAGACCATATTTTATTAGCTGGGTAGCACCCCATTACAACATCCTTTAGAAGACATTACTAATAATTTGGAACAGAAGTCAAGTGAAAATCATAATTGAAGCAAGACTGAAGAAGGAATAGGGGAAACCGGGGTAACACTTTTTGCTTCAGCATACGTAACTCACGGATTTTGAGCTAGAGTGCTTAAACTTTTATACAAAACACCCACAAATCACCAATTCAAACCTCTGCAAGAATATCACATTTATGGTGTGCCGTTGTTACAACAATCTACCCCACGATCGAGGTAAGTAGTAACAATTAAGCAACATCCTTCAAAAACAGGTTTATTAAAACAATCCAAAACAATGCCTTTCTTTCTGTGATTGACCACAGCTCAAATACACGTGTTTGACTCAGGTGTGTGCATGTGTGTGTAATTTAGTCTACTAGAACAAACTTCCTTAAGAGTATTTACTGCATGCTCAATGAACACTCGGCTCGACTGAAAAACACTGTCAATATGTGTGTGAGTTTGTGTGTGAGTGTGTGAATATTCTCAATCAATGGTGAAAAATGAATGTTGTTAACCCTGGAGTGCAGGCTGGGTGGGCCCAGAGACAAGGCACGTTTACCCACACTTCCTTTGGCTTTGAGTTGCCAAATGGCTCCATACAGACAACACAAAAAGTTTTTGTGGAATCCTCACAACTGGCTTTCAACTTTGTCTTTGCAGCAGATCTGACTGACCTGCCCTTCTTTGAAAGCTCATCAGTTTTTGTTAATAAAACACCTCTCTACTGTATATTTCTTTTCCACTGACTTTGCATTCTGTAAAATTATTTATATAAGAAACTGTTCTTAGTTATTTATAAGGGGATGGTTGTAACACTTTTTTAAAGATGTGTTAAACACCACCCCTATCAACCAGTGTTTAGCTAGCCATATTAGCATAATGTGTGGAAATTAGCAGGTTAAAAGGCAGCATATTTTGCCTGATAAACTACAATGTAATCTAATATAAGTTAAATTATTTTATCCGCAAAAGTTTAAGTAAACAAAATGTAGTGTTGGTACAAAAAAAATATTTTTTTTTCTTAAAATCTGCATGTGCCTATTTATAGCATTGACACGCATTCATATGGAATCTGTGAGGAAGTCAGTAATCCTGATTTGGTGGTGTTACAAGTAGCCTACAACACTCCCTATGTTACTTACAACTAGGTCTCCTCTAAATCAATAAATCACTGCATAGGTTACAATTTTTTGGCATTGATTTTTTTTATTTTTTATGTTCTAATCATTTGTCCTGCATGTTTCACATTAATTAGGAAATGTACAGTAGTGTATTACGATACAAGTTTCTTACTAGTTCTCCAGAGGCATGCGATTTCTAGTTCGTTAATCTTGCTAGTTAAAAAAAATGGTAATAATGTACTCATTTGTTCCTGCATTTATCAATTAATTACATATTTTTGCATACATATGCTGACATTTACAATCAAGTTCAGTTGCATATAAATTGCATGCAGATCCTATCCTATAAAGTTTGAATCCCATATTGGCCCATTTATTCTCAAAATCTGAGATAACTATAGGTTTTTTTCCCCTAATGCCAGCTCCAGAACAGAAGGTTACTTACTTGTTTCGTTGTCTTGAAACAGAGCTGGAATAAGCACTGCCCTGGAACAGACTATACCTCGACGGAGTCCCGTGCGCCAAAGGAAAGGTAATAAGACTAATAATAACCCCTGCACAGAAGTGCACGTAACACCCAAGGACGCACTTCATTTCAAATCACTCAACCAGAGTCAGCATCCACCTTATTCGAGTATTTAAAATAAGCTCAACTAAAAATGTTTTTAAAGTTTCTTGACAGAATGATGGCAGTGAAATGTGACAGTGCTGCGAGTTCGCTCGAGCTCCCGCCCCGCAGAGCGCGCGCAGCTTTCTACTGGATGCTGCAAAGCGCGGTATCAGGTTCCCAACTTCATTCCTGTTCTCCCAATAAAATGTACAAAGTATACTTATTAGACGCTGCTTTTTACGTGGTTATTTTGTTTATACCATTTCTTTAAAACGTAGGCATATCTCTCAGGAAGCCCTAGACAAAAAATGACTAAATTAAAAACTGCACTGAATTAGCCGTGAAAATAGTTGATATTTGGGTTGCTGACACGACACGGAGATTAGGTTACTCTATCAAACATTTTAAAGAATTATTTAGCAGACATATGATATTAATTGAAAAACTGTTATAAGTAGACAAATAAGTAAATTTGCTGACGTGTTGATAAGTTTGGCCCCCCATATAGGCTATATATATATATATATGTGTGATGGGCAAAGATTACTCTAGATTAATCGCATCCAAAATAAAAGTTTGTGTTTCCATAATATATGTATGTGTACTGTGGATAATTATTTTCTATATATAAATACACACACGTGCATGTATATATTTAATAAATAATAAAAAAAGCCAATAAAAAATCCTATAGTTTCCCCCCCCAAGGGAACCACCGTAATGCTAACTTCAGGGTTGGCCTATAAGAACTCATCATCACTGTAACACTCTATAGACATTAAATAGAGCATGCATTGAAATGTGTACACTATTCGTGTGTGTGCAAAAAGGCTTTACAGTCACAGAAAAAAGATGGCTTTAGTTAAAGTGTGATTGCTGGAAGGTTTGTTGAATAAAAAAAGATGACAGGACCTGATGTTACTGAAAAACCTTTTTTATTTCTCAAAGAACGATACAAAATATATTAACTTTTTTTTTTTTTTGCTTTCTTCTTAAATCCTGGAATTTAAAACAATGTGTAAAGAGTGTAAAGTAAAAAAAAAAAGGATTTACAAAGAACACAAAACAATCTTTGATATTCAAAAATTGATAAATTCAAAAAGCATTGCTTCAGCTGTCAGCTCGTTGCATCATGAATCTGCGGGGGGAAAACAACAACATACTATTAACTTCAGTGAAAAAGCAACAGACAAGACAGAAAAAAAAAACTATTACGCACATTTCACAGAATTAATTTGCAGTACATATGCGGTACGGAAGCTGTGCTTTCACACAAGATGCGTTTGCAGTGGGTAACTAATATGCGGCTTCTGAATCAATAAAAAGAACTGCAACAAAATAAAATTGTTTCATGGCACACAAAAAAGCAAACAACATATATACTTATACTGATATATATATACCGATGTCCGTAAGCAAAATTGAAGAACTGTTGTGACAATTTCGAACAAAATTCGCCTTTGGCTAAGCCACGCCCTAGAATGTAGATTGACCAATCACAGCGCAGCCAAGAACGAGCTCCGACAGAGGCTCCGACACTTTTTCACGGCGCTCCATTGACTTCAACGCAGGAGGCTCATATTTTTGGTCTCGGCAGGCTATTACGTCGTCGTTTTATAAAAAATATGGTTAAACGTTGTGCCTGGGGCATTTGTAACACAGATACGCGTTTCCCAGAGAGGTTGGAAGGGGGTGTCCGTTTTTTCCCCTTCCCAAAACCGAAGTTAAATACTGACAAGTGTCGTCTTTGGATTAAACTGTGTGGACGTCCTCTCAGTCAGCGAAACCCCTCAAGGATCAACAAGCACACTTTTGTGCTCTAAGATACATTTAGCTTTTAACCTTACTGTGAAGTTATACTAGTTAGACAGTTTTATGCTGGTTTAGGTCATGATTTCGGTTCTCTGCCCTAATTGTTGATACGCTAGCACACGCTGCTAATAAATACAGCTTTATACTCGCGTAGTCCGTTTGCTTTGTAAATAATAACGATTATAGAAGTGAATAGAGACCTACCCAGCTCTGCATGACAGTGTTTCTCCTGATATTGTTAGTCACAGCCTCCGTCTCGATTAGGATATTCGGTGGCTCATTGTTTGACTGTGACCGTTATGCTTTTGCCTGTATTTGGATGCCTTGTTGTTGCTCGCGTTTCACCGTATGTCTTGAATAAAGCCTTCAAACGCACACTGCAGACACTTTTGCCTACTTCTATCGGACACTTTATTTGCTGCTTTATAAAAGTTTGATAAAATTTCAGCAGGAAGAGCTGTCACAGCATAAGCCATGTTGATGCCAAACCAGAGCGCATATGAAGTTGTCGGAGGTAGCAACAGTAACTAAGGGGGGCGGGGCTTAGCCAAAGGTCAATTGGGCTAAAACGAAATTCGGTTGGAGTTAGAAACAGCTTGACAAAGCAAACTTTGCGGAAAAGTTTGGCTGGTAAACACCTTCAAACTACAATTTGTCCATGGTAATAACGTAATAGGTAGGTGTGGCTCTGAAGCTCCGCCTTCTTTGACGTGGAAATCTCTGGTTAATTTCTTCTGTTCAGTCAAGGTCAAGTTTAGACAAGTAAAAACATGAACACACTGAACATGAACACGCATTGTAGTAGACAATTAAGCTGAAATTCTTATGGAAAGTGATATTGACATTGTTTTTTTTCCATGTTTAACACTGTAAAGCTGCAGGGAATTTTTTTCAAAACAATTTTTTTTGTATAAAGTGCTATATAAATAAATGTGACATGACTTGATATCCACATCACTATAATCAGATGCTTTCTTAACTGCCATTTTCTCACCGCTGACATTTTTGTGGTGTTTTTATTTAGTTTTTGAGAGGAAAGTATGTAGCACATATTTACATAAAAAAATATATAAAATAGATGCTATTAATTTATTGTTAATTAATTCAGGTTATAGAACCATGTAAAACTATAGTAATTAGCGGTGCACAGGAGAGGAATCCTGTTCTGATCCATGCTGATGGTAGGATGTAGTTAGAGGAGGTGTTAGATGGTGAGGATGATTGCTCTGGACTTCATGGGAGGAGGTGATGGGGTGGAATGCTAGAAATCCTCTTGTTTATGGGGGCTGGGTACGTGTGGCTTGATGTTGCTGATTTGCATCCGCTAACCCCAGATCTGAAAGGTAGCTGAGGATATAAATGTGTGCCCAGTTCTGGTTCCTAAGCCTGTTAACTTTAAGCACTAAACTGAGGGCAAAATAGTAAATCCCATGTCCTGTCACGGCACACGTGGTTGAGCTGCGGTTGTGGCGTGGGTTATAGTAGCGTTTTTTCAGCTGGACTTGGTGATATAACTCTTCTCGTTTTCGGTCTCTGTCAACCTTTAGACATTAGTGATGGCGCTCTGGGATGTTTGATGGGGGTATCTGCTATTTGTGCAGATAATGGAGGAATGGATGTGCCCAGAGGTGGTGTGGGAGTTGAAGATATTTGACCTTCTGGTGTTGGGGTTGCATACTTCTGTACAACAGTAAGGGGACTGTATGGTCAACTTAAATGGCATAATTCTGGTTCCACATCCTCCTGAGTCGTTCTCATGTCCACTGGTTTATCAATATATATATATATATATATTTAAATTCCACAATAGAGATTACATTTTTGATCATAGACTGTCTTGGGCAAAGATAGTTGTCGAGTGGACCTTTGGCATTCAACCAACCAGATGGAGAGTGCTGTTGAGTACTGAATGCTGTCTCTGTGGTCACTGGAGTATGCATCCTATAATCACAACTACATCCTAAATCCTTCTGAGAACCAAAAGTGGCTGGATGAGATGAAAGAAAGAAAGAGGAAGAGTCCTACCACATGTGAGAAATGTTGGTTTAGGGGATGCAAAGAAGCCTACCGTATGATGTGCGAAAGATGCTTTTGCACATTTGCAGCTCCCCTGTAGGGCGAGTGTCCAGGCAAAACCACATGGTCTAAGACTTATACCAACCTACTATACTATTTACTACCAACTACCATAAAACAATGTTGAATCTACAGGACTTTTTGAATTGTAAATAGCTTTGCTTCGTTGTGAAACAAAATATCTGTGGTACATTTTACAAAGAGAATAAACACAGCCTAATTGAATCACTGAATTACTTGTTGTGTCTTTCTTCCATTCCCCTGCCACTTCCAGGACTGGGTTGTGGTGTCATCAGGCTAAGTACCCGTATTATATAGAAACATATAGAAGCCGTGAATCAACTGCACACTGCAAACGCATCTTATTTAAAAGCACAATGAGCGTGCAGCTTCTGCAAACACATCATGTGTGAAACAGGAATGATAGAGCAAACATTTCAGATGACCATTGATTTACCCAGCTTGCAAGGTTTGCGACGGGCCCGTTTAGGAGGAACTGAGGATGTTTCAGGCTCAAGGCTTCGTTTCACTCTTTTTTCAGGAGTTCTGGCTGCAAACACACACGCATACACATTTCAGTCAACATTTGTCAGAATTCACCAATTATAGAAATTATTGAGTACGTAGAAGTTAAAGGAATCATTCCTATCCCCATTTGAAGGAATATGTATTGCCATTGCTAAGGCACAAAAAGCATCAAATTAGCTGAAAGTTCACACACTTGCAAATACATTGCATTCAGAAAGTATTCAGACCCCACTATTTTTTTTCACATTTTGATGTTGCAGCCGTATGCTAAAATACACGTGAACACCACATTTTTCACACTTTTAATCTATTCTATACCACACAATGACAAAACAAAAGCAAATAATCAAAAGTCTGGTTTTGCATTCAGTAAAGTATTCAGATCCATTCATTTGTTTTTAAATGTTGGCATGTTGCAGCCTTATCTAGTCAACAAAAGTAGAAATGTCCATCCAGCCACATACAGTTAAGGGTCTGGGCTAATGTTGAGATCCCCTTCCAGATCACTGTGATATCGGCCAATAAACTTGACAATAAACAGACTTTTTCTTAACCCTGAATTAGATTATATCATATAACATAGACTGTTGTACTAAGGCTATAGTTTCTTCATGTAAACTCAATACTGAAGTATACAGTACTACATTACAAGCATGCTGTGCATGAGAAATAACAATCTACAAAGGTTAAAACACATACCAAGGGTTTGCTCAAGTTCTCTTAACTCTTCCTCTTGCTCCTTGAGCTCTTGTCGTTTCTGTTTCATCTGAGGACTCTGCAGGTTCTGAAAATGATTTTTATAATCGGATTCGACATCAGAGGCCTTCTGCATTGCACCACTGTACTGCTGTAATAACTCTGTAAATGAACATTCAAATATAAGAGACAGAGATTACATACAGTTTTCATCCATTTATAAGGAGACTTTTTTCTCTCACATAAGCATTTTTTATGACAAGACACCACAGGTGAATATGGTATTATGATTTTCTAAAATGTTATGTTTAAATGTGCAAAATATGCATCATTTAATAAAATATGCACCAATTTACATATATTTCCAGACCTGAAATCTGAACATCGAATAATTATTTTAATTTTCTTGTAATTAGAGATAAAGGTTTTCAGAGGGGATTTTGAATATCTCTCTTTATCAACCTTTATCAATTATGGAAATTTTAGCGCATGTAAGTGTTACTGAAGTGGATATTTCTGGTTCAGTGCAGAAAAAAAAAATCTAATATTGAGAAAAAAGCCTTTAAAAGATATGTATTATAATTGAAATCAGTCAGAAATACTGTAGATAAAGTTTAAGAAAATAAACACAAAGGAATAGTACACTTATAAATGAAAATTCTGTTATCATTTACTAAACCTCAAGTTGTTTCAAACCTGTATGAATTTCTTTCTTCTGCTGAACACAAAGGAAGATATTTTGAAGAACGTCAGTAACCAGAAAGTTGATGTACCCCATTGACGTCCATAGTAGGAAACAAAAAAATACTATGGAAGTCAATGGGGTCTATCAATTGTTTGGTTACAGACATTCTTCAAAATATCTTCTTTTGTGTTCAGCAGAAGAAAGAAATCCATACTGGTTTCAAATAACTTCAACTACTTCGAGTAAATGATGACAGAATTTTCATTTTTAAGTGATCTATTCCTTTAAATATGCATTTTGGATGTTTTCTTTCCACTAGTCTGAAATAAGATGTATTATGGAAGCAAAATAGCCCCAAATCTCTAAACTGACCAGTTAATGAAAAAACAGTGGTTTTGCCTATAGTGTCTTGCCTTAAGTACCCTAAGAATAATATATGCATTCTAACATTATACTGAAGCAATAAAATAACGATTAAAGGGATAGTTCACTTTAAAATTAAAATTCTGTCATCATTTACTCACCCTCAAGTTGTTTCAAACCTGTATTAATTTATTTCTTCTGCTGAACACAAAGAAAGATATTTTGAAGAATGTCAGTAACAAAACAGTAGTCTGTACCCATTGACTTCCATAGTATTTTTTTGTCCTACTATGGAAGTCAATGGGTACAGACTACTGTTTGGTTACTGACATTCTTCAAAATATCTTTCTTTGAGTTCAGCAGAAGAAATAAATTAATACAGGTTTGAAACAACTTGAGGGTGAGTAAATGATGACAGAATTTTAATTTTAAAGTGAACTATCCCTTTAACACAACTTTTAGTTTTGGTTAACTGTTATGTTTAATATGAGCGAGAAACACTAAGTACAGTAAAAAAAGTATAATAATTTCTTCCACTGCACCAAGAGAGAAAGTATGTTAGTTACCTATCTGAAGGCATGTATGGTCGTACGCTTTGGGTAATGGTGCTCCAAAGACTTGCCCTCGAAGTTTCTCGATGGATGGAGCCTTGTTCTGCAGACCACCAAACTTCCCGTTGCTGCGTATCCGCTCCCCTTGACGTGTTAGGAGCGTGGGGCACTGCATCTTATTTTGAACCACCTACCAAATATTCACGTTTATACATGCTGTGGTAAATATTTGAATATTATTCAACACAAACACATACACTCAGTCTCTTACCCCCCGACGATAGTGATTTGCAGAATCCAAATCATCAATTAATATGGTGTCTCCAAGAAGGGTTGCAAAAACTGAAAAGAGTCAGAATACATCAATAGCTTCACTATTTGATTATGTTTGCACTGATCATACTTGCAAGTTTTAAAAATAATGCATGCTGACATCTACAGGCTGCCAAATATTTGAGGCAAATATGATTGTTCAATCCACAATACACACACATGCGCACACCATTAGATCATTTGATACTGCCAATATAGCCTCTATGCCAAGACACTTAGCTGTGAAGAAAGATTGCAAATAAGAAAATTCCATTACATCATTCCATGACACATTAATATGGCAGTATTCTGCAAAGATTTCAAATTGAAAGTGCACAACTATACAAACTAAGTTAAGACACAAAATATAATGCAACTGGGCTCTCCAGGTGGTGTTAGAGTATGTTTTTATACTCAAACTCATATTCATGCTCTCAAACTCCAAATACCCATTCAAACAAGTCATTCATGCTCTTATTATTTTCCCTTAAATGTGAATTAATCTATTAATTTGTTATTTGTTAATCATGGGTTATTTTCTGGAAAGTCTGTTTTTCCTCTCTGTATTAAGAATTCATCATGCTGTTTTTCATCAGTATAACCAGGATTCAAGATTAATACTCAGTGAGCACTGAATGAGAGTGAAAATTGGCTTTGGTTAGTAAATGAAACAGATGGAATTGTTTTGGAAGTGCAGCAGGGGTGTTGGGGTATGACAGTTGCCATACATTGGTTGCCTAGTAAATGCCAAAATATTTATTATAAAAAAGAGAATTAGGTTTGAAATGATTACATTAGTTGTGAATTAAATAATTTTAATTATTAACAGAAGTAAATCAAGAACAATATATTGAGTTAAAAAGCCTATAGCAACTATTAATAACTAGTTCACGTGTGAACTGTCATTCTGGCTGTCAACTATCAACCGGGGCACAACACAGATAATAAGTACCGGTACACAAATACTTTCTGGAGAATTTATAGGCCTTGTGTTGTATGTTTATTAATCTTATTTTCTCATGTGTACTTTTTGTGCTCTTGATGCTCTCTTCAATCATGAACTCTACATTAATCTACACAGGAGAGTTATTTTTGCTAAATAACACTTTACGGTGTGTTTCTGAACAAACCCTATAGTGCGCATTCAAAATATTTGCCATATACAGCATTAGTTGCATGACATTATTTTATGGCATGCTATTTTTAAGCTGGAAGGTTCACTGCCATTACATTTAAGGTCATATGGCATTAGAACAACATTAGAGTGAGAAAATCAGTTGCTTTTCATTGCTTTGTGTGGTTTATCCCAGAGATAGTCAGAGAAAAATTAACTGTTAAGAAGTCAAATAAAAAACTTCAATTGTGCAGTTTTTTATTGTTTTATTTATTATTTGATGTTTCTTTGAAATAAACTGCTTTTATTGTAGAATCATAAGGTAACTTGACTTTGTTATTTTTTATTCATTCATATATCAGCAGCCGCATATAATTGCCATTTTATGTCTGAATCTAGCAGGAACGGAGAGTTGTATGCTGTTGTCAGTGAGTGTGAATGACTTGCCTTTATTGCAGCTTTCTACATGCTCGGGAAAAATGAACAGATCTTTGACAAACACAGGATTTCCAAGTGGATGGAAGAGAGACGATCCATTCCTGATGTGAGGCAATGGCCTAAGACACATGAAATAAAGCAAACAAAAAGCAAATCGATATTGTTAATCCAGCCTAAGCATTGGTTGCTTAAATTTCAGAGCAAATCAGCATTTTTTTATTATTCTAAACTTTTGACCAGTAATGTATATGTACTGAATCACTTCTATCATTCAAAACCAGGGTTGCCGGTTAGTCGATTCAGTTAGTCGCAGAAAAAGAATTTCCACAGGAATTGGTGAAGCAACGCAGTCCTTGACAAACAGATCATTAACACAGCTGGTCTATATGGTAATTATGACGGGCAGGAAAACCAAACGTTCACCTATAATTCATCAACCTCAAATATGGCATATCATTGGAAGCATGCAAGTAGTAGCCTAACATGATCCACTTTACATGGCCGTTCGCTCAAAGTTAACTTTAACCTAGATAAATGTGTGCTATTATTAGGCACATATCCGAGTGGAAGCTAAATTAGTACTGCGCTTACTGCATGCCTAACTTAATGAGCCTTCCTCTCTAAAGGCACATCAACTATACTGTGGAGATGACCAGTCGGCATCGTCAACTTCATCTTTGCAGCCGACAGTTACTCAAAAAACACAGGTTTATGAATAAATTGTTAAAATATTCAGTCAGTCTCCTAGCTGTTTTTTCCAATACATTAATTTTTAAGTATTCATTTAAAAAATTGGTTATTTCGTGGAGCCTCTCTTATACACGTCTACTCTCTTTTCCGCTCTATAGCGCCTTGCAACACATTCATAATCATTACTTTTGTCGATGCACTAAAATTCCTTCTCAGCCCTACTAAAAAACACTAAGTATCTGGAAATTAGGGCTGAACGATTTTGGAAAATAATCTAATTGCGATTATTTTTTACCAATATTGCGATTGCGATTTAATATGCGATTATTTTTTAAGCTCTTTATCTTTTATATTATTCAACAAACACAAGCAATAAATCATTGTAAAATATGGATGGGAATCTTTAGGCACCTCATGAGCAGATCAACTTTTTTTATTAATTAATTAATCTTATTAATAAAACTTTAAATATTAATTTAATTACATATGTAATTATAAGTAGGCTACTTTTAAAAATAATTCCATATTAAAAAACTAAATTAATACAATTACATGTTAAGAATTTTAAATAGGCTATATAAACGAATAGCTTAAAAACATAAAAGCTATCAATAACAAAGAGTGTTTCAGTATTTAAGAGTAGTCTGAATGTTTTCCATTCAAGAGCTGTGATTAAGTGATTTTTCCTTCTCAGTTTAGATACACTAATGCACAGATCTCTTTTGAAATATAAGATGTGGTTTGTCCTGTCTGTTTAATAACTTACGACATAACTGACTGTTTACATTAATTTCGCGTCATAAACGCATTTTGAGATGCAAGTACACGTAGACAGAGTTGCTCACAGCCGCATGTGAGAGCGCTCTTCACAAAGAGGGCGTGAGTATTTGATATTGAAAGCAGCTTCTGTCGATGGTTTTCATGTTTTTATTTTTAATAAGCCAACTGCATTCCAAAAGACATATGATGCCTTTATAGAGCATTTGTAAGGAAAATACCAGTGGGCGAGACCGCGCACTACTAGAGTAACATCAAGGAAAGCGCGCGTATTTCACAGCGCATATCTAGTGCCATATGATCTTCTAGTCAAGTGCAATGAAGCCCGCGAATGTCCAATTCGCTTTGCCTTTTCCGAACTGTATGAAAGACTGTGTGTGTGACAGAGGAATTAGAATCAAGCAGAATACGGTTGTTTATAAAGCACACGCAGCGTCATCACGCATCTGTTTAAAACTAAGCTCAGACTCGATTCTGAAATTATCTGAATCCATACAGAATCGTTGAAGAGAATCTATAACACAATCACATAAATTAAACAAACTGTTCTTTCCTGTAGTCTATGCCAGGCCTATTTGCGTAGCGTGCCAAGTTGATGCTTCCTCTGCAGTGCAGATTGCTTTACTATCGCGTGTCACGTGACCAGTGTAATCGCAGCTTTTGCGATTACAAAATCGTGTTACATCATATCGCGATATTATCGCAAATGCAATTAATCGTTCAGCCCTACTGGAAATATTTGGATATTTGAGTATGTATGCATGTGTACCTGTCATTTGGTCTCCAGAAGACGGTCTCGAGGGGTAAGACTTGTTGTCGTCCTTGTGTATCATCATAGATTTTCTTGGCAGCAGATGTTGTTTCAGTAACCACACAGTCCATGTCACCAAGCATATGCCAAGAGATCACCTTCGCTGCATCTTCATCCTCCAATCGTGCAAGATGAGCTACCTACAAATCATTACACAAACATCATCACATGAACTAAAATTTCTTTGACAGGTTAATCCAGAGGTTCTCAACTTTTTTGGGATGAATGTCCGGGGCCAGATTTAGGCTAGAATTTAGGCACAGATAACGTTCTTCTGTTTTTTTATGATTTGTGATTTTATTCAAATCTGAGGTAGGCTGTGTGTTGATGAAGGGCTGTAAAATGCACCCAACAAGTAAAAAACTAACATCAGAAAATTAAAGTATTTTTCTTTTATTAGCTAAAAGTAATGGCTAGACATGTTATACACTCACAACGGATTCCTTCTGCAGCGGAAAAGCAGAGGCTGACAATCACAAGAGCAAAAATGGGCAGAAATATTTGCGTGCTATCAAGGTATGAATTACGGGGAGTTTAATGTATCTTCATGAATATGTATCTTCATATTTACTTAGAGTAACGAGCAAAACTTAAAAAAAGTTAATTTACTATAACACCGGTTCGTCTCTCCACAAGATTTTTTCCTAATGTTTCCCAATTGTGTTTCTCTAATAGGTG
The DNA here is from genome assembly GCF_949152265.1 of Phoxinus phoxinus. Taxonomy (NCBI): domain Eukaryota; kingdom Metazoa; phylum Chordata; class Actinopteri; order Cypriniformes; family Leuciscidae; genus Phoxinus; species Phoxinus phoxinus. The sequence continues at coordinate 10,039,319 of NC_136877.1, read as the reverse complement.
TAAGTCTAATATTGGTACTGTGATGCATATGTTCTGGAGCTGTGACATGATCAAGGTGTACTGGAAAGAGATAAATAAAATTGTTCAGAGGACCTACTAAGCGAGAAAATTTATACTTCTGTTGTGGTCCACTCCTCATGTCCCTTCTGTTAATATGTGGTTGAATCAAATTGCTTTTTTCCTGCCTTTAGAAAAACTAACTTGTGTATTTGGTCCCCTCTTTGGAATTTTCTTGAAAATGTATGTTGAATGTCTATTTTCTTGACTCTTTTTTTTGCTACTACCCTTCACTCAATCCTTGAACTACCAGTTGATGGACGAGTGTATATGCCGCCATGAGACACCTGTACCACAGTTTTGATACTGAAAACCATTTAAAAAAAATTTAATTAAAAAAGAAAATGGTAGCATTTTATTTAAAGTGTAAATAAGATTTAAAAAAAAACTCATATCAGGGAGAGGTGTATAAATAAATAGAGAATAATCACCAGTAACCAAGAGAACGGACAACGGAATAAAGTGCTTGAGAAAAATGTGTCTTTGCTACACACAAGTATGGAAGCTAATTTCCACCACATATAGTTTGACGTTTTGTCATAATTTTGACTTATGTCTTATTTCAACTTTTTATGTCAGTTATGTCGTAATTAAAAACATTATGTTATAATTATGCATAACACATGTTAACAGGCCAGTGTTGATGTTTCAATAAGCATGGCATCACATGATACAAAAATCAAACACACACCTTTCCCAGAACTTGCGGACTGCCTTTGAAAAGGTCAGGAATGCTACATTTCCGTCTAGGTTGATTCTCCATCCTGATCAAAATTGCTTTCTTGTCATTTATTACATTCTTTATTGCTGATACCTAGACAGATACGTAAACAAAAAGACAAACAAGCATCTATGATGATTGGAATAAAATGCATGCTTCTACACAGACCAAACAACAATGAAACAGTATTTATGTTAGTGTTCATGTGTGTGCATGTTCAGACTCACAGTGGTTAGTTCTGAGATGTCTAAGCCACTTTTCACAAGCTCTGGTTTAAGCTCATTTAGTTTGCGGGATGCATCTCGTACCTGACCTGTAGAGAAAAAAAAAGAAGAAAGAAAGTGTCACATGATCTTGATCCTAAAATAATGAATGAATAAAATTAATTAATGCATAAATGAATAAATAAATGCATTAATACATAAAAAACACACACACATTATATATATATATATATATATATATATAAACTAGGGCTGTCAAACGATTAAAATATTTAATCGCGATTAATCGCATTAATGTCATAGTTAACTCGCGATTAATCGCACATTTTTATCTATTCTAAATGTCTCTTGATTTCTTTTTGTCCCATTATTTTTTCTCATTTTAATGCTCTTATCAACATGGAAAAGTGGATCGGCTTGCTTTGTGCAAATGTTTTTTTTTTATTGAAAACAACATTGGCATATACTGTGTTCAATTTCACGCTAACATTCTCACTTGGAGCAAATAATCTCTCACACAATGTAACACTGTCCATCAATAAAAGGGTGAAAGAAATACTGACGAGGTAACGTTATAGAAACGCATCAGCGGTGTGTGTGCTTGGCCATCAAGTTCAGACTGGACGTGCTGCGATGATAGCTCAGTTCACAACGACAAAACACACAGATCACTTTGGTCTTGTCAATTGAACCATTTGGCAACTTTTTAAAAGTAAACTTTCCATTTAGAATCTTATTGGCATCCATTTCGGCGTCTCACGCTCATCATTCATCCACTCAAAACGTAACGTTCAGACGAGAAGCGCCGCGTCGCGCCTCGTATTTAAAATTCGAACACATTATTCTCTATGAGTGTACACACACCGGCGGCGCCATTCAGCGTTTTTATTGCTGGCCATAAACTGAGAAAGTGCGCGTCCGATATACTAGACGCGCTCAGTTGTCCTAGACGCGGCTCGGCGCTGCGCTTATCGTCCACTCTTTGGCCGGTTCGCAAGCCCAAACAGGTGTGTGCGGCGTGCCTGTTGTTTTGTTTCTGGTCTCGCTAGATCCGGTGTGGTGTTGTAGTTTTAATAACGTTACTAGTTGTTGCAAAAGCATGTGAAAAAAACTACAAAGTTTGCTAGGCGTTAATCTCGCGATAAAAAAATTGACGCCGTTAAAATGGGTTTGCGTTAACGCCGTTAATAACCCGTTTAACGGACAGCCCTAATATAAACATAAATGAATGAATTAATCAGATAAAAGCATAAATGCTTAAATGAATGAACAAAATAAATGCATAACAGCATAAATGAATGAATGAAGTGCCTACACTCAAGTTCAGATTTCAGTTGTTCATTGGTCTCAAAGATGTCCCGGTACATCAAAACCGCTTTGGAAAGGAGATCTTTCTTCTTACTGAGATTCACAATGACTTCCTGATATTCTGCATCTGGAATAGATTAAAATATAATTTGTAGTAAGAATTTAACAGTTGTAGTTTCCCAAAATTGTGACTTTATGGTGGTATTTATATGTGCTCAACTTGTAAATCAAATCACTCCAACAAGACTTCACATCACAATGGGTAGCACCACACAGTAAAATCTCATTGGTATGAAATTCAAGTCAAGTCCAATTTATTTGTACACTTAGCAGATTACTGCCAATTATACAGTTCAATAAACAATCAAGACGTTGAGATTTGCAATAAAGCTGGGGTGTCCAAACCTGCTCCTGGAGGGCCACTGTCCTGCAGAGTTTGGCTCCAGCTTGCCTCTACACATTGCCTGGAAGTTTCTAGTATGCCCAGTAAGAGCTTGATCATCGGGTTCAGGTGTTTAATTGGTGTTGGCGCTAAACTCTGCAGGACAGTGGCCCTCCAGGAGCAGGTTTGGACACCCCTGCTATATAGTGTGTGTATATATATATAGTGGAAGCGAATATATTGAATATATGCAAATAAAATTAGATACTTTCTTTTATATCCAATTCTACATATAAAGCAGTGCAATAATATTAATAATAGTTCTACACCGCTACATATTAAACAATAATGTTACTTGTCGTAAGAAACCTGTCACACTTCTTTTAATTATGGATTTAGTTAATCTTTTTAAATGTACGGTATTTAATATTGATTTTATTATGAAATGAACTGAATTTGATCGGTTACAGCAATATTTCAATTATAAAGTCTAACTCTTAACTGTTATACTCATTAGTTATGTAACAAATATTGGGCTCTTTGTCTGACTAACCATTGCAGAATCTGAAAGGCAGGCTGTATGGAGTGATGGTAACGCTAGTCTGCTGAAACTCAGGATGGAAATGGAGAATGTACTCAGCTCCATCCACACCAGGACTGTTCTCCAAAAGAACCAAATCCTACAGGGCAAACAATAACACCCATTTACCAACAATGACAAGTGAACAGGATAGGTTTTTTCTTTTAAATCAGAGTTCATGTCCATAATCATCTTTAGGCTGCTTTAATAACCAGTTTTAGGAAAAAGGAGAAATCTGATCAGTGTAAATGTGTGTGTATGCGCAAACATTATTTAAAAGGGTCTACCACTTTTGAGATGTGAGCTATAAAATGCAAATAAAATAAAATGTTACAATAAAATCACAAATAATACATTCGGTATTTCGAAATGTTTTGAACAAAAATGTATATATATATATATATTTTAAATCAAGTTGAATTTATCACCATTGATACAAGATTAACGAAAACTAAAACTTTTAAGTATTTTAGTTCATTAAAATAAAGCTGAGATCAAATAAAAAATAAAATACATTTTGGATAAATAAAATGTGCTTACAAAACATAGAACAAAGTAACATTTGAAATTTTGCCCTGGAAATGAACTGAAAAAACAAAATTTTTATAAAATTAAAAAGCTAATTCAATACAGTATATACACTAAACAGTAAACACTCACAGTAATGACAGTCTCCCCGTTAGTAAGGCTGCATGACAAACTTTTTCCTCCATTCTCAAACAAAGGAACCACCATTTTTCCAGTGCCTTTAATTGTAACCACCACTTTTCCATCTATACCTTCACCAGCAGCGTTATCATATTGGTCCTGCAAAGTAAGAAGAAAACACAAAAGTTGTCTGTGAAGTAGCTCACTGTGAACAAACCCCCGAAAGGTAAGCACAGAATGCATCAGATAGCACGGCAGCGCCATATTGAGCTCTCAAAAACAAAACAAAAACATACTAAATTATGTCAAAATTCCCGCTTTGTCGAGTATCCTTGTAACCACAGACTTAAAACCCCTGGGGTCCGCTGGCGAAACCAGCTCGTTTTTTTTTCTTATCAGTGCAAAAGACTCAAAATACTCTGTTGATTTTGATCTTACATATACCGGTAAGTGTTATACATCATTCGATCCTGTTAAGTGTATTTTTTTTGTGTATACTCACAATAAAAACAAAGTGTTGTGCTTTTTGGCAAATAAAGAAAAATAAATATGATGCGAGTTCTGCCTTCTCTCTGTCAGTGAAGTCCATTCTGAAACGCGTCCAAAAATGAACTCAGCGAATACTTGAATTCTCTTCTTTTAAATTAAGTAATTTATATAAAAAACTAATATTCTCAGTTTATGTAATCTGTATGAAAAGAGAGAGATGTCAGTCGTTCTCATTTCATCTCATTATAGCTCATTAAAGGCCATCTTGCAGGTTTTTTTTTTTTCAAAATTAATATATAACCTTGTATGAAAATACCATATGAAAAGTAAATGCAGGATTTAAAATCGTTTTGCAAGACATAAGGGCACAAATTTAGTAGAAAACGTGACCGTTTCCTTGACCGTATTGAAAAACCGTTTTTTTTCACCATCGCGTCATATTACGTCACATGAGGCAGTCGTTTGCCGCCGGGCTCTGCGTTGTGCGTTCGCTCAGTGCAGAGTAGGTTGGTATTCAGTTGGAGCGGTCGTGATTCAGTGTGTTTTCGGTGGTTATTGTATTTCAATTAATCATCGTCGTGGTCAGAGGTGTAGTGGTAAAAAAAGAGGTGGGTAAACTATAAATTCTGGTGAACCACGACGTGGTCACCCGGTAAGGTGGGCCACTGCCTACCGCTGTATGTGTATCCTGATGACATCGCTATAGGCTATCATTTGATGGTACTACCAAGGGTATCACTGGTTGTTCCCTCATCATAGGTCACACAATCACTATTCAATTCATACATTAATCTAAATTCTTGTTAAAAAGACTCAAGAAGGAATAATATGGTTTAAATCTATAAAGTTGACTAAAAAACAGAGAGAACAAAAATATTTTTAACCCGTAATTAGGCCTACAAAACAAAAACGGTTGTTGTATTTTTAAAAGGCAAAATTTTAATTTGAACTGTAGGCTAGGCTACACCAAATGCTGCGCAAAAAAATTAATATTGACGAATTTTTGTTTATTAGGCTACTTGTTGCCCCTTAATTAAACATTTAAAATATTCACAAATTAATATAGATTTTGTTGTTGTTGATTTATTTTTCTGAGACAAAATTAGAACCTGGAAATGATATTATTCCCGCAGTACTGAATGAGAAGAGCCATATGTCTCTGGAACCACAGCCTACAGAAAGGTGATTTATAGGTGATTTAATAATAAATGTGTCTGAAAAAATAACGAGGCATTTTAATTGTTCATTAATAAACTATTGTTTTCTAAATCAGTGTCGGTTAAAAACATATCTCCATCTCCGCTGTTAAGCGGGTGCGCTTTTAGAGAGAAATGCACCTTTCATACGGATTACATAATCAGAATGTATTAGCTTTCGATTCGAATTTGTTCGTTTTGAAGTGGACATTTCAAGCTTTAGCCTACATATTTAGTTTCAGTTCTCGCGCTCCAGTTCACGGAGATCATGAAAGCGCGCCTGATTGTTTTATTTTATTTGACAAAAGCACAACGCTTTCTTGTTATTCCGAGTTTACACAAATAAAAGTAGTTGCGAATAATGTATTATTATTTTCTGTATGACCAGAAATGATAGAGTATTTTAAATTGTTTCACTGTTGATTAGTGTTCGCGCCCGTGCCATGCAGTGCGCGCTCACACTCCACTCTCGGATACGCGTCAAAATCTTGTGTTTATTTAATCTCGGCGACATGGAGTTATATGATGACGGCGATATGTGCACACTGTCCCGGCTCCTTCATCGGGTCGCCCGGTCCGCCGTCAGATTGTGTTTCGGCCGCGGGCGGGAAACATGACGGTCACGGATCCGTCAGAGTCAGAGATCACTTATTGTACTTCTGTTTTACAAAATGCATAGGCTACATGTAGCCTACCTGTCTTAATGTGCCTTGTCTTAATTTAATTAACATATCCTACATAAACTTGTAATGTAGCCTAATGCATTTATGTGTTTGTTATTAGTCTGCAGCCGACACTTATTATAGCCTAAATATAATATATTAAGTTCATTTCCAATCTGTACTCCGAATTTTAATGTATGTGTTGGCTGTTTCTACATATAAAGTTTTTATACAGTAAGACAGTTGTGATTGTGATTATTTTTGTATTCATTGTCACCAAATGGGGCCATTCAAAGCCTTTATAAAGTCCTTCTTCCTCTGGAAACTGTCTCCTAATGGCTGACATACACAACACATGCAGGTAAGGGTCTAAATAATAGCTTTACTTTTGCCTGATACATGATAATAATCTGTACAATATTGTGATCTGAGCATAGTGTTATACATATCGTCGGCTAACGTGAATAAATCTAAGCTAGTAACACTGTTCTCTCATCGAGACCCCTGCCCTGTTCTCCTCACACCACAGCTCAATGTGTCTCCTCTGACCATTGTTCAGTCTAATCCTGGCCTGTCTACTCTCTTGGCTTCATATTAGGCACATAATTATATGGCTGAGGTCCATCATACGAGTAAACATTTAGGCTAGAATTTCCTCAGCGTCCGATCTGTCATTGCGATCCATTGCTTTCCTATTGTTTACTTTGACCGCTCTGCCTCATGTTACGTCACTTCCGGTTTGGCGGTTTTCAAACGCGGAAGTAAAATTTTCTCACAAAAACGACTCCAGAAGCCTAAATAGCGTTTTATAAGTATATGTTCATATTTAAATATAGTTCCTACATTATTTTTCTATACATTGGCTCACTGGGTACTCTAACCTGCAACATAGCCTTTAAGTGCTAATGTGACCACCACGCCCACGGAGAGCGCGTGCTATTCAAACGCAAATTATCTGAGGCAATCCGTTCCCGCGGCGGTAAAATTGCGGGTGTGTATTTGCTGCCTTTAACCGCTAAGAGGAGCTACAATCACAGACTTTGAAAAGTGTCCGTTTATTCTCTCTATTGCGTAATCTGCCGCCGTGGCTCATTGAGAGCTGGTAGCAGATCAATTAAGTGAAACATTGTAGTTAAATGAGTTGAAAAGTGTTAAATGTATACGTAGTTGATCCATACGGACCAGCAGCCCCCCGGTTCGGAACGCATGTGATTTGCAGATTAATTGCAAAGTTTAATCATCATAGAGTTTATCATTTGCATGCGTTTTTAAGTCCTGTCAGTTTACCATCAAGTGCAAGAAGACTGGAACTCGCAAGCTGTTTGTGTGCGCGCACAGCACGTGAACACCGAATTCCGTTCTCTTTACCTTAATTTTGAGCTTGAACAGACATGTGCATGCAAAATTAAATCAAAAGTCCCATCTCGGTTATGTGTTGTAAACACTGAGAAAGAAAACGGATGAGTATTATTATATTGGATCCATGCATTCGTCTTAAAAGTGACAGCAGACTAATATACCCGCAGCTGTTTGTGTCACCAATCTTAATCAAACAACAAAAGAGAAACTTACTTGTGTAGCGTTAACAAAGATAAATTAATTAATTATATTTCACTTATACACTGAAGACTATGCTATGTAGTTTACATTGGATTATTCAATTTCTGTACCTGAATACTGTTAGATTTACCACATTTGTATATTTTGTTCTATTGTATTTATTAGGGCCCGAGCAGCGATGGTGCAAGGACCCTCTTGGAATTGCTCAGTTTATTATTATCATCTATGCTTGTAATTATTTTCTATACAGATGCACTCCGCTACAAAATTTCCCCAATCATCCTAGAATTATTGATTCTTTACAAACAGCTATTCAAATCATCTGGTGAAATTGTGGTCATATGGCAATAGGGGTTTTCTCACCGGGGAAACATTTTCATAGTTTCCTAGAACTATTGGCGGAAGTACCCGGATTTTGCCGTGTTCGCACCACAGGAACTAGGAACGTTTTAGTTCTAGGAACTCCTTTTGGAGGACCTAATTAAGCTCCTACTTCAGAGTAGGGTCTAACCCAGCACTATAGAAACTACATCTACCGATGTAAGCGTACACTGATTGGCCGAAACATCATTTTTAAAAAGCCGTGTGAACACAGATTATAGCCTATATATTTATTATTTACTCCAGAAACTAACTCTACGAACATGGAAAATAGTGATAGATGGGTCTTTTAACCGTTATGCTGAGGAGAAAATCCAACGCAACTTTGAAGGGATCAAGCGAAACATGATTATGTATTTCTGCTCAGCTAGCAACGCTGGACATCAACCACACAGCATACGCTAATACCTTTTCATATACTGTCTACTTTCTATGTATAACAGTTCTATCTAATAACGTTTTAGACAGATCGTAAAGTAATGAGCACGGAGAATGCTAGAACTGTGTGAGCCTCTGGCGTTCTCAGCGCCGTCAAAATAAAAGTCACAACAACAAGCGCGGCTTACGTCACTTCAGAGTTCCTACTGGAGGTGCAAATGCAACCAGGAAAACGTTCCTAGGGGAACCATTAGTTCTCGGGGAACCACCCTGGTGGTTAGTTCCTAGAACTACCCAGTGCGAAAGCCCCTAATATTTATTGCAGAAAAAAATATACATCGTAATGTCAGTTATTTCTAATATTGCGCAGCCCTAAATGGGATGCGTGTCAGATCCGCGTCTTGTGCTTCAGGTCTTAAAGACACAGCAGCCTAAAAAACCTGCTTCTGTCTGTGTCATTAATATTTTAGCAGGGCAGGTAAAATTTTCACTTACAGTTGAGCCCTGAGCAAAAAAGGCGCAGCTAAATGGGTCATTTATTAAAATGTTATACTTTTTAAAGCCAATTAAAGGTTAAAATTGATAGCTGTCAATTATACTGGAGAGTTGAATGGCTATAATTAATGGCTACAAATCCATTTAATAGAGAAATCAGTATCAGCACTGGATTTGTGATAATATTCATAGTGCTTATTAAAAAGATGCCATTATCCAAATATTTAAACTATACCATCTTTATGCTGTTTCTACATTATTTAGAAGGTTAAACGTGAAAAGTATTACTATATAAAATACATTAAAGCTTTAATGTTAGGTGCAATCAATCGTTTGCATCAATTTTGTAAGCAATCGATTAATTACAGAAAGAAAGAAAAAAACACTTAATCGGCCCTGCCACTGATCCTTGAGATCAGCTCGGGACATCCCTAATTTATTTGGATCTAATTGTTATTATTTGAGAATACAGAAATGCCAGAAAAATGCATTACAGAAATGCATTGCATGAATGCTCAAATTAAAGGAGTAATAAAGTATAAATGACCCCCAAAAAAATCATAACACATTAAAGGATAATTCCGGTATTTAACACCTTGAGTCTATATTGTAGTTTGTTTTGGATGAACAAGAGTGGTGGACAAATTTTTTTTGACAATGGTTCCTCTCGTGAGTTTTTGACTATAAAAGAATTGGCCATGGACCCATTTAACATTTGAGTCAATGGTCATGTCCGAAAATGTCATTAAAACAACCTTTAACATTAGTTTTCAAAACTGTGCAACTCACCGAGTGATTAGTGTTGTTAGTTGATGTTCCAGAAACAAAAAGTGTTGCGAAATACAGTTTCTGTCGTGTTTTATTCGTCATTTTGTAAAATCCCATTGAATTCTGTTGAAGGACTGAGTGTTAATATAAATGCGCTACCGGTAACGGAAAGGGGGCTGTTTACATTTGGTCGATGTAGTCTTTTTGCTCGCTTCCGTTTCTCATAAGGCTAGCGAGCAGAGCAACTGTGCTCTGGGAAAGTAAGCGAACAAAACCTTCATTAATTGTTACTTGTAATACGAAGTTGAACTCGACTGTGACCGTGAGTGTCCCGCGAGACATAAACATCGGTTATCGCCATCAAGTGGTCGGCAGTGTGCTAACGCTTCAGATTCAAATATTGAGCGTAAGTTACACGGTTGAAGTGTCTGAAAAAATAGTTCCACTATAGCAATATAAACGGATTGGAATCATATATTGCGACGATATATTGTTTATAATCATCAACGAACACCACTAACCACTCGGTGAGTTTAACAGTTTTGTAAACGAACATTATTGGCTGTTTTAATGACATTTTCGGACATGACCATTGACTCCAATGTTAAATGGGTCCATGGCCAATTCTATTATAGTCAAAAACTCGAGAGAGGAACCATTGTCAAAAAAATTTTGTCCACCACTCTTGTTCATCCAAAACAAACTACAATATAGACTCAAGGTGTTAAATACCGGAATTATCCTTTAAGATGTCACTATTTTCAGATTTGATTTGAAAGCAATAAGGAACAAGGGGCTTTGGTTTCCTACAGCCAATAGGCATCACATGAGGTTCAAGTTCAACATCATCTGTTAACACATGCAAACACTAGCTCTAGAAGAGACTGAAACTCACCATGATCTTTAGATTCAAGCTGTCCACTAGTGTGCGATTGGCCCGAATGTTACTATTGGAGACAACAGGAGTTGAAGGTGGAGTCTCAGGGGCTAATTTCATTGCTTTATTGGGAACAACGTTTAGTTCAATCTAAGATAGAAACATAAGTGATTATCCTACAGCAAGAAACAGTAAAGTAGCGTTTACAACAAACTGGATGAAATAAATGGTATGTTCCCACCTGTTTGCTCCACAGATGTTTGGTTTTGTCCAAAGCCAAAACAAATTGGACGACATACTTTCCTGCAAGTTCTGGAATCTGCTTATCCCTGAAAAAGATGGAAATAAAAACACATGGATCAATGACAAAAAATAATTATGTACATTACAATTTTCTATCTATCTATCCATCTAAGATATATAATACTTGGAAGATTCTTATTTCAGGCTTTTAATGAGATGTAATGTGCTCAGTTGTATACATTACCTGAAGCAGAAGCACTCATCCTTTTCAGTGTCCTTGCGTTTACTACACTTCAGAGCAGAGGCCTAAGTTAAAACATAAAACACTCCGATTTACTCAAACTTTCAAAATCTCATTTCTTATTATGCATTCTCCTTCTAGGCATGCTATTACAATTTAGTCTGTTTGAATTCGTTGATAAAACCAACAAAATTTGAAAGACTTCATATTAATAACAACAAAGCATATTTGCGATTATTGGATGGCAGGCGTGCTAACAATGTTTAGTAAAGTTAACTAATTTAAGAATCCATATCAGTATCAATTAAAATTAAGAAATCAATATTGTCAACCCAGTCCACACAGCTTACAGGTTTAACTGTTGTAGTTTATTGGGAAGCCAAAATTTCACTGCACCCTTACTATAATGCCTGATCAAAAATGCCAGTGGCTTTATCCTGTCAGGCATGTAAACAGTTATTCAATGTTAGTATATTTAATATAGTTTGTATATTTGACTGAATATAATGTAGCATCTTTATAACCTTTAATAAAAATGGTTTGCTCAATATAAATGGTTCAGACCTATAGTATACACTTTAAAATGTAGAAAAGAAATAGCCTTTTCCATGTGGTTAATATATATAAACTATTAATTGATTGAAATTACAGAAAAGGTACTATATTGTGATATATATATATATATATATCATTTTTGGTATATGAGATGACTCATATCGTGATATGAGATTTTGGTCATATTGCCCAGCACTACCAAGTGCATAATTTTATGGTTAATGCTTCAATAACATTTTATCAAGCAACAAAACTTAATGTCCTGGTCAAAAATGACCGCAAGCAGCCAACGTGTGACCAATTTTGAAAAAATCTTTGGATGGTTATGAAAAATAGTGTCAAAATAAAGACAAAACAGAGTCACTCACTGCAGCGGGTGGACAGGACCCTGATGCTATGCCTTTCCAGAGCAGCATTGATAGGTTTGCAGGGCAGATGTTTCTCACTGGCCCACCCTCTTCAGGCATCACAACCACTGTAAAAACTTCAGACAGTAGAAAAATGTGATTCACATAGTACTCTTTACTAATTTTACAATATAGTCTTTACTGTGCATCCACACACACCTGGAAATACGTCTCCTGCACATAAGGTGGCAGTGCTGTCATATTCAATGCAGAGTTTGACAGGTTTGTTGGGATCAGGAATCACGTTTATTCTTATTAGTGGCCCCGGAATACCTTTCCTGCCAAAACATCCCTTGAATTCCAAATTATGCTCCCCTCTATAAAAGAAAAAGAGAGTGAGAGAAAGAGACAGTGAAAGAGAGAAGGACAACAGTATATATATTTTTTAGCATTTGCTGTATTTTAAATAGCATGTATAAATACATTACAAAATGGAATAGTTTATTGAGCCTTTAGACAAACTGTTAAAAAAAAAAGTTTGCATGTGTTTTTTTTTTTAGTTGAGTTTTGATACATCAGGCTTTTATGGCTCCAATATAGTACAATATAGGATAATGTTTCTCAACCGGTGGGTCGCAACCCAAAAGTCGAAACACTGATATAGGAGAATAGGGAGCTCATTCTCATAGGAAAAATAAATACATTTCATTCTGAGGCCCAAACTGAACAAAACTATGCAATTTGGTGCATATGCTGATATTTATACTGTATGGCCAAAAAATAAGATGAAATCCTTATAGTTTGTAATGAAAATCAGTGAGATCAGTATAGCATTGAGATTAGTATAGCAGACTACTTACATAAAATACACATAAATATTGCCATTCTATATCTCCCAACAATGCCTTGGTAATATATTTAAATGCTTAGATTTATGATCAAAACTCTTTTATATTTAAAACATTTAATCCAATGCAATACAATGATTAAGAGATGAACAAATATTACTCAAAAGCCTGATGTATATTTAAAACTCTTATTTATTGTATAAATAATAAAGTAAACATTGCTTGTGTTCAGTAAATGTTGTGTTGAACTGGATTTTCAGGTTATCATCATGTCGACAAGTTAGAAGCTGTAGAAATTTGTAAAGTAGAATTCATAGAGATAAATATGTACTTACTTTGGACCACTTATACTTTCTAATATGAAGCAAGCTTTTCCTTCTGAATCTACAGGCTGACACGTCACTGAGGACTTTATCTAAAAGAGAAAAATAAAAATGATTAAAAAATTGTATCACCTAAATACAGTAATTTCATTACATCCAAGTTGATCAGTAGGGAATGAGCTCTTATGTAAAGATACAAACAAACAGTTTAGATTATCAGGTCCTTTAAACTTTTGTTTCTATTAGTTGTTGTTTTTTTCGTGTGAAGCCATGATGCCGAAATGCAAATAGACAAGACTAAAGGTCCAAAAGTGAGAAAGTGATGGTAATTTCACATTCATTCAATTAGGTTATCACAGGTTTCAGTGATCAGACATAGTGAATTGTATGTCAGTTCACAGGTTTTATGATTTTTTTTTTTTTTGCATGGAGTCTGTACTTTGGGGCCTGTATTTTCAACATATCCTTTCTAAAGTTTTTGTATTTTGATTGTTAATTAGAGAAAATACTCTACTTGTCAACAGAGGTGATACAATTTTGTATATTTTGGCATTTTAGTGATATTGCACAGGGGTTTACTCACCTCTGTTGTATACTGTATGTTCAGAAAAAAAGTACTTTCCAAGAACAGTCAAAAATAAATGTTTGTCAACACAAATCCACCAGCCTCCCTTCCTTCAACTGTACCTTTAACTCTGAGTACAGAGTATTCATCTCAATCACAACCCGCTGATCTGCTGAAGGATTTCCCCATTTATCACACAGCTGCATGACCAATGGTGTGTCCAAGCCATGGCCATTCATGACCTGGAAAGGCTAAAGAGACAAGTTTTATATTAGATAAATATTCTGACCCACGAATTTATTTGATTGTGTTTCAAACGTGTGACACACCATCTCTGGCTTCTCCAGTAAAATTATCTTTGCTGGATGTCCCGCAGTAACTTCCATTCGAACAGATTCCTGCATGTCCTGATATTTAAAGAACAACTCTTTTGGGCCAAGAGATCCTGTCATGAACCGGACACCGCATACGGACAATTTTCCAATACTGGCCTGAAAAAAAGGCATACAAATAAATAAGATGAAAACACAAAATGCTAAAATAAAAAATAAAGACGTACATTTTTGAAAAAAATTAAATAATCAGTTCGTTTGAAATACTTTATACATAGAAAGACACTGCACTCATATTACTTATGAAAGGGAGAAAGTGCAGCAGACAACATGGAGGAATAATGGAGCCTTCACGTGCTATGGAAAAGATGATATTTTCCACTTGTGAACTGGTATTTACCAGTGTGTTTGTGTTCAAGTGCTTTTGTTGTCGTAATGTAGGGAAAAGATGGACTCACAGATCCAGACCTGTTATTTGGCTAAAACTATTTTTGATTGCTTAGCTTAAGTCATCTGCTACAGCAAGAAGAAGATGATTTATCAAAACTCAAACAGTAAATAATATGCTGTATATTTTCTAGATCATGAATAGTTGAGATTTTTTTTATGGACAATGGAGTTAATAGAGCTAATATTTCTGTTTTAGCTGCACCTTATGTGAAGCATAGCTAGTCTAATTTTACCATTCACGACTCTTGCGTTGCTCTCCGCCATTTTTAAAGGGTCAAAAGTTATCTCATCTCAGCAACTCGTGCATCAAAATATTCTACGAGCGGCCCAGTGGAAAATACCACATGAGGGGGTGTTCATGTGGATTTTCCACGTCGGCTTTTGGTACTTACCATAATTACCATAGCACGTGAAGGCTCCATAAGTCTCTTCTTCTAAATAAAAGAGCCAATCGCCAATTGGTCACTGCAGCTGTCGTTAGAAGTTTCCGGTTGCTAGGGGTGTAACAATATTCAAACCGAACCAAAAAAAACGCGATACACCACCTACGGTTCGAACCGCGATACTCTCATTTCGAACCGAAAGCGCCCCGCCCCCAACTGCCCTGCCCAGCTCTCACTTCACCTTATGTCACAAAACTATTTTTTCTGACATTTGATTAAATAGTAATTAGTAGCCTACACTTGTAACAACTAATGAAAGCTGTATTTTTACTAAATATACACTAACTTTTGATTTCCAAGTGCATGTCACGTTATATTTGGTGATCGATCACGCTTAGTTGGCAGTTCGGATTTTCTCCAACGTTTGATACGTTTTGTTTAGAAAACCTTGAATCCATGTAAGACACATTGTCATTAGACATAATCCATGTCATTAGAATCAATGAATCCATGTCATTAGACACAACGTGCACACGGTGATGCCGGTGACGAGCTCAGACCTGTGGTAGGCGTCACGTGACCGCGGTATTGCGGTAATGCGGTAACCGTCCCAGCCCTAACAACAATTTCACATTTGAAGTAGTCTGATTTGTTTTAATGTCATTTTTAGTAATACAAATGTCCATTTGTTTGTGCCTGTGGTTGTGTTTACCTGCCATTCTACGGCCAGAGCTTCTTTATCCAGGTCATCCGCAGACACACTCAAACTCTTCACACTTTCAGCATTTAGACAGTCGGTTTTATTCCCGTGCTGATCAATCACTTCCACATCTGAGAGGGAAATATAAGTTTAATCTTCTTTAACAATCACAAAACTGCTGAGTGATCTACACATGAAGTGTCTGTTAAGCGATACACAGTTTCAATAGAAATTACATTAAAGTACCCTTTATTTGATCATAAATGCATGTCAGAACATTCGGCAGTAAACAAGACAATAGAATTATGAAATGACATAAAGATGTACTTAACTACTTAAGTGGGTCAGAAAGCACTCAAAAGTTCAAAATATTGTATTAAATATAAATGTCAACTATAATACATTTCCATTTAAGTGCAATTAACATGCAATCAAGTGTCTGAAAACATTATTGACCAATCAGAATCATGGACTGGAACTAACAGTTTTATAATTAAGAATATAAGTGTGAACTGAATGTAAAGTATATTATTTCCGTGATTAAGTATGCTAAAGTTTACTTCTTTTTACAAGGCTTTCCAAACGCATTAATTTCTTTAATCTGTGGATCATAGAAGAAGCAGTTTTGACCAATGTGCTCTTCTTCATTCAATTACAATTAACCAAATCTGATGCTTTAGCAAAACCCAGATGCAACATAAAAGTATCAGGACAGTTTCATAACAGTAGACTATACAACTTGAGTGCTATATCCCAGGTTGCCTGAAGTCATACAATAGATTTGTGTGACAAACTTGCACTACCGTTCAAAAGATTGAGGTCAGAAAGATGTGTTAATGTTTTTGAAAGTAGTCTTTTATATTACATGTTTCTACCAGGCGATGGAGGTTATTGCGGCGGTCAATACAAATCAAATTATTATTATGACGAAACCTACAGATGGTACTTACATATGTTTCCTGACAGAATTTCGCCCATTTTGACAGATGACTCACTGAGGTTGACCCGCAAACGCTCAGGCTCATCTGGACGAGGCCTTTGGAGAGACACACATACAGTATATAGATATGCTTCTGCAAAAATATTTAGGTATATAATGAAAAACCGACATAAACAGCACATGAGCTTACACAATAAAGAATGACATGTTGACCGTGTGCTGGTCATGGAAAGACACATGGTAGTATTGCTCTCTCTGTGCTTGAGATGGGACACATAAATTTGGCAGTTTTCCCTGAGAAAGTTCTTCTGCGTTTAACATTGAGGTCCAATTCACCTGCAAGACAAGCACAAAGACACACACAACTGAGTACAATAATATGTTTGTGCAAACAGATCCAGTCTCTAGTAGAGATGCACTGATTGATCGGAATTGGCCGATTTTCACGTGATCGGCTGACATATGCCGATTTTATGCCAGTCAAATGCACTCGAGGGCGCCGCATGATTAACCTTTTGAGCGGTACGGTCTCATATATGGGATTTTTATTTCTGTGCCCCTGAGAATACGCTGCCACATTTAGAATGTTCAGTGACGTCGCATAACTGCCAGATTCAAACTGTGCGTTCGCGCGTTGGCTGGCGCTGAGACAAAGTCGGACGCGTTCAGTGCTGTCATATTTCACAACTCAGCAGTGTTTTCAACCGCATAATGTTTATTTTTAGGTTTCAGACATTTAATTACACATAAGCACGAGTAAAACAATACATTTTGAATTTGTAAAATACACACTGATGTCTGTGGAGGCAGCAATAACAATCTATTCAAATATAATTTGCCGACGTGTGTTATTCATATCAGACAAACATAGTGGAAGTAACTATAAAGTTTACTCTATACTTCTCACAGTTCACCAGCCACTATCTTGCATTTATTTCGGGAGAAACTGATGAATTCACGTGCTGTAAATCCGATTGACAGGATTGCGGCACCCAACTCATGATCAAGATCTATAATCAAGATTATAGATCAAGATTATTTATAAAGGTTTTTAAACGACCAAACACACTCACTTACACATATTTGAGAATCGGAATATCAGATAGTTGATGACATGGTAAGCAAGTTTGTGAATATTTTGAATAAAAAAGTAAAAGCGAAATATCTGTCATACCGTGTTATTGTGGCTGCGGTGTATCCTATCGTGTGACGCATCGCCATGGAAACATTAAAGGGAACGTTCTAAAACATCATTCGCCTTGAAAAAAATCTGGGGGGTCATTTAAAATATTTTAAACTTACACATGAAAGGGTTAAAGAAAAGATAGAAAATAAATATTTGTGTGTGCTGTAAAGTGGTTAGAAAAAACTAAATCGGAATCGGCTAAAATCGGTATCGGCAGGTCAAACTCAAAGCAAAATCGGAATCGGCCTAGAAAATTGTAAACGGTGCATCTCTAGTCTCTAGAAATAGTCTCAAAATACAAAAACAAATCACATATATAATCAAACTCACACCTTAATCTTGCTGGTAAGTTTCGGCAGAAGAGGAACCAGTCTATTGCCCTCATCGTACAGTCTGAAGTGCAGGTTTCCTAGTATGTCTCCTGCTGTCCAATCAATGCGCTCTGAATTCTGCAGCACCATGACATCATCAGAGCCCTCTTCCTGTCTGTAGACCTCCAAACGAGATATTTGTGTGCTGGGCAAGATGCGCAGTTGACGTGCCACACATGCCACTGTTCTATGGTTCTGTGCACATAAATATAATCATGTGGATATCAAGTTAAACGGTTTAAGCAGATTAAACAGTTAATAAACTATAAGAAAAGGAGACGGTAAACAATTAATTGAAAACTTATTTTGAACAATATACAATATAATGTATTGACATTGTCGATTTGTTTTTGAAACCGACACATAAAAGGGCAAGCATCATTATCACATAATGTTTACAATAGAGCTCAATGATTATTTGAAAATTAGAATCGATTTTAGCTTCCAACAAATGAAAATACGACAATCGTGATAAAACAAATAGTGTGCTCTATTCCGTTCCTCCTAAAAAGTCCAAACCTAATGTGCAAATCAGTAAAATCATGTAAGGTGAGTTTAACTCACCTATTTAATAACATGCTTATTATTAAATGCATACAAGAGTACTTGCGCTGTTCCTCAAGTGGCTTTCTGTGCACGCGCAAGCGGAACATGGATAAGTGAATTTTCAACTTTTTTGAATTTTCAAATGTCAAAATGCAGGGCTTGGCGAGCATTCGCGTAAACCCAGTCGGTTATGTCTTCAGTTGAACATATATTGGATATGTGTATTCTTAAAGTGGCAGCGGCCTAATAAACCGCCTGCTGTCTTAATCCTTAAATGTTAATTCAACAAAAAGAAAATAAGAAAATCACTCACTGCTCTAGACTGAATGACTAATAGCTTTAATAAGAATCAAAGCAAGTTTAATTCTTACAGTGCAGGCTAAGCCGTGTTTTATTTTATTGATTTAGTAAGCTGAATATTTATAGACTTGCATGAAAAACTTAAAGCACTGTTTGTTTCATAAAAAAATTTTCTATTGTATTTGTCCTGTTGTTTGTACTTTGCTTTTTCTTTTTTTTTATACTGACTGACGGTTTACTTATTTTCAATAATTTGATAACTTTTTTCCTTTCATTAGTTAGTCTAGTATTCTGCTGGTGCTGTGAAATCCAAATTATAAAAAATTGCCATAGCAACCTTATTTCCTTAAAAATACCTTAAAAATATATACTTGATATATTGTTAATAAAAATATAAGGTTTTGGTCATATGTCCCACTCATAACCGTGTAAAATAATCGTGAATACAATATTGACCAACATTTTTTGGATTTTTGCCGTAATCGAGCAGCTCAAAACCCATATCAGTGTGGCTGAATAAATAATCCATTACTAAAAACAGACACTGCAATTAATGCAAAGTAAAAAAAAAAAAAAGTATTATATTTTTATTTTTGTTTTAATGGAAAAGGCCTGAAATCAGACAATACAGACAAAACACTGACAGCAAATGATGATAAAATCACAAATATACTGTGCATCCCTATTAAATGTATTTCTTTTTTAACTTGCACCTCGATTAAATGTACATGAAGCAACATGCTTCTAAATATTAAAAGCAGAAAATTCCAGAGCTCAAAGCAAATAAAGTATCAAGGTGGTTATAAAATAAACAGATTAATATGTATGGGGGAAGTACAGCAACTTACAGGAATGTTGAACTTCGCAGTAAGGATTTGTTCAGTGATTACGGACTTCAGCAATAGTGGTTTGGTCAGCATGAGTCCAGAACCAGTGTTACTGCAGTCCACCACATCCGCTAGCAGATCAGGGGCTCCCAGCAACTACAAACACACATCGCACCAATCAGAAGATGAACTTTAATCCTGTGCCAAATGAACTCTGATTCAATGTAATTTATTCAATTTAATTCAATTTTATAAAGTTTAATTATACAATCATCAAAGCGGCTCGATTTATCGTTAAAAGATCACAATCGCGATTCAAACACTCATGCGATCTTGTTCCAGTATGGTCAGAAATTAAAGGGGGATTGAGTCAATACAAATGCCCACCTAGTGATAATACATACAGCTCAAATAACAGATCACCAGAGTCATCCTGTTTGTTTTCCTCAGTTTTTTTTAAAGAATTTTAATTATGACATTTTATGGAAAGGGTATGTTTAGGGTTGGTGGGTAGATTTTTTAGCTATAATTACCATAAGTCTGTATTAATTTGATAGTAGTATAATTTAATTTGTTTGTTCATGAGTTCTACCTGGCAGCGGACCACGAGTTTAGGATGAGTGGTGATATTTTGGTACTCATCGTGAACTTCCACTCTTAAGTTTGCTGGAGTCCTATTCTCGACAGAGACCACATCTTGATCCGGAAACACTACCAGAGTGTGCGGCGGGCCTGGAAGATAAATGTCATCTGGATTTTACATTCTGATTTACAGGTCTTCTTTCTCTTGCTGTTTCTGTGTTTTTGGTCATACCGGGTTGCAGAAGAATTTGAAGAGACTGGTTGTTCTCCTTCATGCCTGGAATGTGCACCTTCACTGTGTAGTACATCTGTTAACAACACACATACACAAACACACATATCACATGCAAATCCAAGCTGCCAGAACGACGTCATGCGTCGACCACCTATGCACCTAAACTTGAATTTCTCTGTCCAGGTAACACAAAGAAAGTGTAAACATTGTTAATTTACATATACTACCAACATTGCAAATGTTGCAATGCAGGCTGAAAATCAGCAAACTCACTTTAACTAAAACACTTCAAACAGATAATATTGGTTGAGTCAATGTTTCGATGGCGAATTGGTTGTGAATCTCTAACAGAGTAAACTTTGCCCAGAATGATAAAATGAAATAAAACACTGCTAACCTGGCTTTGACGATTGAACTTTCCCATGACCCTCACATTTTTGATGACAGAAGTGGTCCCGACTGCGATCCCTTCATAACTCAACTTTAGTGAACTAAAGAGAAAGAGACATTTTATCATCAGAAAAACACAGGGAATAGAAAAGGATAGAAAATAGAAGAATGATCTGTAGCCACCTACAAACACACATTTAAGCCGGGTGCACACTGTGCGATTTTGGCCGTGATTTGGCCGTCAAATTTAGCAAATCTTAAAATAATCCTCTGATCCTAAAATCTAAAGTCTTTGAACGTTAGTTTGACATGTTCACAGACATGATGAACGCAGCGATCCAATTTTATCTCAGACGAAATTCTGGCAGTGTCAGAATATTTGACTCACAGTCCTGCAGTGTGGCTTCTCCTAATGCCGAGTTCACACTGCACGATTTTCAAAGTAGTCAGGTCACAGTTGAGTTATTTTCACATTGCGTGAATATCTGGGGTAACATTCAGTTGGTGGTGTGTGCTCCCTGCACGATGGATCGGCGACAGGAGGTTTCACACTGCATGACTTTACAATCGGAAAAATTGCCGACAACTTCTGTCTGGTCAACAAACTACGTTTCACAACCAAACACACGCGAGAAGTGATAAGGAAATAACGCAAGATCACACGTGCGTGAGACAGGAGTTCTTGTGCGAGACTGAATTGTCAAAATGATTGCGATCCAAATAGTCTGTGCGATGATTTGCAGCGAAAAGGAGAAAAAGAAGAACAGATTATGCAGGAGGAAATGGTTGGGGAGACGAGGGGAGCAAGGATTGTGTGTTCTGTAAAGATAGTTGGGGGTAAATAAATAATTTTGCAATGTGCTGCTGTTGGTCAAGCAAATATTTGTGCTTTGTTTCTGTTTGATATAATTGTAACTGTATATATTTTAAAATAAAAAATATTCTGGTCTAGAACTCCTCCCCGAACATCCCGCTGTCCTGTTTCTTGATCTCTCATTGGCTGTAAGTTATTGCCGATGTAGTTTTCAGTCAGAACACTTTCACACAGCAGGATTTTGAATCGCAGACAGGTCCAGTTACTTAGCAAAAAATATCAAATAATACCAAATATCTCACAGGCGTCAGCGATTCTCTCAGATCGCGTCTTTAATCATTCACACTGCGTGATTGTCACTCGCGTGAACGAGCACCGATTTGCCTATGATTTCGGCATTTGTCAGCGATCTCACCAAACCCGTTGGCGAGTGAAAATCGGGCTTAAAGTCGTCGGTCTAAAAAAAGTGTACTCTGCTGAGAGTACTGGGCCTTTTATTTTGGCTTAATTTTCAGCAAATAATTTTTTTTACCTTTTAATACTTTTTAATAACATTGGTTAATAGCAGTAAAAAGCAATGAAGAGTAATTGGAAAGACCAAGTAAAGGGTAAATCAATGGTCAGACAATGTTAGGACTGTGACGAGCAGTGCGGGGCAAAGAGCTGTGAAAGCGGAGCGAGGTCGGTGGAGCGACTGCTAATGAGCGTCACACCAGTCTCGAGTCTCATGGAGGAGCTCTGGAAGGATAAAAGGAGGAGTGACAACAGTAGCCACGTTACCATTACCCTTCAAATTGCGCGAATTGAAAATACGCTCAATGGAAACACGTCAATTTCACAAAAACTCCCATTTATCGCAAAAAAGTTTTTACGCTCAGGCAATTTTTTCAGGCAATCCGAAAAATAAATATTTCGCAAACCTTCAATGGAAACAGTTTTTGCACATTTACAGTCACCTGACAGAAGACGCGGTGTGTTTGGACAGAATGTGAGACAGAGTTCTTTATTAAATTCATAAAAGTCAAAAGAATTAGAGAAATACTGGATTCTAAACCTCAAAGAAATGACACAATCAAGACCTCGGAGCAGAAATGAGTGAGAAACACCTCCTGTATGTGCCGCTCACAGTATAAGGGTCTTTCCTTGACATTAATGCTTGGATAACACGCTATACGTCTCTTTCCATTAATAATAATAATAATCATGTCTAGTGCGTGGCTGTGATATATATAAACCTACCAACGTCCGCCGCCATGATTTTTGGAATGACTGAATTATCGCGAGAACGGAAAAAATTAAGTTTTAGTCGCATAACATCGGTTAATGGAAACGCCATCATTTCGCAATAGGTTTTTATCGATATTTAGAAGAAAAAAAATATCGCAAAAGTTTTGCACAAGTCTGTAATGGAAACGCACCTAGTGAAGGACGAGAGAGGACCAAGCCTGCACTTTATGTTGCTGTTTTGTTTTAGTTTTTGCGGCAGTCGTCCGACAGAGGCTGCCTCTTTACTTTCGCTTTGTTGTTTATTTTATAGGGGTGTATCAGCTTACTATTAGATCCGCATCACGATACTGGATTCACTATTAGATCCGCATCACGATTTTTGGAACAAAATTTTTTTTTTAAATTACTGAAATTCAAATAACAGATTTGTTTCCAAAACATTAAAAATTTCCAATAACTTTGTTGTACATTCAACTTAATAAAGAATTTACAATATTCAAAATTTAATTGAACCTTGTATGCATGTAATTAACAATTGACTAGGTGTGTCACTGAACAATAAAACTGAATTGTATTATGAAATTAGAATTAGGATAGCTGAAACCAAAAAGAGAACAGGTAAAGCAGTAAAACAATGGTGACACCAGAATAAAAGTATTCATGATTCTGAACCTGAAACACAGAATTCTTCTATCCATAGACTATAAATAATGTAAGCCCTTTTTAACTGGTAAAATCCGACATTTGGCATTATCAGGATCCACAAATATTGCCCCATTGCATTATTATACATTATATTCGACATTAAATATAGTACTGTTACTGAAACTATGTAAACTTAATTTTTTTCTTATGCTTTCAATGCAGGCACTTGTTGAATCTCTTTTACACAGAAAAGCCATCCGCACTTTTAATGCATTAATGCACTTACTTATATGATAAGAATAAATCTAAAAAGCTTTGAATCATCATATTACCAAAACTAAAAACACGATGTGGCGAGTTAAATTTTGCTTTCACTCCGCTCCAGCACGTATGCGCTTCAGATGATCAATGACAGTTCTAATCGCAAGAAAGCGTGTCAAAATAACTATTCCCAAACTGTAAATGGTTAGTTCATCCAAAAATTACAATTCTCTCTTCATTTACTCCCTCTCATGTTGTTTTTGCACGTCACACATGCATTTGTGTTTACTACAGTATGCGTGTTGTAAATCTGTTCATAATATAAAGCCATGGCTTCTCTTCAGGAGACATGGATTTAGATTAGACCACTCGAATTATTATGATGTCTTTATGACTTTTTTTTTTTTTTTAGATCTTTTAAGATTTAGGAGAATTTACTAAAAATGGAGGGACAGAAATCTCTCAGATTTCATAAAAAATACCTTCACTTGTGTTTGGAAGATAAGCGAAAATTTGATAGGTTTGAAATGACATGAGGGTGAGTACATGATGACAGAATTTACATTATTGGGTGAAGTATACTTTATAAATACAATAAACTGATAACATTGTCAATAACATTGTTAAAAGGACATTTCTAAAGCATGTACTCTAGCATGTGTGTATCTACTTTGACCTACCTACATTCCAGCTGGGGTTCAATGTTACAGGGTGGCTGAGTGGGATATTCAAACTCATCCTTAAAGTCTAGAGGAATACTGAAGGGAACTCCCACTAAGACAGGAGAAGAAACGATGCCTAGCTTAAAAGATACTGCTTCTCCTTCTGTTGGAGAAACCCAGAGACAAGAGACAAAGATTTAACATGGAATCTGATATGAATTATTATTATTTTTTACTTCATTCCAGTGTTATTTTAATTAGGCTATAATTTGGATACTATTGTATTTTTCAAAATATTTAAAAAAAAATATATATGTCCATGTAGTTTTTATAATATTTTCCTTCAGTTTTAGTTTTAGTTATTTTAGTACATCAAGTTCAAATGAAAATGAGAAATGCTTCCTTGCTTAACTAACTGAGATAAATAAGTTTACGTTTTTTTTTACATTTTATTCGTTTCAGTTCATGTTTATTTTATTACTAGAAACAAAAATGTTTTTATGATTTTACGTTGCAGGTAACTACAATGACCATGCTTCACTCATATAACAGAATATTTGATCATTTAGCTATTTAAATGATGATCAAAAATGAAAATTCATTAATAAAAAATAAAAAACTGTAAAGCAGCTATTTTCCATAAAACGACAGTTCATATCGATCATAATAAAAAAAATCTGAAAATTTTAATTTATATAAATTTCTCCTAACAACAAAAAATAATCCCTCTAATAACCCGGGGCCGATAAACGTGTAAACAGGACCAATGTGTGTTTTACCTTTAATCGAGAAATTGAGAGTGTAATTGGGTAGTCTTTTTCCAGCCCATTCATCGGATTGGTTGTCACTCAGAATAGTCTGCAGATGCAGTGTGTACATCCCAAGCTTACTGAGATTCTCTGGAAGAGAAAACACTTCCTTAATGCATTAACTAATATTAAAGGATTAGTTCACTTTTAAAATGAAAAATCTGTCATCATATACTCACCCTTAAGTTGTTTCAAACCTGTATGAATTTCTTTCCTCTGCTGAACACAAAGGAAGATATTTAGAAGAATGTCGGTAACCAGACAGTTTTTGGTTCCCAATGACTGCCATAGTATATTTTTTTCCTACTATGGCAGTCATTGGGAACCAAAAACTGTTTGGTTACTGACATTCTTCTAAATATCTTCCTTTGTGTTCAGCAGAGGAAAGAAATTCATACAGGTTTGAAACCACTTAAGGGTGAGTATATGATGACAGAATTTTCACTTTAAAAGTGAACTAATCCTTTAACTGACAATGAGGAATACATTTGTTGCAATATTTATTCATCTTTCTTAGTAAAAATACAATACATGCACATGGTCATAAATTTAGAGGAGTGGAAAAAGTCACGTGACTGAGCATATGTGATGATTCATTGATTTTTACCCATGGTCTTGAACCAGTATTCCCATTTGGATGAATGCACACCAGTGTAAGTGTTAGTCTCGACATCTCCTTTAGGAGCTAAAGGAAGAATAGGATACAAGCCCATTAAAAAACTATTTCAGTAGCATATTCTACATGAACATTACAAAAGAATAACAACAATTTACATTTCATTGGATTTACATAGTTATATATAATATGATGATGCAGTCCTTAAAAAAAATAACAATGTGCTTTTATGTGATCAATTAATCGGCATTCTGCAGGTGCGCTATGAGACTATGGCTGCGTTTACACTTGGCATTAACATGCGATCACCATGATCCGATCAAGCAGATCGGATCATTAGCCAATCAGGACACGGTGCATTTACATTCATATTAAGTAGCCTCTGTATCTGGATAACCGATCGGATTTCTGTTTTTGCATAATATTTAAATTAGGTCTGTAGCACGACACCAAATTAAGAGTAAAGATGATACAAATTAAGCAATGTCCCAATTGCTTTCACTCACTCACTTTACTTTCCTGTGCAATCTCCAGTCTTAGATCAAATTAAGTTTTTTGAACGAAGGGATACTTCCAGAGTTGATCATACAAAAATAACTGGGTTGATAATGTTAAACAAGTCACATCATCGATCATTGGGGTTTAGAGTTAGCGTGCAATGACTATATGGGAGATTAATAAAGATGCTGAAACAATAAAAACATTCAACATTTAAAACATTAAAAAATAAAGTTTATTCCCATTATTCCTCTGGAAAAGCAGCGCACGCTCTTCATTAAGATCTCATTACTCACAGCTGTGATTGTACAGGCGATCGCCTCGTTCAGATAATGTTGCAGTTAAAATGAAAAATGACACACACATGACACACACAGTATCATGCAAGTCTAAATAAATGGTTTTAAATATTGACGTTTATTGTAAGGTTAAAATAAGTTTAATTTGTCTAAACTGCGTCTGGCCATTATTTTCTGACAGCCACGTGGGGAGACTTATGGATTTATATGACATCCACCTGTAAATGCAGACACGACGGCTGGATCTGATCACAATGTGTCCTTGACTACCTCTGGACCAAGACACGCTGATCGGATAACATTCCAATGTGTATGTGGACAACACCCGGTTACAGGTCGCATATTAATGCCAAGTGTAAACGCAGCCTATGACAGGAGTGTCCAATCCTCTTCCTGGAGGGCCACTGTCCTGCAGAGTTTAGCTCCAACACCAATTAAACACCTGAACCCGATGATCAAGATCTTACTAGGCATACTAGAAACTTCCTGGAGATATTCTCCAGGACAGCATCAAAACAATTTATGAGATTAATTTAAAGTTTTTGTTCCACTCACCATATAACGCCAGTTGTGTGTGTGTGTATATATATATATATATATATATATATATATATATATATACACACACACACACTGAACAAAATTATAAACGCAACACTTTTGTTTTTGCCCCCTTTTTTCATGAGCTGAACTCAAAGATTTAAGACTTATTCTATGTACACAAAAGGCATATTTCTCTCAAATATTGTTCACAAATCTGTCTAAATTTGTGTTAGTGAGCACTTCTCCTTTGCCGAGATAATCCATCCACCTCACAGGTGTGGCATATCAAGATGCTGATTAGACAGCATGATTATTGCACAGGTGTGCCTTAGGCTGGCCACAATAAAAGGCCACTCTAAAATGTGCAATTTATCACACAGCACAATGCCACAGATGTCACAAGTTTTGAGGGAGCGTGCAATTGGCATGCTGACTGCAGGGATGTCCACCAGAGCTGTTGCCCATGAATTGAAGGTTCATTCCTCTACCATAAGCCGTCTCCAAAGTCATTTCAGAGAATTTGGCAGTACATCCAACCGGCCTCACACTGGCTTCATCCTTGGTAGACACATTACTATTGGGATTGGGAATGTATATGCTCCAAATATAGACTGTCCTAATTTTTTATCACATGTGGTCCTAAAGTTTAACCAACTTTGTAAGAGTATAGGATTTTTAGGGGGTGATTTCAATTGCGTACTGGATGGTAATTTGGATAAATTCTCACCCTAGTTTTCAAAAGGCTGTAAATCCTTGTACACTTTACATAATATTTGTACGGATCATTGTCTGGTGAATATCTGAAGGGAGCTGCACCCTATTAACAGAGATTATACTTTTTACTCTCATCCCCACAATTCTTATTCAAGGCTGAATTATTTTTTCATAAAGTGGGATGCCCTTAAAGCTACACTGCAGGGCAAATTAAGGAAACTAAACAAACAAGAGAAATAGATTTAACGTTTGATCTGTACATCAGCATCGTGGAATCTTGTTCACGGTAGAGAAAGCTGCTAACTGTGAAGACTTAAATGTAAACACAGCTTTTGTGTCTTCATCAGCTTTTCCATATATACTGGCCCTGATAATCATCACAAATACTTATTGCTTGCTCCATTTTTGTAAATCCATTTTTATGAATGAATGAATCTCTACCCGTTGCTTTAGTCTTTGTCAACATGCGCTTGCTCCACCTGCTGGTCAGCCGAATAACAGCAGATGGAGATCATGTATCGGCACTCTATTACCTTTCCTGCAGTTTCCAAACAAAAATTAAAAATAATAAATGTGACTCACAGTGCCAGATGACTTTCAGTTCAACTTTCAGTTTCTTAGCATTGCCGGCAACAGGCAGTCGAGACATCGATTCTTCATTTTTGTTCAATATCTCCACTTGAATCGGACCTGGACAAGAACAGATTTATACTAAAAACTTTGTTCTGTTGGTAAAAGATAAGGGCATGGGCTTGTGAGAGTATATTTTGAGTTTTATGAAATAAAGGTTATTACCTGTGGCTAATCTATATAATGTAAGTTTAGCAGTGCAAAGTGTTTGTATGTGTGTGACTTGGTTTACCCATGGGTGTCCCAGCTGGACGAGCATCTTTCTCAGCCCAAGCGTTTCCCTCAGGCCATGTAACCCTCAACTGGTCTGGAAGTCTGATGATAAGAAAAAGTAATTAAATCACAAAGAGCCAGATTTACTAAACAGGGCAATCTATCAAGAGCAGCGCGAATTAGCATAGGGTCGCAAACAAGCAGATGAAAATGCGGGTGATCTACAAACACCACAGGCGCAGCAAATAAGCGCAAAATCGGTTAAGACATGCTTTTTTGGGGCGTTAAATAATGGTGCAAATACTAGGGGTGCACCGAAATTTCGGTCGCCGAAAATGGCATTATCGGTTTCGGGCCGAAATAAAAAAGCCAGCCGAAAATGTCAACCGAAAACAAATGTCAACCGCGCCCCTCCCATCCGGGATATCCGCCTATCTATATTTGATTTATCTTATATTGGATGCATCCCTTGAATTAACGCTGTAGTGCGCGTGATCAGCTTCAGCGCGCGCAGCTCAAACGGCACTGCACGACTAATAATGACTATTGGGAGGACTGTCATATTACATAACATTATAAAGAGAACAATATTGTAATAAAACCTTGTGCATTATTTGAGTTTAGTTGCCGTGTCGCGTTGCTCCAGGAAGAGCGCGTTCACAACCGGAGTCATTCTGAATGAATGGCACGTAACTTAGTTCAAGTTCACTTGTGCATTCGCGTCATTTTGTGCAGAAATAATTTGTAATATTATGTTTATTTTGAACATATCTGATTAATCTCATATAGCATGCGTTTCTTTGAGTTAAATAACGCGCTAGCAAACTAAGTGCTCCAGTTTAACGGTAGCCTATACATTCAGCGCGCGCAGCTCAAACAGAAATGCACGACTAATAATAACGATGAATAATTTGGGACTGACATATTACATAACATGAGAACACTATTGTATTAAATAGTTGTGAATGCATTGGGTTTAGGTGCCGTCTTCAGGGCGTTGTCCAGGGAGAGCACGTCCACAGTCACACATTCTGCACGCATCTGAGGCGGCGCTGGTGACGCGTTGTATTAGTAGTAGTAATTATATTTGATTATTAAATAATTAATTTAATTAAATGATCAATAACATTGAAACATTTTACAAATGCAAATTTTTCTGAGCAGGATTTGCCGACCCTGTCACGCTGTTGGCCATGCCACTGCAGCAGACGCATATGCAGTATAGCTAACGATTAATTTATCGTTAATATAAACGACGATCGATCATGGGAATTTGTGAAAATTGACATCCCTATAGTGTTAATAAAAGTTTGATGATTATTCTATTGGTTTGTGATTTTTCATTTCAGATCCATTAAAAATTAAGCAATATAAATATATATTAAAGTTTTTAAAAGAAGCCATTTTCGGCTTCAGTTTCGGTTTTCGGCCAAGTGCATCCTAAATTTTCGGTATTGGTTTCGGCCCAGAATTTTCATTTCGGTGCATCACTAGTAAGGATGCCCCGATACCGATACCAGTATCGGTATTGGGCCCGATACTGAGCTCATGTACTCGTACTCGTAAAAATGCCCCGATACCAACAACCGATACCAGGCAGTGTGTGTACAGTGTTTGTGTCCAGACAAAGAAACACTGATAACAGAAATTACAATGGGGATAAAAAGGAAGGCTGTTTATGAAGTAAAATATATCTTATTATTGAAATATTAAACAGAATATACTAACGCCTATATAGCTGTGGTGCGCGAGCTGATAAGAGAAAAATGCGCAGTGGATTGAGCGCGCCCCGGCACAGACGCGCGAGCTGGTCGAGCGCATCAGACGTCAGTGGAAAGTTTGTAGTTCAGTCGGATGTCAATGGCAAAGAAAGTAAAACGAGGCATGTAGCTATTATTAACGTTAACTGACTATTGAGAGAGAGAGAGAGAGCGAGAGAGAACTTCTGTTGAATGCTCTTGATTGCTGATTGTTCACTCAGCACGTGTTATTTGGATTAAAACTAAATCGTATATGTAAGTAAAACATGAACTGTTACCTTATTTATGTTTAACGAGTGGTTGCCTGCATTGTTACAGGACATTTGCAGATCAAGAAGTTACATGAACTTCAAACATCCAAAGCAGCGCCCTGAAAACCAGCGTCTCAGCGCGCGAATACTGAATTGAAGTCTTTCACGTCTTGCGCTTGTACGGATGAATTCACACAAAACTATGTAAAAACGCCCGTCTTGGCGAGTATCCTAATAAACAAAGTCTGTTATATCTCAAGTGAACGTAGACGGTATATTCAAATGGGGTCCGTGCGTTCGGTCTTAAAGGTGCAGCAGTTTAATTAATCTGCTGCTGTGTTTTAATGTTAATCAAACAAAGGACAAATAAATTACTCACTGCTCTTGACTAAATAGGCTACCTTTTTTTACTTTACAAAAAGATCCTTCTATATTTAATTTATACAGTAATGAATATGCAGTGCATTAAATATATATTTGATGAACAAATTAAGTTTAAATTTAATAAACAACTAATATGGTTGATATTCTTTTGGTTTCTCTAAAAATGACAAATGCATGAATTAAAAATATATTGAAAAATAAAAATACAGGTATCGGTTACGGTATCGGCGAGTACCAAAAATAAAAGTATCGGTATCGGACTCGGTCTGGAAAAAGTGGTATCGGTGCATCCCTAATCACTAGCAAATACCAATAAATTGACTAGCGCAAACCTTAGTAAATCATGTTGTGTGATTTATTTAAGGCGAGACACGGCAGGCAAAAACATCTTTTTTCGCTGGTCAATTTTGAGATTTTGGGCTATTTGTCTTCTTTCAGACTTGTGGTGAAAAAAAGTCCAAAATACACATTTAGGTCTTTATTTTACTACCCTTTGTCTATTTGCGTCTGTAGATTTCTCCTAAATTCAACAAAAGTTGGCGTTCTAAATCAACACGCTGCTCCGCGATTGCTGCCTTCACCCCGTCATCACATACACCGTTAGAAAGCGCTCTCTCTCTCCTGTACATTATTGTCGGACCCAAATATGGTCATGTCCTTTTTATCAGCAACCAATCGTGAAAGTACAATGGGCATTTAACTCTAAAAGTGAAATCTCATTAGCTGATGTAAATTTCTGACAACGTGATTGGTTCAGATGCATCACGTGACGTGCTCTGACATTTAGATGTGTGTTTTTGACTGTTTTTCTGTTCAGTTGAAGGCCATAAATGCTGTGTTAAAAGTTTTGATGTGATTTTGCATTGTTGTTGCTAATGATTTGATAAGATATTGTGTCAGTAAATAGTTGTTTCCACTGAAAAATTATGATTTTTTACATCACAAATCTTTAAATGCCATTTTCTCAAAAAAAAAAAAAAAAATGTTTTTGTCA
Source organism: Phoxinus phoxinus (assembly GCF_949152265.1). Lineage (NCBI taxonomy): Eukaryota > Metazoa > Chordata > Actinopteri > Cypriniformes > Leuciscidae > Phoxinus > Phoxinus phoxinus. The sequence goes on along the minus strand of NC_136877.1, from coordinate 10,006,909 downwards.
TTCTCCAGTACAAACATCTCAGCCTATGTAGCACCTATGCACACCAAACTTTCCAGTTACACATTTTCAGAGGGATTTGTTAATAAATCTTTCCTGGCCTGATTTATGTGACATTTTAATTAAAAAAATAGGGCGAAAATAGATTTTTTTAAGGCTATGGACAGTATATTTTGATTTTCTAGGTAATGAAAGCATATATCCTGAAATCCCTCAGAAATAATTTTTTCATCTTGTGTGTAAACAAAATGCAAAAAATTTTTTGCACCTGGCTTTATTATGTGTTCAGATCGATCTACCGAAAAAATATGCAAAATTGTGCATATTTAATGAGATAATGCCTAATTTTCATAATTAAACATACAAATTTCAAAAACTTTTATATACTTGTGCAAGTAATCAACTGAGGAAGTTTCATGGTGATATCGATTATTTTAACATTTTACCCTATTCACCTGTAGTGTCTCGCCTTAAATACTCTCTCATGAATTTTGCATCTGAAAGGGAAAAACTCCTACAAATCCATATACAAAAAGGTCAGCCGCAACAATAACGGTGTCCACGCTTTTCAAGCGTTAAGCGTTTCCTGCTACCTTACCATATGTGGTGAAAAAATAAATAAATTGTAAATGGTTTAACATTGTATTCTATGTAAGTTTTCAGTAAAAACCTGTCCAATTAATTTTTTTGGGAAGTAAAAACTATGAATTACCAAATAATGTATGGTAAAAACATTTTTTTTTTACATTTATTCAACAATCCTCCTTGACTGTTCTTTACTGTTGAGGTGAAATACAGAATCAATGGCAAGTCTTACTTTGTGAGCTCATTATCAATGTGTCCCTTAATGGCTTCGGCTGTGGCCAGTCTGTCGATCTTAAAGATGGGAATGATTCTTTGCTCATCATACAACTCCTTCGGTTCCTACAGAAACACATCTCAGAGACTTGTACAAAAGCAAAAAGATCCAAAATCTTCTGAGCTTGTTTACTAGTACAAAACACATAGTACAAACATTCATGTGGACGGATGAGTTCGAACAGCAGTGAAGGACCTCCTACTCACCTGTCAATTAACCACTGCGCTAAAACAAGGGTTTAAACTTTGCTGGCTATGTGCAGCTTTCAATGTCCAACTGGAGAAACGCATGCATACAGTATACACCAAATGAGAGAAACTCTGTCCTGCAGTGTTTAGTCACGACTATAACTCTTTTGTCATACATTCATCCATCTATTTGATTTGGAAACAAAAAACTAAATTGACAAGAACTAAAATAATATTGTCTAGGCCATTTTAGGATGTCTTTTAACTACAAAAAAATATTATTAAAAATGCTGATCGCAGGATCTAAGAATGAAGGTTACCAAAGCACTGTCAGCCATTTACAGGACCATCTCCAAATTGCTTGACATTCCTGTGTGACCGATCCAAGCAATTAAAGTTCTGGATTAGAGATCCATTGGACAGACGAAACAAAACGATGGCCTATGAAATCTGTTTTACTCAATTCCCTCCTCAGTGATAAATGTACTTCATTTACAATGTACATGTATTTTTAATGATAAAAATTAATAAATGGTACTTTGTTAATGTTGGGGTTAAAATTCTCCTTTACAAATGAGAGATTCTGCTTAACATCTGCTTTTGTGGTCCAAGGAAGAAAAACAATACAGGTTTGGATGGGCATGAGGATGAATGGACAAAATATACCTAAAAGTGAATTAATTAATTAATATCCTTCCTCACCAGTGCAATTTGGGCATGTCCTCCAGTGGCGTACACATCACCTTCATCGTGTCCGTGAAGCAAGAACTGAACTATAGAGCCAAAGAAGATGGGGTGAGTTTTCACTGATTTCACCTGAAAATGTGAAAAGAAACACATTTGAGAACACTAGAAATACAACCTCCGATTCATACATTTTTTCAATATGGCCTGACTAATACACATATTTTCATGTTATTAATTGTGTACTGACACTACTAAAGACGCGGTAACACTTTACAATAAGGTCTCATTTGTTAACATTAGTTAATGTATTAACTAACCTGTACTAACATTGAGCAATACATTTGTTATAGTATTTATTAATCTTTGTTAATGTTAGTTAATAAAAATACGGTACTTAATTGTTCATTTTAGTTCACAGTGCATTAACTAATGTTAACAAATACAACTTTTGATTTAAATAATGTATCAGTAAAATTTTAAATTAACATTAACTAAGATTAATAAATGCCGTAGAAGTGTTGTTTATTGATAGTTCATGTTAACTAATGAAACCTTATTGTAAAGTGTTACCAAATAACTACACACTTATACAAACAGTATGTCTTACAAGCCCAGGGTGTTCATTCAGCTTTTTTACAAATAAACATAACAGAAATGACACAAAACGCATTAAGTAGCTGAACAATCTGGCTTTGTGAAACACAAGTCCCCCTGAAGTCAATAATTGTATCCCTTAAAACTCATCTTTGATCACCAAAATTTCATATTTAAAAAATTTTTCCTGTGAAAAAAAAGTATTCATGCCTTTTTGAATTCATGAAAAATGATTCAAATAGCTTGAATGTAACTCTACACACTTGCTTCATTCAGTATACACAGATCCATTCATATATAAATGAGCCCCGTCTCCACTCACACAGGCTTGTCTACAAGAAGTCGGTGATTCAGAATGTTAATGCGTTTTATCTATCGCTTTCTACAATGTCGGACAGATACCGGTAATTAATATGATTAGCCTTTGACTTGAATACGTTATCAAACAGCTAATAATGTGTTGCTAATGTTACACAAACCATGTTACCGTTCTCCATCTTAGAGTCAGACAGCTGCCTTCAAAAAATCGGCATCTTTAGAAATGCTTTAAACAACTTAGAACGTCAGTGTAGAAAGGTATAAAGTTCGTCATAACACTCTAATATACATAATATACATAATTCACCCGCTATATTGCTAAATGCAGCCTACCCGATTTTTCATATCAAAAATAAACCGGGATAACCTGGCTTCTCTTGAGACTCGCCTGCTTCCTAACATAGTTAAATGATATGCTAAAGCCCACCCGCACATTGGCGTGATTGGTTAAAGGGTATTTTGTTACGTCAGAAACACCAGCAATTTCAAGCTGTGTTTTTTGAGACTGTCTTTTATTCACTGCAGTTTTAAGGAGAAAATACTCAGCAATGGTGTTGACTTATGAATTTGCACATGGTTTGTCTTAAATCATATTAAAAACACCACATAGACATATAAACAACATTTAAAAAAAAAGTGATTTTGACCACAGGGGGACTTTAAATTAAATTAACACACAACATGGAATCACCAAAATTATATATATATATATACACACACAGACATTTATTCACGCATGGATTCTTGGGATTTAAGAATCAAAATGAGAATCAATTTCCAGAAATCAATATTTTCACCCCAGCCCTAAAAGTAACATGATATAACTTTACTTTTTAGGGAGTAATGTAATATTGTAACATATTACTTTTTTTAAAGTGTCACTCCCCTATACTAGCGTTGTATATGACTGTGTGAAAATGTGAAAACTACTAGAACTCACTAATTGTCCTTTTTTGTAAGTCTTGCCGTCCCACTTAATGGCTTTGAATTGAGCCCAGGGTGACTGAAGCCGTTTCGGGACATCCTCGCGTGTCGTCACACCCTGAAATCCTTGAAACATCACCTGCGCGCGCACACACACGCACACACACACGTTGCCATCAAAATGTCAGGACAAAACAATACAGTGACACAAACCTTGTATTTGGGCTAAAATTAGATATTTTCATACAGATTTTTATTATAATTACTAAAGTTAAATTAAATACATTAATGGAGTAAGTGAGTGTACAGGTGAAACCCGAAAAATTTGAATATCGTGCAAAAGTTCATTTATTTCAGTAATTCAATTTAAAAGGTGAAACTAATATATTATATAGACTCATTACATGCAAAGTGAGATATTTCAAGCCTTTATTTGTTAGAATTTTGATGATTATGGCTTACAGCTTATGAAAACACCAAATTCAAAATTGGTTTTCATAAGCTGTTACAACTATGGAAGCTTCAGATTTTTTTGTATCTGTATTTACTGAGAACATAGGCTTAAGTTCAATATGATAATAACAATATTACATTATTGTTCTAAAGCCACTTTTTTAAATGTATTGTATTTAAAGCTTTCATCTGTCACAATAAATATAATGCCTTTGATTTGGGCAATTTTCTCACCAAATATTTAATATTTATAATGCAAAAGCACATTAAGCATGTTCAATGGAACCATACTGCACTGATCAAGTAGTTACATCTGCTTTTTCTTTGCATACTTTACTCATACTTGGACTCATACTAGCAGACACATACCTGCTTATCAAAGCGCTCATGACATTCTTTCAACCAGCTAGTAAACTCCCTCTCAATCTTCACTCGCTGCTCCTGGATAAAGCAGATCAGAATGTGTATACTGGGCTTTGAATCATGTGCATGCAAGCAGTGTTAAACCATGTATCTTTCAGGACAGTTCAGGAGTGTGTTTCTGTACCTGGCCATTGTTCACTCTGGTAAAAATGGTGTCTTTGTCACGGAGTTGAAGCTCCAGGTCCATAAAGGTAAGTTTGTTGGTGCTGACTTGAAATCGGTCATTGGCGAAGAGAACTCCTGAAATCCGGTTATAACACTCAAAAGGCAACGCACCTGCTTTCTTAGGCCTTTTACACCACTCAAACCTAACACACATACAAATTGTTATTCATGTTAGGTGAAATTGAACATAAAAAGGATAATTGTTCAAAATATTGTGTTATCTTTCTGATACCTTTTTTTCTAGCATTTCAAAGTCATAGATATTTCTGTAAAGAACGTGTTCTTGTTTGCCTTCAGCACTTTTATTTTTTATTGGTCTATATATATAAAGAATTTGCCTTTCAAGTTAAATGCTCTGTTCTGTTATATTCCACCCCATCTAACGGTTTTTGAACATAAGAACATGTCCTGTGTGAATGAACCGTAAAGCAGCATTTCCCAATCACTTTCCCCTTGCCCCTTCCATCCATAAATCTCGTATGCTCACCCGGGCTGCATTTATTTTATCAAAACCACAGTAAAAACAGTAATATTGTGAAATATTATGAAAATTTAAAATAACTTTACTATTTGACTGAATATATTATTTAAAAAATGTATTTATTCTTGTCATAGCAAATGTTTATTTATTACATGATCCTTCATTTTATTTAATTTTTTGCCATGCACATTTGACCAATTGCAAACCAAAGTGAAAAATGTCTTGTATTCAGATGTGCATAATTATTAGGTTTTTTTTCTACAAGTAAAATGGGCCAAAAAGAGAGACATTAAACTGACACAAAAATTATGAAACGCCCATAAGACGTTATGGTACTTTCACTCCAGAAATTTAAGTTAAAATGTGACCATTGAATTTAAGAATAAAAAATAAATAAAAAATAAAAACTTACTCTGAGACAGAAGTGTAGGGAATGAGCCGTCCATTCCAAAAGCACTCAAAGATCGGTCGTTTGCCACGGCCTTCGGGATTCAAAACTATACAATCGTCATCTTCTTCCTCTGAAGGACCTAAAATACAACCACACAGACCGATATAGAAAAAATATCTTGGTAAGCACACTATCTTAGCTATTATTATATTATTATAGCATCTCTTTCATCACTGCCATTAGTGTGGAATGGACAGTTTATTAATTACTGCATTATTATTATTGGCATTTTTATATGGCAAGCATTACAGAGTAAGTCTATATATGCGCACCAGTAAACTATATATTGAAGAGCTGTGCTTATACTTTTTGAAACAACAGGAGTTACAATTTAAACCTGGCAGATGGATGAAACGGATGAAAAAACAAAGACAAAATGTTTGTGCCTATGTTACTCCAAGATTATAATGACCGCAGATTTATGGCTGTTCATCTGATAATCTAGACATTGAAAGTGTAAATGAAAACTTACTGTCTCAAATAACCAGAGAATATTTAAAGAGGCCATATTATCAGGGTTCGTACAGATTCTGTAAAATGAAATTCCAGGACTTAAGGACTTTTCAAGCACTACTTTAATGGATTTCAAGGACTTCAAGCAGCACTTATCAAACGATATCTTTATTATTTGTTTTTTATTTTATTTTATTTTTTACTCAAATTACATATATATGATGATATCTGATGTTTCACTTCATAGAGATCAAGCCATTGACCAGCGCTGTCAGGCATGGGAAATCCCCTTAACCATTGAAAGGATATTGAAACAGATCTTTTTTTTCCCCATTAAAACGATTGACCTGAAGAATGAAAGTTGTATTATACTTATCATATACTTAATATCATGCTCATAGCCATGCAAAATAGCTCTATATCCCATTAATTTTGCGTGAATTTATTTTGATATTGAAATTATTTTTTCAACAATTTTTTACAAATATTTTAAATTAGGGATGCACCGATACCACTTTTTGCAGAACGAGTCCGATACTTTCATTTCTGGTTCTCGTCGATACAGATACCGTTACCGATCCCTGAATTTTAACTACATTTGTAATTTGTAAATGTATTAGTAGATAAACCAGAAATAATATAAATCACATTAGTTGGCTTAATTTGTTCATCAAATATATATTTCTTTCAGTTATTTTCATGTTTAATTAAGCCTGCTAAAATGCATTGTATGAGATTCTGGTTACTTTCACTGTTCATTCTATTGCTCCATCATATTTTATCTTTTATTTAATAGCACAGCACATATTTAGAGCAGCTCCAGAAGGGCTCAGTGCTGAGGATTAGGTCAGTGGTACAAATGTTTAGACACCAGTAAAATACCAATTATTTAATCCAATTTTGATACTACAACAAAAACTACCAGCCGCCTAATTATTGTGAATTTAAAGACATTATTAAAGACAAGTAAGCAGTCAGTAACAAAATAAGAACAAATAATCGAATTACAAATAAATACAATAGAACAAAGAAAGGCTACAAATGAAATAGTGTTTTTAAGAGTTTTTCGGGTAGATCTAACAGGTACAGAAATTTGAATAAAGTAATCAAATGTGAAAAAATTGCATATTCATTACTGTATAAATTATATATAGATGTATATTTTTGTAAAAGGGTGCGCTAGTTAGTCAAGAGAAGTGAGTAATTTATCTGTCCTTTGTTTATTAACATTAAAACACAGCTGCAGGTTTATTAAACTGCTGCCCCTTTAAGACCGAACGCACGGACCCCATTTGAACATGGCTACGTTCACTTGAGATAACCGACTTTGTTTACTAGGATACTTGCCAAGACGGGCGTTTTTACATAATTTTTTCTCTTATCAGCTCGTGCACCACAGCTATCTGTTACTACACACGCTGCCTGGTAGTAGGCCTATCGGTTGTTGGTATCGGAGCTTTTTTACGAGTGCGAGTACATGAGCTCGGTATCGATGCATCCCTATTATTTTTAATAATATTTCAAGCACTTTTCAAGTACCTCTTCAGAAATATGGCTGTTTTCAAGGGATTTCCAGGACTTCAATTTCAAAAAGTCAAATTCAAGTACTTCAAGCACTTTAAAGGTTGTATCAGTGATTTCAGGCCCAAACATAAATTATCACATTCATCTAATCTAATCTAATCTAATCTAATCTTTCCTAACGATCCGCTAGCTGCCCGCCCCATAAGCAAGCTGTCAAAAAAACGCGTCTCTGTAGGCAGCCTAGGCTCTGAGATTTGCACACAAAAATGGTTTCACCAACCACTCAAAACCAAAATAAACAGTGTTCCAACCAATCACAGACAGGGGCTGGGTGTTGTGAGGTTTTGCGCTCGTGCACAGCTGCACGCGAAGTCAAAGCTGAAGAAGAAACCAGCGTCTATCAACAAGAGAAATGTAACATGGCTGAGTCAGTCCCCAAGAGGAGGAGGAGGAGGAAGAGGATTAGGGCGAGGGAATACCATCGTGTTTATTCCAAGACACGTATAGTTGTCAGGAAGGCTTTTGAACGATGGAAAGAAATTAAAGTAAATTTATTTTTATTTTTTTAATACTGTTTTGCACTGTTTCTTCTGGGCAGGTGAGTAGCTGCTAGTGCTGACTTGTTTGGATGTGAACTGTGTGTGAAAATATCCTTCTTGAAATAATATTAGTTAGGGATGGGGCCGATCCGATCCAGTATCGGTATCAGGGCCGATACCAGCGTAATTCACGTATCGGATTTTCCCGATCCAACCTGCGGCGATATCCGATATCCATGAGCCATGTCTGCGCTTTAACGTTGTCTGCTGAAATGACTCCAAAAGTGATTCCCGCCGGCGAGTCTGCTAGCTGGCTGCAAACTGTGGAATGGATTTCCTGAACGGAGGCGCGGCTCAATGAGACACAGAGTTATGAGACACGTCCCCGCTCAGGAAAGCCATTCCGCAGTTTGCAGCCAGCTAGAGCAGGATAGCATTGAGCAGCATTATGACTAGCCAACATGTCCGCTGTGTGGAAATACTTCACACTGGAAACACTGCAGAGTGCAATGTTTGCAAAGCTGTAACTTAATGCATAGAGGCGGAAGCTCCCTCGCATCGTACAACACAACGAACGCCATAAAACATTTAAAAAAGCACCACGTAAAAGAGCACGATGATTATTTTAGCCAGGGGGCAGAAAGACAACGGGAGCCGTCAGGAATCACTTCTGGAGTCATTCATGATAGCTGCTCACTCACTGATGCCCGCGAATTAGTTAAAACCTCCGGAATCTAGAGCGAGCGCGCCCGCGAGACAGAGACTGTGCTCCAAACCGTGTATCGCGTGCACGGCAGAGCAGGAGAGAGAGCAAGAGACCGCGCGCCTCATGAAGCGCATGTAATATCATTTTTATTTATAGTGTGTGTGTAAGTAAGTGTGTGTGTAAGTAAAATATGTTTACAGTTATTGCACTTTTCTTATATTTATTTTCAAATATTTTACATTTTAAAAACATGATTTGTTGATTCTACAAGAGCCAGTGTTCTTGATTTGTGCTGTTCAGATGTACAGTGTTTTATTGATAGTGTGTGTGTTAGATGTTTACACTTGCACTTTTCTTATATTTTCAAGACTTATGAAGTTATGAAATGTAGTTATGAAATGTAATAAATATTGACATGACAATCAATTTTAAATCGTTAGTTGCATATTTGTTTTCAGAATGGGATTTTTCCTGTTAACAGGATTTCCTATTTTTCTGACCTTATACATACGTCAAGTTGCCTTTTGGGACATACATGCGTACATATCATACTTGCCTGTTGAGAGGAGTTTATTTCAGCATCATATAAAATCAACAAGAATGATAATAATAAAATTAAAGCAAACACAGCTCTGGTATCGGAATAGTATCGGTATCGGCCGATATCCAAATTCAGGTATCGGGATCGGATCGGAAGTGAAAAAATGTGGATCGGTGCATCCCTAATATTAGTGAAGCTCGACTAAACTTCAATTCATAAAATTAAGGTTGAACCACTGGAGTCACATGGACTATTTTAACGATGTCCAGGGTTCCCACACCTTGGTTAACCTCAAATTCAAGGACCTTTCAAGGACTTTCCAGGTCCAATAGCCTAAAATTCAAGGACCTAACCCTAATCTTCATTTAGGGGTCACACTTGGCTCGGTCGCAGTCAAAATTGACCTAAGCCTTGACATGTAACTTCTTTTTTCCCCCCAGGAAAACCAATGTAATATATTTTTGTTCAATAATATTTTTTGATTATTTAGAATTTTGAAGGGATTTTATGATACTACGCAATATTTATAAAAAAATTATGACCAATTTTTTTTCCATTTGAACTTGTAATAACTTGAAAAATAATAACTTGTAATGTCCTGTAACCAACTGTATAGCTCCCTATATAAAGGCTAGGATGGCTTGAGGAGAAGTAAATCATGGGCTAACTTTCATTTTCAAGTGAACTTCTCTTTTAACGAAGCGCGTAAATGCACGTAACTAACGTAAATCAAGCAAGCTAGTACGAATAGGCCACAAAGTGTTGCCGAAGTAGCCTAACACATTAGCGGACCGGAGGGAATAATATGGATTTTTTTCCAGAAAACTTCTTGCACAAAATAAATTCAAGCACTTTCAAGGACTTGTATCTATTATGATCGTTTTCAAAAACTTTCCAGGGCCTTGAAATCTTTTTTTCCAATTCACAAACTTTCAAGGATTTCAAGGACCCGTGGGAATCCTGGATGTCTTTACTAACTTTCTGGGCCTTGAAGTGATCATTAAATTGCTGTCTATGGAGGGATCAGAAAGCTCTCGGATTTCATTAAAAATATCTTAATTTGTGGTCCTAAGATGAACGAAGGTCTTGCGGGTTTGGAACGACCTGAGGGTGAGTAATTACTGAATGAAATAACATTTTTGGGTGAACTAACCCTTTAAATGTAATTCATGTCACTGATTCACAATACCTGCTGATGCAGCATATGGATCCACTGGGTATGTTTCTTGATCGTAGAGGAACGGGTGATATCGGATCAATCCCTCCACTAAGGAATCTCTAGCTCCGGTGGCTTTAAACTCAAAAGTAGAAGCACTGGAGCTGACATACAGAGTCTGCATGTCATTATTCACATCCCTCAGATTCACCACACGGGGAATTCGAGTGGAACGCTCAAACAAACTGATCTGAGAAAACAAAGAGAGAGAAAAAAAACAGGGTCATTCTGATGCATAAAAGAAACTTAAAAACTGAATGATCAATGCATTTGGTGCCAGAAATATATAAACATCTATACCTGAATGTCAATGTTGGAGAAATGGCCAGTTTTTCTCATTTCTCTCGTGTCTTTTCCATCAGCTCCGTGTATATAATAATGGTAAGTATGCCTGAAATAAATCAAACAGTATTAAGTGGCCCATGGCTTGCCTTCAAAATAAATTGTAGCTTTTATCAGGGCTCGACAATAATGACTGCCTGAAGGCCAGGAGGCCACATAAACGATGCTAGGGACAATTGACGGAATTTTTTACTTGCCCGATCGGGCCAGTGCTGTGCATTGTAACGAACGTTTATCATTTGCATGTGTTTTTCAAGAGCAAGACGACGCGAGTTCTCTTTCACATCTTGTTGCACTTAAAAGGACATTTTCACACAAAATAATGTCAAAATGCCCATATTGACAAGTATACTTGTAAACATACGTCAACATTTTTTTTAAATAAATGTTCATTTACAATATGGTTCCATTTGTTGACATCAGTTAACTACATAAATTACATGAACTAACAATGAAAATACTTTATTAATATTATTTCAATTTCAACATTTGCTAATACATTAATAAAATCCAAAGTTGTATCTTGAACTAACAATGAATATTTTAATTAACTAATCTTAACAAAGATGAATAAATATTGTAACAAATACATTGCTCATTGCTAGATAATGTTAATTAATGTACTAACTTATGTTAACTAATTGAACCTTGTTGTAAAGTGTTACCAAATAAATACAAATAAATGCTAGCTATAGAAGCACCATGTATTGCCATCTGCAGACGACTAGTGTAGTGCATTCTGTTGTGTGTACATCACTTGTGTGTGTAACGGAAGTTTTCAAGAGTTTCTTGATCTTTAGTGATTCAAAATGTATGCCTCATGTTTTCTCACTTGCAGTGAGAAGGGGCCTTTGTGTGATAATTTACTATGGTTGTGAGTCAGTAGGGGTAAAGAAAAGCAGATGGTCAAGGGGTCATCTTGAGTGCATTTGTACTTTATAGCCTAATAAGGGGTCATTTACCTCTCAGGGCCAGTGTAAGCGTTAATAGACAAACAAACTGGTATCTCTCCTGTGAGGGGAGGGAAGAAATAAGGCCTTGAAGGGAATAAGATATAAAACAGACCGGCACTGCTTCTTTTTATCGCTCCTCACTGACTCACGCATGTGTATTGGTGACGCGGATCTCTCTTGCAAGAGAATAAATACTTTTATAAACTTTAATTTGGACTCAGAGTGTCTCTTACTCAGTGATGTTTGTTTGAAACAAATTGCCACAACATGTGCACATCTCACAGTTCTTAAGGACACATCAACTATTAATATAGTAGTTGTTAGTTTTTTGCACACAACTGAATGAGTTTGAGACTAATTCATTAAAAAGAATAGGCTCATAACAGATATTTGTTTGCAGATTCCAAGAGAGTCATTTGTAAAAACTTGCGTTTTCAGGCCCCCAAAACACCACTCATGTAAATGAATGGCCAGAACGGATAATTTTTTTTCAGTTTTTAATTGATAATGGTGTGGTTTAATGGCCCCTAAAGGAGGAGTTTGTGTATGTGTTTTTGGGACGTACGCTAACTCTCTAGTCCACAGAGGAAAATACTGTTTGAGGTAGGTGACGTGTTCTGGATGGATTCCAGTGATGACAACCGCAGTGAAACTCTCCTTCCCATCTTCTTCAATCACAATCGACTGCAGAAACTGCTCATTGCTGACATTCACATGCGAGCAATCCCCAGGCTGCAAAAAAATAAAAAATAAACACACACACACATAAATAAAAACAAAATCCAGGAGCCAAAAATGACATGAGATGACTTGTATTTCGCTCACCTTCCTGTTTCTAATGAAGCCAGAGTAAATATTTTCCTTTTTTAACTCCTTGCGCTCAAAGTCGTCTTTAGACATGACAAATTCATGAACATCTGGAGAGCCTGCAGGTTTACTGATCATCTGAAACACACATTACAAGAATATTTCACAAAAAGTTTTAACATGTGACAAAGGGGTTATTAACTCAAAATCTTTACCTCTGCCACAAAGCCATTGTATGGTTTCTGAACACCTGGAAATCAATGACGAGTCTACTTAAAACTACTATGCAACTTTTATAGTGCCCTTTTTTGGTGTTTCTCCCCTTTTTGGAGGTTGACGGTCATATTTTTTTTTATGTAAAGAGATGCATAAGTGTTTAGAGACTAACAATGAGGGCGAGTAAATAATAAGGTCAACTATTCCTTAAATAGAACATGTAAACTATAAAAAAAAACAATTAATCAATAATTTGTAAAATCACTACATGTTTTAAACTCCCCATGGTTTGTTCAAGTTCAGCGTGAGCTTACTGACTGTCCATGCAAACTCTCACAAACAATTTATAAAACTTTGCATAAAACTCTTATTTTTCACTGCAACTTTGCCTGGTTGATTTTAACTGAAGCATTCACGCGTGGACAACTCATGCGTGGACAGTCAGTGGGCTTGAACTGAACAAAACTTGAAAACATGATCAGACCATTTATAACAACCTGGTTTATGGATCATTTTAACAAAAATCTTTAATTTGCCATTGCTTATTAATGGACATATCTGTTCTGCTTTATTGAAAAGGGATGTGACAAATCTACTGTATTAATTTGCAAGTATGATACTTGTTGAAAAAAATGCATGCAAACATACTCTGACAGACTGGCCGATGTAAAACACAGCCTGTTTGCCTCCGACTCCAAAATATGAGATGTCACTGTTCAGACTGCGTGGAACTGGACTTGGTCGGACATAACCGGGTTTTTCGCTATGTCCACAACAAAGAGGAGAAAAAAAGCTGATGGTTATCAAGGCAAGCTTTATAAGGCAATTAGTATTTGAATATATGTCCGCATTTACATTACATGGCTCAAACTACCCATTTTTTCCTCCAATGTGGCATAGATCGGATATGACCCATGAACGTGTAAGCGGGAAAAAAGCACATGCATTCCGATATTCTCAGATTGGTTTCAGGCCTTATTCATATGGGGAAATAAATCTGATATGAATCGGATACACGCATTTGCGTCTGCCATGTAAGCGGACAGATCGGATAAACCAATGGTGGGGCGAATTACGTCAATTCAGGTGGACACATTCGGCCTAAGCTTTTCCAGCTCAGTATGTCTATCTTTGGTTGTTTAGCCAAGTGAATAGTGTAAATGCAGATATTGAATTTGGGTCACTTTTAAAAGAACATGTAAGCTGGTAATCCAAAAAAAATCGGATTTAGTCAACAAATCGGAATTGGGCATCAAGACCTGCAGTGTAAATGTGGCATATAATAGGCATCATACAATGAGCACAGGTCAGCTGGATATTACTTCAAATATGAAGAGGGCATTTTGGATGCAAATAACCTTGTTTAATATTATAAGTACCAGCAGTAGTTTTGGAGTAGCTCACATATCATGATAAAATAAGACAAAATGCAGGTTTTATGAAGAGCACACCTGTGAAACATGTCATTTTCGCGTATAAACTTTGACAGACGGTAAACGGCCCAGTTGTTCAGCTGTTTGGATGTCATTCCACATCCATTATCTAGCACCGCAACAGCAGGTCCTCCCTGAGACTCATCGAACAGCTGAAAAACACACATAGAACAAAACATTTGGATCATGAAAACTTATGCTAGGTCAATGTGTACAAAAAGTACATTACTGCATAATTAACTGAACTGTACTATTTTCCTCAATGACAATAAAGTGTGTAATAGCTGATATTTCTAAATGGTACTGCAGAGAAAATCCAGGCAAATGCATTAGCATGACCAGCAGCCTTTTCCAGTTAAACACAAAGGCTGTTTTAAACCATAATGAGCGAATTAGCTAAATAAAAATGTTCTAAACAGCAGGCAGAAAAGTTACGCTTATGTCTCGTTTGTTTTGGCTAAATAAAAATAAATTTTTTTTTAAATCTTTCCAACGCTAGAGAGATGAAAATGGATGCCTAGGTTGCTATGTTTCTGTTCGATATGCGAGTAATATTGGTTTCACTGTTTCAAAGAACCAAGATACGCTGTTGTAGAATAACAGCCGATTCATCCATTCTTGCGAGAGCTGTCTGATGCGGCAGCTTTAGTCGTTGCCTGTGTTGCATAGTGTTCATTATTTTGGGGGAGGAAAAATGTTTGTTTGGGAGACGATTTCAAATAACAAAAGTTTTTTTTTCCAGATATTTTTAAATGAAAATAAATGACTTCCAGTCACACCTTTATAACGTATGCCACTGACACTGAGACGGTTCACTAGGGTTTGTAATAAAGAGTGAGGGTCAGTATTGAATTCTCACCAATCTGATTTCAATTCTCCTCATTCCCGTGTTTTTTCCCGTGGCTGACAGCGCGTTATCAACGAGCTCAGCAAAAGCATAGGCTGCAACACAACAAAAAGAACACAACACACATTAAACTGGCACCGTGTACATTAGGGTCATGCCGATAGACAATCATATTGTGTATTGCAGATAATTTGGCATTTCCAAATAATGTATTAAATTATTATTTTTATTATTGGGCTATTATTGAAATAATATAATTAATTTGCCCTGGTATAATTTCATACCTTACCTCTAAAATTACAGTTTAGATTACAAATTGTTTGGATGAAATAAAAGCTTGGATGCAAGAAAATTCTGTTTAACTCAATGAGTCAAAAACTGAAGGCTCTGCATAAACTTATTCCAATTGCTCAATCTTGGCATTATATTTGATGTGCAGTTGAAATTCAATGCCCATATTAAATGTTGCCAGACTTAGACCTTCTCTTGCCTCGCCCATGGCGGGAAGGCTTGTCCATGCCTTTATTATGTCTAGGCTTGATAATTGCAATGCACTTCACTCTGGTCTTCCTGATAGATCACGCATAGCGTGCAGTGGCCTAACGCTCAGTCAGTTTTTACTGTCAGAATAATTGACTGTGGTTTGAGACTTCTTTACCAGCATAACTCTCACATAGAATTTACACATTGCTTGTGTTGATATCCACTGGGGCGCTCGCTTCATGGTTTAAAACTGAAATATTTCCGATATTGAGAGACATGACATTTTTCTTTATCACCGACTCTATCTTTGCTCGCAAAATGATAATATTGCGTATCAGCGATCTCACACGCTGGCGATAGGAGGATTTGACTATGAGGATGTATATGTGTGCATGTATGCCAGCATGGCTGAGGTGAGCGTGCAAACGTACGCAATGCTTTCTGTCCTTCACTAGCGTAGTACTCATACATGCCACATTGGACTAGAGTATGGTAGTGCGGCAGATACTCAATCCGCTCTTGAATCGCCATAGGCAGCTCCTGATTCACAGACTTCAACAGTTGCAAGGTTTTCCCATCAACCAGCCCCTCTGTTACATCAAAACACAAACAAATCCATATCAGAAAATGAAAAAGTCAGTTTTAAAAAACAACTATTTTTTTATATTTATATGAAAAACTGTAAACAACTAAATTAACATGTCAATAATCATTTTAAATATACTTTTTTATTAAATAAACATTTTCAGGTTTGCAATACATTTTTGAAAAATATACTGTATATTAAAATAAATTAAACAGAAAATATACATGTGTAAATAAATAAAAAAACTTTATTTACTTTAAAAAATACAAATAAAAGCTACACTGAAAAACTGTAAACAAAATACAATATTTAATTTAAAACTTAAAATATGTTCTTGACTTAAATCAGATATTTTCTTTACTTTTTTACAGTTTCGAAATAAAATAAAATAAATATAATATTTATTTAAAAACTTTGAGAGCTCTTACGGTTGTACATACATGTAACCGTTATATAGTAAATACAATACTTTTTTTACCGTTTTGACACGCAAAAAGATACACATTTAAAAACTGCAACCAATAAATGACAACAGGTAACTTAAGTAAATAAATATTATAATAGCTTTCAGAGGTCTTACTGTAAAGTTCTTCGTCTATCTCCTTTCGGTCCGTCGTGCTAATAACGAAAGTCTCGTTTGTCGACAGTGAAAACTCCTAAAATGAAAAGAAAACCCAGTCACTGCTAAATGTGCCTGTTAACAAGGTTTATGGCAGAGATGTCATGCTGCTGCGTGCAGGTATTTTACCCTGGTAAGTTACCCTGGTAAACATAGCAGCTGTTTTACCTGTCTCAGAGCCTGAAGAAAGCCATTGTAATCCATGTTCGTGAAGTCTAGCGTCCTCCCCGGCGCGGCGCTGCTGTCCGGGCGACAGTCATAAACACAAACCGATTTCGATGTGTTTTCCCCCCGGTCTCTCTCCGTTCCGGCCTCGGTCATGTTGGTTTCGTCACACATTACTGCGTAGCCAGCAACCCCTGATACAGAAACAAATATAAACTCATCGCTTCCTCACTGACATGTTTATCTTGAGGTTTAGATTTGTTCTGTCGTTCACCAGGCTAATATATATGCTAATATCCACGTGTAACGAGGTATTTTGATGGAGGATATAAACTTAAAGATTTCGCGCCAGGAACATCACACCCAAATTCTTACTTCGTACCCCGTTCGTACCGCAGCATCATTCGTCACTTCTTCTTTGCTATTTTCTGGCGATTAGCAAAAAAGATTTTGATGCATTACCGCCTCCTACCGGATGGAGTGTAAAGAAGAAGAAGAAGAAAAAGAAGAATGTTGATGTTATTATTATACAATTATTTTATATATTACATTTATCCAATTATAATAATAATAATAAATATGCAAACATTCATAACGAATAAAATGATTCTTAATTGCTTTTTTTTCTTCTCATTTTATAATTTAAGAATGAAATTAGAATGAAATCTGAAAGACAAAACTTCAGAAGACTTTGAATTCCAGAAAAACATTATCTTAAACATAATTGTAAATAACCTGTTATAATTAGAATATAGCATCCAATGTGTGTTAAATGTAAAGGTAAGTTGTTTAATGAATTTATTGGGTTGTTTCAAATATTAAATATTATGGCCAAATATATTGGAGGTGACTCCAGTCCTTGTCCACTCGTCTTTGAGGATTGACCACCGGTTCATTTGTGGAGTTGCCTAAATCCATGCTTTTTTAAAATAAGTATGATGTATAAAATTAATATAAAATATAAAAGTGTTACAACTTAGTGTGTCATAATTATGAGATGAAAAGTTGAAATTTAAAAGTCATAATTATGGCATTAAAATTTTTATTATGTCTTTAAAAATGTCGACATTATGACATACAAGATCAAAATTATTATGACACTTTAGTGTTAAATTAATAATTTAACTTTAAAATGTCATGACTCATAATTTCGGCATGTCGTAACTTATACTTTTTAATCTCATAATTATGACTTAATATGTCATACTTTTCATGTCATAAATAATTATTACTTTTATTCTCAAGCTTGACATTGTTGATTCTCCACACTAGTCCAGTCGGTGGCAGTAATGCGCCAAAAGCTAGCTTGCCGACCGCAATTAAACATTAAAAGAAGAAGCAGCAGCCGCATTTATTTATGCTGAAATGAGATGAAACCTTTTTATATATATTCATAGTATATTGATGAAACCGTTGGAATAATTTCGAAAGTCATTATACTAGTATTGTGTAAATGTCTATTGTGTGTGGTAACTCCTGGGGCTGGCTGTTGGACTCTTGCACTCACATAGATGAGGGTTTGCAGCGCTGTGTTTGTTATAATAGTGCTGGGCTTGAAAAGCCGACATACTTCAAAAACTGTTTCAAGAGGGAATATTTTAATATTTTGAAGCCCCACGTTCAAATTCGACAAAACACAGATATCCTGACTAGCAGTATTTCGTTACACACGGCAAAACATAGCAATGGTGATGAACTTGCAAAGATTGATCTTCAAACACGAAAGGTATAACTTACAACGGAAAAAAGCGACACAAAGCAAGACAACCGCATATTTTTGTTTATTTATTGCTTGATTATAACTTAAGGTCTTTGGATGCTGCTGTATGACTCTAAACAGTTTGTTTTTTATTTGCAGAAACGAAAAAGAAAGCAGCGTGATCTCAATACAGGGGAGTTAGATGCCCATATTTATCATGGAAAGGTGACATGCTTTATCTATTTATTAAATACCCCGTGTCAACAAAACTTAAAAGGAATCTACAGATTTCTATTGTATTTTCATAACGATATCATCATTTGGAACTAATCCTAATGTGAACAAATTAGGTCAAGTTTGTCAACCTTGTTTCATTATTAAATGATTTCAGTTTTTTAAAAGGTCCTTGCAGTCTACAACAACAGTAAAATAACCAAAACCCACAACGACACTCACCTAGCAAATAAATATAGTAGACAATAGGATAAAAATAACAACAACAAAAAAAATGTTTGCCACAAAAGTATATTTTATTTATGTACGGAAACTGTACGCACTGTACAAAGATCTTTTTAATGAAATCTGAGGGCTTTTTGTCTCTCCATTGACAACTATGCAACTACCACTTCCAAGCCCCATAGAGGTAGTAAAGGCATCATTAAAGTAATCCATGTGACCAAAGTGGTTTAATAACCTATTTTTTATGAAGGGATGCGAGTGATTTGCGTGTTGGAAATTAATATTTTGTAAATAAAGTGCTAAATTATGTATTTTGTGCAAACAAAGCACTTGCGTCACTTCATAAAACTGAGGTTAAACCACTGGAGTCACATGGATTTATTTACTACCTTTCTGGGGCTTTCAGAATTTCATTCTACCTCACTTATTTTCATAACCAACTGCATTAATGACCTATGTGCATTAATGCATTAATGTGACTTTTTGAAACTAACATTTAAATGACATTTGATTCCCTTTTCTTGGTCATATTAACCAGTTCATCAGGTCCTCATTTTTTCATCTTTGCCATATTGCTTGTCTTGTTTTATAAATGTTGTAAAGCTTTCATGTTCTCAGTGCATACTAAAATGGATCCTTTAGAACTGATTCCAAATTATGTTAGAAATTCCAATAGATTTCCATCAGGATTAGTTTTTTGCTTGCCATTCTAGCATACAGATTTCCTCTCACACACTCTTTTTGTGCATCTGTTGTTTTGATTGTTTTCTTCTCAGGTCAGGTCAGTGGTTCTGGAGGGCTCTCAGGCTCTTCTGGAAGCTGGACGTCAGTGTGGATACTTGACCGAAGCTTTGAACACTCCACCCTCTGAATCCCTGCCAACACACGAGTGCCAGCTTGCTGCCTTATGTGACATGGCCAAACGGCTCCCGTTAACAGACGAGTCTGTGGCACCAGTGCAGACGCTGAACGCAGATGGTCTGGATCCACCACTTGACCTATTCTCATACATCACAGTAAACCCATTCGACTGTGCTTATGAGGTCACGTTGATGAGGGAGAAGTATCTATTGCCCCCACGCAGCCGATTCCTGTTGTCTGACATCACACGTATGCATCCACTTGTCAACAGTGAGTTTTAATTTACTATTTTATTACACAGAGTATTTTGTATTTTATGTAGAGCAGGTAAATGGCTTAAAGCTTCCAATACCAGTTTTATTTTAGTATCATTTATATACTATTATAGTATTTATTAATATTTTTAATTAGTTTTTATTTGTATATGTTACGGTTTCATTTGAATAATTTCAGGGTAAAAATAAGGTTCCATTGGTTAACATTAGTTAATTACATTTTTTACAAATAAAAAATATTTCTAAAGCTTTCATTAATCTTAGGGAATATTAAATTAATAATATACTGTATTAGTATAAATGTTAAGAGTCAAAACTATCTGTTATTATTATTTAATGGACTAACATGAACTAACAAACAGTTGTATTTTCATAAACTAACATTAACAAAGATGATTAAATACTGTAACAAATGTGTTGCTTATTCTTAGTTAATGCATTAACCAGAGTTAACTAATGGGAACTTATTGTGAAGTGTTACCAATTTTAGTTTGTTTTAGTCATTTTGTTATGCTACTTTATATGCTTCCAATTTTGCATCATTTTAAGTGAGTTTTGCATATTGCTACATTTTGACTACAGGTGGAGACAAGTTTGACCTTATAATCCTTGATCCGCCATGGGAAAACAAATCTGTCAAAAGAAGCAACAGGTAACGTGACATGCATAGCTGTTCATGTGGCTGTGAAATGATTCATTCTCTGCCTGCAATAAGAAACCGCTCCGGCCTGAAATCATATCATGGTATGATTGACAGATACAGTTCTCTGCCGCCATCTCAGCTCAAGCAGCTTCCTGTGCCAGCACTGGCTGCTCCAGAATGTTTGGTGGCTACGTGGGTAACTAACCGGGCGAAGCATCTGCGTTTCGTCAAAGAAGAGCTCTACCCATACTGGGCGGTTGAAGTGCTAGCAGAGTGGCTCTGGGTCAAGGTACACACAGAACACAACTGCACAAGAAGAGGAAAAGTACCCTAAAACACTAATTATGAGGAAGAAACACCATTAACCCTCTGGTATTCCTCACTTAGGGGTCACACTTATGATACCCTGAGGTCAAAATAGACTGAAGACAATAAGCATATTTAAGAAAAAAAGATTTTTTTTTTAATTAAATGAATGTTTCAATAATATTTTTTCTTTAATTATTTTGTGTTTTGAAGGGAATTTTGTTGTACTAGACAACATGCACCCCTAAATGATGCACAATGTATATCTATATAAAATAAATATTAGAAAAATATTTTGCAATATTTTCAGTGATAAAGTAAAAAATATAACATGGATATTTTATATATATATAGGGATGTGTATTCCTTTGTTGCTTATAAGAGTATTTGCAGACATAATTACTTTTATAGATTTTGCATCTTTGTGGACCTTTTCAAATCGTTTTCACACACGCGTGCATGCATTCATAAAGCAAATGCCAAAAAAGTCAGCAAGTTTCAAACCATTCTGAAGTAAAAAAAAAAAAAAAAAAAACTCAACTAACATGATGGTTAAAGGGACGGTTCACCCAAAATTCTGTCATCATTTACTCATTCTCATGTTGTTCTAAACCTGTATCACATTTGTTCATCTTCAAAACACAAATCAGCTTATTTTTAATCTAACCTGAGAGATTTCTATCCATCCACTGAAAGTTCATTCAAAATGTTGACGCTTCAAAAAGGTTCATAAAGCGATTGAGCGGTTTAATCTTTACTTCGGAGTCTTCTGAAGTGACTAATGGGTTTTCATAAAGTAACCACAAAACTTAATAATTAATTACTTGATTTAAAGAGGACTGCAATAATGTAACATGTTACTTTTGAAAGTTAAAGTCACCAACACTGCTCAGCTTGTGATGACAGTTTGTCTGAATCTCCAGGTGACCCGGACAGGGGAGTTTGTGTTTCCTCTGGATTCGCAGCACAAGAAGCCTTATGAAGTGCTGGTGCTTGGCAGGTATCGCTCTCGCACGGACCACACAGTGAGGTAATGTGTGTATGTTTCACATTGGAGTCTTCTTCCCTTCCATCTTTTTGTATTGTAATCTCCAAAATTGTGTTCCAGTTCTTTAGCAGTGGATGAGCTTCCAGAGCAACGGCTCCTGATCAGCGTCCCCTCAGTACTGCACTCTCATAAGCCTTCGTTGTCAGGTGCACACGCTTAAAACAAATCGTAGCTCATATAAGCTCATGTGTGGTTCAAATATCAGATTATACTTCATTTTGGTCTCTCCCTGCCTATCCTTTTTGTACTTGTAACTTTTTTTTGTAACTTAAAATAATATTAACTTGTCTGTAGTTCACTAGGTATGTTTTAATTTCCCTGATTTCTAGCTTTCGTGCTAATTCTTTCTCTTTTGTACCACAGCTGTGCTAAAGCCGTACATTAGCCACAAGCCGAAGTGTTTAGAGTTGTTTGCCCGAAGTCTCCAGTGTGACTGGACCAGCTGGGGAAACGAAGTCATCAAGTTCCAGCACAGCAGCTATTTTACCAGAGAGAGGGCCGAGGATCCGGACAGGACATCCGGAACACTTGCACAGTAACTCATGGACTTTTTTTTTTTACCAAGAAACTAGTATAAGAACGTTTGTATTATATACTGTACATGGATATGAACTTTCAGTTCACCATGTAAAATGCAGTACAATTGTGTTTTCATCTGAATAGTGTATTTTATACCAAGCAGAAACTTTGTATAAAGATGTATGCAAAGAGGACTGTCAGTATTTTACTACATACATTTTAGCAATTGGTTATGGAGCTCCACAATAAGGATTCTTCCTTTCTGCGATCCTGGTCTGGCCAGTAGTTGGGATTGTACTCTGCCTTCCAATAATTTGTCTGTTTTTAGAAACATTTTTAAGTATGCGTGTCAGAAATGTTATGGTATTTTCAGAAATTAATTTGTATTTGTAACAAATGGACCTGCCCTTTGTGCGCTAACTGTTTGACTTCCATTGTACATTTTAGAGTAAAGGATGCCTTAAATTTTATTGAATTATAATTCAGGTTCCTTGAGATTACAATCTCTCATTTTTTTTTAAACAGCCTAAATAAATGGTATGAGATATTAGAAAAATAGGAATAAAACAAATGGGCAAGTGTGAAAAGAGCAAATTATGTTGAACTTGAGAACGAAATAAACTGGGTGAATTTACGAAGTACACATTACACTGACACTAGTCTACAATTTTTATTGAAGTGTTCCAAGAAGAGGCAGGAAATATGAAAGGCCTTTTCCTTGTATGATATTAAAACGATTAAAGAACTGTAAACCTGGAAATATAGAGGCAATACATAATTAAAGAGACAAGGTTTTTGTTTCAAGCAGTTGAAGTGTTTTTTAATGTGCAAAATATATAGTATATAGTAAATAATAGTATATTTCATATTATAAAATGATGTCTTCTCCATCATTTATTAGATTTGATTATTTGAGATTGTCATGACTCAAAGTCAAGGTACAGGTTTGTCACCATATTTTGAGAATTACCTTTTTATTAAATTGTTTTCTAATAATTTCTTTGATATTGGGGAAACAAAAAAAATGTACTAGGGGAACAAATGCATTAGCTATCTTTCCTATTTTGTTTTTTTGGGGGCATTTTTGAATTGTGACCAAAGCCCATTCATAAGGTTCATCCACATTCCCTATGAGCCGTGCATGATGATATATTTAACAAGCATCTCTTCCATTATTAAAATCTTTTTAAATCATCTTCAGAAATTCACTAGGCTAATAACAACTTATTCTTAACTTAATGTTATCTATAGTCACTATACGTTTCCTTTTTTCTATGAATCTAAATAAATCCAGAAGAGTGGAATTATTGTTTTAGGGCAGGATACTGTAAGTTGGCAAAGCCATCATGCCCATATTCTCAAAAACAATAAACAAAGCGATGCGAAAGTGAAAGGTAAATGTTTGTGTTTCCAAGACCTGACATTCTGTCAATTGATGTGGAGACAGGTGGACATGGAATTGCAAGTTTAATTGAAATAAACAAATAAATAAATATGCTGTCGACGTGATTGACAGGAGAAGAAAATACAAGCCGACTTCACAATCATTGATGCATGACTGAAATCCATAGCTTGGCACTTCCACCTGAAATAACCCTTATTAATGAGAACAGGCTCTTTGTGTCTGCTTCCCCTTTTCATTAAAAGAATTGATAATATTTTCCATCTCGATGTCAGTTAAGGTTGTAAGATAGCACAATGTGAATAAA
This sequence comes from Phoxinus phoxinus, assembly GCF_949152265.1. Lineage (NCBI taxonomy): Eukaryota > Metazoa > Chordata > Actinopteri > Cypriniformes > Leuciscidae > Phoxinus > Phoxinus phoxinus. The sequence goes on along the minus strand of NC_136877.1, from coordinate 9,982,420 downwards.
ATAATACCATAAAACAATTAACTCCTGCAATATCAATGTCCGGTAGACCGTTCCATTGCATTAAGATTGGATTCTCACCGATACACTTGTTGTGCCTTTTATTTTAATAATATTATTAAGTAGCCTACATTTAGGATTAGAAGTGCACTACAACTACAGTGCACTCCTAAATAAAAAACAATATGAAATTTCTATGATCCCTCTTATTATTTTTTAATTATCAGTAGTTTGCAGATTCCGAGTGTAAACTGTAGCTAAATGTTTTAAACGCCGTTCAGTCCCAAACCTGCATTTGGTGGTGTATTTCACAGAAATATACATCGTCTATGTGCAGTTTTTGGAGAAATGAAGATGACAAGGAGACCTTTATTAAATTTGTGTTGCGACTGAGATGTGTGTGACTTGAGAGTGTGTATCTACCCACAGTGGCAACAGGGGTTCTTTCTCACTATGCAGAAGAGCAAATGTCCCAGAATGCCTCTCAGCGAGACAGGCTTGTCACTCCTGTTGACCTCCAACCCCATGGAGCTCTTTCAGCTGACAGAATCCAACACATCAGACGCCTCTTGGTTACAAACATTATTTGACGTGCCCCTATGGAGGTCAAGACTACATTTTCTTTCAGAATGTCTCAGTTGCTTTGAAGCAAAATACTTGCAGTGAGCACATGAAGAGAATACATGACACACAAAGAAAAAAAAGTCCTTGTTTGTGAAAATTTCACCTACCACAATTGCTAGTCACATATAGGGCGGTGGACCCCTGTTTGAGGTCACACACCTTGTCATAGGAATATTTCAAACTAGCTGATCGTGAGAGTGCTTACACCGTGAAAGTCATGGCACATGAGTGGTGGTTACACCACATTGACACTTTAGGAATTTGACTTGACTCACATGATTTCCCCAAATTATTTATAATATTCATAACAATGATGTTCCATTTACTTTTATTTACTGTTAAATTCTAATGTAAAATTATGCCAAACTAGCTGATGTGGTGTTTTATTGCACTGTAAAAAAAAAATTACATTTTACATTACATTTACATTTATTCATTTAGCAGACGCTTTTATCCAAAGCGACTTACAAATGAGAAACAATAGAAGCAATTAAACTAGCAGTAGGACAACAGTATGTAAGTGCTATAACCCTTCACAGTACAAAAAGTTTTTTTTTTTTTTTTTTTTTTTTTTTGTAGAACAGAAAAGAAAGTGTTAGTGTTAGTAGTACTGGATCAAGTGCTCAAGTGCTGCCGAAAAAGATACGTCTTCAGCTGTTTCTTAAAGATGGCTACAGACTCAGCAGCTCTGGCTGAGTTAGGCAGACCATTCCACCAGCAGGGAACAGTCATGGTGAAGGTCCGAGAGAGAGATTTCGTGCCTCTATGAGATGGCACCACCAGACGCCGCTCACTTGCAGAGCGTAAGTTTCTGGACGGTACATAAGTCTGAATTAATGAGTTCAGGTACAGGGGAGCAGTGCCAGTGGTTGTTCTGTAGGCAAACGTCAGTGTCTTGAATTTGATGCGAGCGGCAACCGGCAACCAGTGCAATTTCGTGAGGAGAGGAGTGACGTGTGCTCTCTTTGGCTCGTTGAAGACCACTCTAGCTGCAGCATTCTGGATCAGTTGCAGAGGTTTGACAGTGCAAGCTGGGAGACCAGCCAGGAGAGCATTACAATAGTCCAATCTGGAAAGAACAAGCGCCTGAACAAGGAGTTGTGTAGCATGCTCTGATAGGAAGGGCCTGATCCTTCGGATGTTGTACAAGGCAAATCTGCATGACCGGGCAGTGCTAGCGATGTGGTCTGTGAAATTCAATTGGTCATCAATTACAACTCCAAGGTTCCTGGCTGATTACATCCCCAAGTCAAAATTTTCTAGTGACTGATCACATCTAAATTTTTCAATTAGTCTGACATATTATTTCTCATTGAGCCAATGTTAACAGACTATTGCAACAATTAATTCAATTTATTTTACAGAATTTCACTTGGGCCAATAATTTTTTTTAGATGTGACCAGTCACTAGAATATTTTGACTTGGAGAGGTAAAAATTTTTTTACAGTGTGAGAATTCCATCTTTTTTAATCAAGTTCAATAATTTGGTACAAAGCTTTTAAGGTTACACCACGTTGACATTTTTGCAATCATTTCAAAATGAATGAAAACCAGAAATTTTACACTTGGTCCTCAAAAAAGTAAAGTAATTTGCCATTTTATTTTGATATTTTAACCCTATTAAATGTAATTAAACCATATGGACACACAAAAATGAGCGTCACATCATTGACCCACATTTATAATAGTTTCTCAGTGTCCACCGTCCAGGCTAGAGTGAAAAAATATCACGGTTACATAGTACTGATTTACATTACAAAAAAAACTGGTTAAAAAGATTAACTTTATAGTGATCTCGTGTGAAAAGAAGTGCACTTTAATATACTTTTAAAATGAGTAGGATAGTTATGATGAGTAGCTATAAGTAGGCTAATAATATACTTCACAAGGATATATTTCAGTGCAAACTGAATTTAATGTTTTCAGATAGCATGTTAATTGCAATTAAAATAAAATGCATTATTGAGGACCCTGTTTACATCTTGTGTCTATACTTTCAGAATTACTTCTATTATCTTATGGTGAAATATGGTTAAAGTGAACTGTTAAATGTACAGACAAACATTGATGGCAAACTAATATGCTTTATTGTCAATTCTATTGAAACTTGTATGTCATGTATTTAGGCTATTTTCTAATTACGATGTTGCAATCTAGGGATGTGCCGATATGCATGTAAACATTTCAGTCGAATTCTTTATATCTGAAAGCCCATAACCGATATATTGGCCGATAAATCTAAATCCAATTTTGTATACAATTTTTGAGAGCCGAAATTCATTTATTAATTTATTTTATGTAGCCGATATGACAGCACATGTTGCACTTAACTGTGTTTTACTTTTTTGAAGTGATTAAAATCCTTCAATCATATTTCAAGCAATTCAAAACCATCATGGCGAGTAGTGCATCTGAAGTGTCTCAGCTGAAATAATCCATTATTTATCGGCTTTAATATCAGCCGAATTTTTTATTGGGCCAATAACGAAAACATTAATAATTAACATATATGGGCCAATACCGATATGGTGGACGATATATTGTGCGTCCCTAAATTTAATTAATTTAAAATAGGCCTAAGTGAACTTTAAATGTATTATTTAATAATATTAGTATGTTAGTCAATGCATCAAAAATATCACATTCAACTTAAGTTAACTCAAAATACTAAAAATACTTTTATGAGTAATAGGTAGTATTTTGAACTTGAACATTAATGTTACAATTACAATTATCGTTCTTTCCTCTTCTTCCATTCTGTTTGATTTTCAAAGCTATCTACATGATATGAACATTATTTGCCTCTTAAAACAAGAGGCAAACATTTTACCCTGATAGGCAAATAAATTTCATACAAACGCTGCAGTGAGATGCACATATACCTCAACACAACACAAATCTCAATGGTGATGATCAGCAAATGTTAATTCAATAAAAATATGAACTCTGAAACATATGACAGCTAGTAACAATGACAGCTGCAGCGTACATTTAGCCAGTAAATGCAAAGCAATGATAATTTTTTACTAGTTTTAAAGGTAAGGACAACATTTGGACAAATTTTGGATCTAAATAAGGTCAACAAAACATCTTTTGTTAGCAACATGTTTAGAGTGTCCTTGTGACTCATACTAAATAATGTTTGTTCAAGGAACTTTTTTTCTCAAGTTCGATTTTTTTACAGTATTGAATCTATATCAAAAACAAAATCCCCCTGTAATAATTTTATCTCTTAAAACTCATCTTTGATCACCAAAATAAAAAATTGTAAAAGGTTTTTTCCTCGTCATACCTTAAAATAGCTTGAATCTAACTCTACACCCTTTCCTCATGTATGCAAATTAGCCCCGCCTCCACTCACTCAGAGATCCTCTCGTTGATGATCACTTTTAATTTGACATTAAAGAGCAAAAGAACACAACTATAAATAACAATAATAAAGAATCAGACCATTTTCAACCAATATCTTTTCTGGCCATGCATGTTTTAGTCCAGATCATAATGTAAAAGGTGTTGCTTGTTGATATCATACGAAACCATTCAGTCCTAATAAAAAAATCACTCATAAAAATCAGGTAAAATATAATTTCAAGCACGCACAGAGAAGAGAAATCTGCTTTGATGTTACATTCCAACAACAATTCAATAATTCAGTTACAAAACACAGCAAACCTTGTGGTTATGCGTGTTGATCAGGACATGTGCTTCCCACTGGAGTACCAGATGCCTCAGAGTGAGGAAAGTAGTCAATATTTTATCGGCATCATGTCTGCCAAAACATTTGCGTACACGCATATATAAGCCAGGATTTGTTCTTAATGTTTAATGTGTCTTTCCTGTTTTAATTCACATATTACGGTGAAAGGAAATACAGAGGAAGTTTATGCTCAAATACATATAAACAAACATACAAAATCAAGTATTTTCACAATACACATAATTTCAAAACAGCTTTACAAAAAGTAGGCTATTGTTACTGTATGTTTATACAGTATTGTATTGTATGTTAGATGGGAAAAATTATCCTGGTATACAGTTTCGTGGATATTTGTGTTATGTGCAAGAATGTGATTGGATACTAAAAATTATGTCTGAGAAAGGCAAAAAAAATACTGTTTGATGTGCTCTTTGTATGTCCGTTGATCAGTGTTTATGTAAATAAAACACTAAATTAAATCTGTTTTTAAAGAGCGATCATATCTCTTCAGAAGACTAAACCACTCGATTGTAGATTACTTTCACAATACCTTTTTGCACTTCTTGAAGCATGAACATTTTAGTTGTATGGATGGACAAAAATAAAGGGGGAATGTTAAAAATATCTTCATTTTCATTCCAAATATGAAAGAAAGTTATGGGTTTGTAACATGATGAGATTTTCATTTTTGAACTATATCTCTTTCTATATCATGGTCACACTACACACACACAGTCCATTCACTTCCACTGATGCACACACCATGGTAATAAAGCAATACACTTCAGCACATTAAAAAGGAGTACAGAACTTATGCTCTTTAATAGAATACTCAAGTGCAAACTGAAGGTTATTAGACTTAATTGCATGTTAATAGCATTGAAATGAAAATGTTTCAATTTATAAATGCAATTACCTGAATTACCTTATTTAAAGTTCCTTTTTTTGAAGTACATCTTAATGTAATTTCATAATATACCTTCCATTGTGTTTGAAATATGGTTAAAGTGTACTGTATAAAGTATTTATGTAAACTAAAGTATGATTAAATGTAAATTGTTGCAAATTGCCGTTTAGTGCATTTAAAATATATTAAAGGGATACTTCACCTCTGTTAAGATGAATGTGCATTTAAAATGGGTCATTTATGTAGTAGAAATGTGAAATTATTTTTGAATTTGGAGCCTTCTAGACTGAGAAAATCCAGAAAATGTATTTGTGGCTCATCTCGACAGCCGGACATGTCAGGGACAAAAATGATGGTAAAAAAGTATGGTAACCCCTACTCAGCTTTCTCCACAGAATAAGAACCTGTTAGCTTCCAAAAAAAGATGGCTGACACTATTTGTACATTCTGTGAGTGAGATCCCACTCTCTATGGGCGGGTTGAAAACATGCGGATCTAGCGCCTTCTACTGGCTGTAGTCTCTAGCCTCTGGCCAAAAAATTCTTAGATGACGCAAAATGACGATTTTTGCGTCATCAGAGGATTTTTTTACAGACAAAAAATACATAAATCTCTCGTCTCAGGGGGACATGAGGGAGGAAAGCAAGGTAATTTGAAAATACTACAGGTTTTCTAGTGATACAAAGCTTAAAGCTAGGGTCGGTAATGTTGGAGAGCTAGCCAGATTTGAAAGTGGCACCTCTTCTAAGCTCCGCCCCCTCCTGTCAGTGCTCCATCCAAAGCTACGCCCCCCCACAAACATGAACGCGCATCCACATTTGGAATCAGCTGCATGTACCTACCAGTGATGCGCGGGTTGATCCAAAATGAGCGGATGCCTGCGGTTACCCGCGGTTACGAGTCATCCAAAAATATTTTTAATGATATTTGGGTCGCGGTCGGTCGGGTCGTTTACCTTTGTAATTTATATAGTACTAGACACAATGTTCTATGAAATACATAGGTCTACACTTTATTGGCTGAATGCGCGAGGATGACGCACGAGCTCAGTCAGAGATGACAGTGGGAAATCCTTATTTACCTTTTGAATGTTGAGCGCGTTATTAACTTTTGAATAAAAGCTGACGCGGGACAAAATGCCCGATTTCCAAACACGTTGAACTGAGCAATGCCATTGTGCCATTTTAATAGGCTACTTTTAAACGCATATAGCTCAGTAATGTCAGTTTTAGCCTATTTGCTGAGAGGGGGCGGGATTTTTGTTGGGAAAGTCCGGGGAGAGACGCACACTTCAAATAGACTGGATAAACACATGCAGCATCTTAATTGTTAAGAAAATGAAACGAAATAAATGAATAAATCAAGCCTTTATTACAAAACACTAGGCTATATCATACAGCATTCTGAAAAATGCGCACCCCTAGTTCCTCCGTCTATGGCCCATGACGCGATGAGCATTTACTATAGCTACTTTAAAAAGGCGGGTCAGGAAGCGGGTCGGGTACAATATTTTCTTTCTTTTTTTTGCGGTCCGAGTTGCGGGCGGGTTAGTTGAAAACGTTGGTCGGGTGCGGGTTGTTTATACATTGACCCGCGCATCACTGCTGTGCACGCAGTGGTGCTCGGGCACGAGACATGAAGGCATCTGATTGGTTCTTTACATTCGCACCGAATGGCAGTGATTGGTCAGAGTTTTTACTGTCCTACAGCTGCTACAGAGGTCAGATTTTTTTCATTCATTTTTCTGAACACATAATGTATTGACTACTATCAGAATGGAAGGACCATTTCACCCAGTATAAAAAAAAATGTTTCTGAACAGGATTACCTACCCTAGCTTTAATGCTAAATCCTGAAGTATCCCTTTAACTTTAAATGTTATAAAATTTAACTTTAAAGATTATTAAAGGGGTAGTAAAGTATGATTTCACTTTTCTAACTTTAGTTAGTGTGTAATGTTGCAGTTTGAGCATAAACAACATCTGCAAAGTTACAACGCTCAAAGTTCAAAGCAAAGGAAGATATTTGCTTTTAAAGAAAAGGATTACAACAAACGGCTGGTAGGGACTACACGACATTCCTCCGGGTTAGTGACATCAGCAACCCTAAAATATACATAAACTCCAGGCACACTAAACAATTGTTGTATAAGAGTACATTTGTGAGTCAGCTCAAACTTTAGCATCCATCTTTTCACATGCAATCGAAAGTCACTCTGTGTGCATCTCACAACAGTTCCTATACGAGCGATTTATAGATTACCATGAGAGAATATCCTAATTGAAGATAGTTAACTCCACATCAGCAACATAAATTCAACAACTAACCATTAAGAGACGTCCTGTTGCATTCTTGTCACTTCTTCTTGAGTCTCTCCATCTTTGTCTGACTCTAACATTAAAGGCAGAACAGTTTCTGTCATTTTAGTGTGTCTGCGTGAGGTAATAGCATAGATAGACTGTAAAAAAAATAGGGTAATAGCAGAGCTCTTGAAACCCCGCCCTCTGTGCAGCTCATTTGCATTTAAAGGGCCAGGCACAAAACGGTGCGTTTTTGCAAATGCTTTAACATGCTTTATAAAAATATCTGTGGGGTATTTTGAGCTGAAACTTCACACACACACTCTGGGGACATCAGAGATTTATTTTACATCTTGTGAAAATGGCATTTTACCACCCCAATATAATGATTTAAAAGTACATCCATTGTTCAAACCTCTTCTCCTATGCGGTCACTACTTCAAAGTAAAACGTTTAATTTGACACTGTACTTAAGTGACTTAGTCATGATCGTGTTTATTTCATTAATATTATATTTTATGCAAGTTTACTTATTTGCAAGTTGCACATTCAATACAAGCGCACTTCTTTTTCACAAGGGCAGCTCATAAAGAAGTTTCCTCTAACTGCAGATAAAGATAAAGAATAATTGGGACTGGGAGTCTGTCAAATAGGACTTGTTCTTGTGCTCAAGTGTTGCTCAACGCATGAATAAGAAAGGACAGGCATCTTATAAAGTTGAACTACATGTATTTTACTTCCACATACTTCCATGTGAAAAGCTCTTCCTTTTACAGCACGTCCTCCATGCAAGCCATCACAATTCACAACACCTCCAGGATCCTGTAAAAGAGGAAGTGTCTTTGTTTTAGTGCCAACCATGCCTTTTGAGTAAATTATGAATATGTTCTAGTTCTTCCTACAAGACGACCAGGAAAAGCATCAGCACACTAGATAACAAAACGATGTGACCTATGAGAGATTTTACCGTAACAGGATTTTCCATTGGCTTTTGGATTATTGCAGAAAACAAGCTATGTGATGAACAAAAAGTTTATGATTCTTACATGTTTTATTATGAAAATCTTCACATATGAAGCATATGTGCCTAAATACAAAGGCAGAGGTAAAAAGCTAACTGTAGGCTATAAACGAACTACACGGTCACATGATTTCAACGTCACCAACTCTATCAGTCTTTAAAAACATTTTCCCTGAAAGTATAAATCATAATAGTTTGCAAGAGCGTGATTATAAACACAACGAGACTGTAAAAGTTGATGAGTGAGATGAGTTTGAAGAGAACGCTGTGATGACGTTTAATCAACCTCTGACGTCCCATTTAGCCACTTGTTATTCAAATCAAGAAAAAGCTTTAAAAAATCACAAGGGGGTATTACTGATGTATTTTTTATGTTGTAGAATAAAACATGAACATATATTGAGCTTGTGGTCACCACAAACCTAATTTCAAGCATTTCAAATAAAAAATCCATTGACTTCAGGACGATGGAAGTGAAGTGCTAAAATGCTAACTCGTTTCTGGCTAATGGCTTACAGAAATGCATCATCCCTGCAGCACTAGTGGTAACTGCAGCAGTCATTCTGCAGAAAGTCTTTCTTATTTATACTTTATTCAAAATTTATAATAATAATGTTTTATAAAACATTTATATAGGCTACAGTAAGAACATCTCTCAAAAAATGAAAGTTACAAATAAACTATTGCCTGGTTAACTGGTATGCCATGGAGATGTCTTTCTTTGTTGATTGGTGGTAGTCTGGAGTGTAAATCAGACCGATGAGTGTTACTCCCAGCATGCAGCTGCTGATCCTATTTTTGTGTTTCAGTATCCCACAGTGAAATCATCTGCTCATTCTGAACAGTGTGTTAAATGCCATTAGCCAATTAGCCTCCTATAGGCTGAACTGTCACACAAACACAGTATGAGGGTTTAAAGGGTAACTAAACCCTAAAACAACATTTTTTTTAGTTAATTATCTGTAAGACTGGGGCTTTATTAATGCTGTTCATTGACTCAAGTAAATTTGTTGACATTTGGGTATAAAGTGTTTTAATTCTACAATATATGGTGTAAAAACGTCTGAGTGCTGCCCTCTTCAGGTTGAACGGTGGCTACTGCAGTTGAATTTTTCTATTGGATGTTGTGGTTCTGCGTGATGTAAGCAGGTACCAGCTGACCACGCCCTTTTGATTGAAACATTTTTTTTTTCTTTTTTTTTTACTTCATCAGAATGGTACGAAACTTAGTAAAGGTTTTGCCACTTGATATGTAAAGACGTACACAATTAAGAATGGACATGGTTAAATGGTCATGAAAAAAAAGTCACACCTGTGCTCCTCACGGTCAAAAATGACCGCATTGGAAATTAATGGGAGACGAATTTCATCTAGTGAAAACTTTTGGTACTGCAGCCAAACAAAATCTTACTGAAAGCTCATTTTTTGAGATATCAAGCTCAAATTTGGAACACAACTAGTTTAGAACAGCTTTGATTTTCTTGCCGTTTTAGAGTAAAACATGTTTTTGAAAATATATATTTAATATAAAAATGTAAAATAGCTTTTTTTTTAGCAATAAACGTAAAATTCTGCCACTTTTTTTAAATTCTCTTTTTTAAAACTTTTTTCAATAATTTGCCAAGTGTCGTCTTTGAAAAAGGATCTAACTTAAGTCTCTAGATTTAGCATTCAAGATTTACGACAGTTTAAGTTCCTATGCTCAAAAAGTGATTCAATGGATTATAACTATACTGCGTAAATATAATTTAATACCATGAAATCTAAAAAAAATACAAAATATTAAATAAAAAAAATTATCGAAGTAAAATATAGTACATTCATTTTTTTGAAATAATAATAAATAAATAAAAACTTTTTATTTATTTATAATTTTTGACCAACACGTTAAGAGCACCAGAGGGTTAATTAATGTCCCAATTTAATAAATGGTGCAATTGATAGACTAAGCTTTGATGTGGTTCTAAGAAACCTCTTATTTTCCTCATAAACTTTACCTCATAAAGTTTAATTTTATTATTCCATAAAAGAAAATAGTCGTTCTCAACACGGCTTTAACATTGGACATCAAGTGGCCAGCCCGTAACAGTTTTGAACGCTTTTCAAATACATCATGTAGTAAAATGGTTTGTAATTGCCATTTCATTTCATGTCAAAGACACTGACACTAGGAGATGAATAAATCAAAAAGAAATACCCTGAGATGTGACCGTATGTTAAAACAAAACCTCAGTGAGAAAGAGTAAATCATGGTGAAAAATGTGAAGGAAAGAAAGAAGTTAAGGGGCTGACAATTAGAGGGGGTGAAAGTGTAGCAGAAGAAAGAGTACTTCTCTTTGGGATAAGGTCTCGGTCATTAGGGCTTCTTTCTTTCCTGCAAATGTTATACCATTGACATTTCCAGCAAGATGAGTCTTTTATTCCTCTATAATGACCTCCTAAAGGTTAATTATCCTGTTTAATCTCAAACCCTCGCCCTTTACTGTCCTGAGTCAGCTATCTTTTATAACAAAGCTTTGTTGACAACTCTCTGCAAACCTTTTATTATATTTAAGTCTAAACGCAAGTTACTGTCTGATAAATTAAATCAATTGAGACGCATATTGCTTCTCATATCACCATGTAAACACTGATTCTGAAAACTACTAAACTTCTTAAAGAAGTATTTTTCTCTTCGTCTGCACACTGATATACGTTTGTTTGCTTTTCATTGGGAGTCGTTTTATTGCATCACTGCAGGGATTTTATTGAAGTGGACTTTCTGTGGCCATAAAAATATTGTCTCCTACCATAACAGGATATTACATTTAGAATATTCAAAAAAAGTTTTGTAGTTGTGTGTACACTAGATTTAATGTGACTTTGCTGAGTAAATATATATAGCCAATCACAGATGTTATAAAGTGCTTATTGTTGCAGTATTGTAATATTGTGTTGTAAATGTAAATACCAAACAAAGCTCTTTCAGTCCTTAACCACCAATTGATGTTTTATTGTTGAATGCTGTACATGTTAATCATAATAACCTTTGGTAAAGTAAAATTAAAATTTTGTGTCATTCACAACTTTCCAATAATAGAATTCTCTACGCATGAAGGTTCGCATGTACACCCACACACTGTATTTTTACACACACACGATCTGACTCAACTGATGTGGCGCAGAACTATGGCAGTTGATTAAAATGCTCTATTACTTTCAATTTGAGGAGATTCACTATAGTAGGGCACGTTAAAAGCACCTAACTGTTTTTAATATCTAAAATAAGGCACAGATTTTGTATAAGAGAAGTGGGTATGTAAGAGTACTTTTGATGAAATATAGACAAAGTGCAGCAGCTGTTTGTAAATATGCAGGGCTTAAATTCTGCCAATGGCCGGTGCCAAAATATATTCAAAAAATAAATATTTTATACCAGCCATGACACAAAAACAGGCAGTTATGACACCAAAATTCTAGATACCAGTGAAAATTTACATTCCTCTATTCCAATTTGACACCACAGCTAAACCTACTTAAATATAAATTTAACAGCCTTTACATAAGACAAGTAAACAGTCCGTAATAAAATAAGAACAAACAATCAAATTAAAAGCAAAAGCACAAATACATACAATACAATACATACAAATGAAGTGCTCTTCAGCCAGTTCTAATAGTTTTCAGGTACCCATATTTATAGGCTAATTAAAAAAATAACACTGCATAGTATTCATATCCTTTTTAAAGTTCAAGAGCAAAGAGTGATTTTTTTCTTAGTCCTTCTCTTGTTTGGTTAACATTTAAAACACAGACAGTAGCAGGATTATTAGGAAGCTGTCCCTTTAAGACCGATTTTGTTGTTGCCATTAGCCAATTAGCCTCCTATAGGCTGAACTGTCACACAAACACAGTATGAGGGTTTAAAGGGTAACTAAACCCTAAAACAACTTTTTTTTAGTTAATTATCTGTAAGACTGGGGCTTTATTAATGCTGTTCATTGACTCAAGTAAATTTGTTGGCATTTGGGTATAAAGTGTTTTAATTCTACAATATATGGTGTAAAAACATCTGAGTGCTGCCCTCTTCAGGTTGAACGGTGGCTACTGCAGTTTAATTTTCCTATTGGATGTTGTGGTACTGCGTGATGTAAGCAGGTACCAGCTCACCACGCCCTTGCCTACAGAGAGACGTGTCTCAGTTGATTGAAAAAAAGGTATGTTTTATTTTTATTTTTTATATATCATAAACAGATCCCACAAGGCAGCTGGGATCGCCAAGCAAAAAAACAGAACTCTGTGGAGAAATCTAATTTGGAGGAAGTCGTCATCGGACACGATAGACAGCAATTGATCTAGCCAATGAGAATCATTCAACCTGAAGCAAGGATTTGATTCACAAATAAGGAATATAGCGAGCGAGTCATCATGAAAAGGCAAACAATGCAAGAAGTTTTCAAAATACAAAGACAGAACATTGCTTAGAGTAGCATAAGCCAGACAAGGGAGGCAATCAAGGAAAATGATATAATTAAAAACATTTTTTAATGAGGTTAAGTGCTCGCGGAAGAGATGGGTTTTCAGTTGTCTTTTGAATGTTGTCAGGGATTCTGCCTTCCGGATATTGGAGGGGAGATCATTCCACCAGCAAGGAACCGTGAATGTAGGGATGTAGACTCGTAAGAGTGAGTGGAAGTAGGAGGGAGCTGAACCTGTGGTTGATCTGAAAGCAAGTGTCAATGCCTTGCACTTGATGCGAGCAGCGAGTGGTAGCCAGTGCAGAGATGAACAGAGGAGTGACGCGGGCCCTTTTGGGCTCGTTGAAGACTAGACGTGCTGCAGCGTTCTGGATCATTTGTAGAGGTTTAATTGCACATGATGGAAGGCCAGCCAGAAGAGCATTGCAGTAATCAAGCCTAAATGACCAGGGCCTGGACGAGAAGTTGTGTTGCATGCTCAGTTAGGAAAGGCCTGATCTTCTTGATGTTGTGTAGTGCACACCTGGATGATCGAGCAGTCTTTGCATTGCAGTCATTGCAATGGTAAAAGTGTATTGAGGTTGTAACATAGTATTATTGTGCGAGCTGTGAAAAGAAGAGTGTGGTGAGCTGAGTGAGGATGAGTGCCGTGAGGCCGGTGGCGTAATCGATGAGCATCACCTGTGTGCCACACCGGTCTCATATCTCATCTGCCCCTGTAATCAAATGTGTGTTTATTGCCACTATGTTCATTTCAGCTGGAAATAACTATAGCTAATTGGTCCTGCTGGACAAGCTCAGTGGAAAGTGAGATCACACTAGCATTGAAGAGCCACAGCTCTAAAGCTCAAGAGGTATTAAATGAGATTGTGCTCTCTGCACGATGAGTGCAGAGAGGATGCCGTCATATGAATATTTCATAAGGATGTGCCAACTCTTGTAAATAAAAATGGAAGAGTTTGACAGTGACACCTTATGCATTTACCTCATTGATCAATATTATAGCATAGAGCCCAACACAAATCCACCCACTTAGCAGCATTTGCACAGACCACAAACACACACTGGCCGTGGAAATAAATAATTAAAATACTCATTAAGCTGGTGATTAAAACGAGTAGATAATGGAAAACGAGAGCGGGAAAAGAAGAAGTGGAGGATAAGAAAGAGACGGAGGCAATTTATCATGTGCAAATAAATATTTCTCTTCTGGTAGGTGTGATATAGGCCTAGTGGATTTTATGTTGATTCATTTTTTCAAATGCATTATAGAATTGGTAAATGTTATTTTTCTAATATTGTTGATATTGTTTAAATGCTTATTTGTGATTTATGTTTGAAAAGAAGAGTGTTATGTGCATTTATTAAATTATTTATTTTCGCTTGCCATACCAGTGTGATGACGTAATCGCACGGTAGCCCGCGCGCCCGTGATGTGCTTCATCATCATTCAAGAGTGAAAACGGCGACAAGGAGGCCATCACTGAAGCGCTCGTTTTATTTTTCATCTGTTTATACTTCTTTTCAGGTAACTAAAAACACTTCGGTTTTGAGTATAAACATTGTTTAATGCAATACTGAATATGATGGTGTGTGTGTTCAAAGCAGTTTGTTTTACTATATTAACAGTGTGTCATGAGTTTAGCCTGAGCACATGGTTAGCATGGGTGTTTCGCGATTAGGTTGATATCCCACCATTCACTATAAATGGTCATTATGTCGACGTTATTTGAGTGTATAAGTTCATGATGATGTTTCTGCTTATGAGTTCTTATCTAGCTTGCACATTTGGGTAATGTATGTCTGTTAACTGAGTTATGCATTTCTTTAGTAATCAATCTGGTATGTGACTTTATGTTAGGAAATACATCAGACACGATGGAGTGAACATTGTTTAGACATGAGCATATGATTAATACCTCAGCTGCATTGTTATGTCATCAATTTAAAGGGGGGGGTAAAATACTTAGTTTCAGTCAATCTCATGTTAATCTTGAGTACCTATAGAGTAATAGTGCGTCCTTCATATCTCCAAAAAGTCTTTAGTTTCATCATATTTTTAAAATAAAAATACAACTTTCCGATTCTATCCGGAAAAAGCCGAGGTCCTTGATTCTGGGCGTGGGCGGAGCTATAGAGTCAAGCGGGGATTTCCAGCACAATAAATAAATCTGATACCGTTGTACTTACATGAATGGGGTGTTTTATCACTGTGACCGCGCCAGATTTTAATTGCAACCGGTTTGCAAATCCAGCGACGACCTTGGCCTTCTTAATAAAACATTCGTCGTCACTGAAATGACCAGAACACAAAACCGCACTTGCCACACTCCTTTGCTGTGTCGGAAATACAAACTGCATCCACTGTTCCAGTAACACTGGGTTCTTTGGGAAGCTGAACAAGGTAAACTTTCCCTCACATCCCAAAACACACTTTTTTGGAGACATTCTTGACATCAACCATTCCTATTTAGCGCTGCTGATGATGATTTCCGGTAGTAGCGTGTCGATGAGCGCGGCCTTTCTCTCCTCTGGTCGACGTGTGCGTGAACGCGCTTTTCCGAGAGCAATGCTCATATAAGGAGTTCCACTCTGGTCTACGTCATTAGATCTACGATAGAAAAAAAACAGCCGAAACGTGTTGCAACCCGGAAGTATGATTTTCAGCACAGAAATTCTCTGTTATTCGTTCAAAATAACTTTTCAAACTTTGGCCATTATTAGCATGCGAATCCATCTCTTTAACACTGTAAACAACTCTGAATACATGAAACACCATTGTACCCCCCCTTTAAATGCCACAGGTCTCTAGTGTGATGAGAAATGCATAATGTAATGTACTGAGCATTTGCTATGCCTTTTATTATATTCATTCAAGAATAAAAACGACGACAAGGAAGCCATCACTGAAGCGATCGTTTTATTTATTCTTTCATCTTTTTATACTTCTTTTCAGGGGTATTACATAGGCTGGTTTATTTACTTGAACAGCCAGTGTTTGAAGAGGGGGAGAAGGAAGGTAGAAAGAGGAGAAAGGAAGTAGAAAGAGCTTGTTTTCCCTTAAGGCACTTAAAGTCAATCACATGCACTTTCATTTTCAGAAAGACACACATTTTTGTGGCAACATCTTTATTTATTATTTAAGATTTGGAATGGGTGCCACTATTTATTTGCTGTTGTTGTTACCCCTGTAGTACTGTTAGCTTCATTTTATAAGCAACCACTTTTCAGGAAAGTAACATAATTCTAGAACAGTCTATGTGGCTACATTTTTGCAAAACTCAAAAAACCTATACACATATCACTGCAGTTTTCGGACATGGACACTAGTAGCAGTAAAATACCTAATTTTATTCTTTTTTACTCAAACTATGGCATTTTATTGATTAATAAAGACTTATTTTTGCACGGTTCCCTGTCACGGTGTGGTGCAGGCAGAAGAAGAGGGAGAATCAAAAGCTCCAATGCAAACTTTTACTATCAATATAATTCAAACAGGTACAGACAGGCAGAAGGTTCACACACTCTTAGTAGGACGGAGATCGGACAAGGACTGATTGAACAGAATGGAACTAAATAGAAACACAGATGAACACTGATAAATGGAACACGTGATACAAATGACAATAATGACTAAAAAGGTGGCAAAACTGAACTGATAACGAGAGTAACCGTAGATGCAAATGAGTGGCGGGAAAACAGAACAAAGGAAGACATGTGACTAAGCAAAACATGACTCAAACAGAACACAACAGTGACATAAGTTAACGCCTCGCGCCGTAACTAGACCAACTGCGGAGGGAGGGGGCACAGGAGGAGAACAAAGAGCAGGTGAAGGGCAGACAGAAGGCATGAGGGACCAGGGTGGAGCAGACTGTGCAGGCGACCAGGGCGGAGCAGGTGGCCAGGGTGGCACAGGCAGCCAAGGCGGAGCAGGAGCCGGGGGGACAAGGCGTAGCCAGAGGAGTGCAGTCCAGAAGTGAGGGTAGGTCGACGAGCGACCAAGGTGGATCCGGGGGGACGAGGGAGCCTGGCGAAACGGTGAACTGATGGGCACGGTGTAGCTGAGGGAGGAAGGAGCCAAGGTTGAGCTGATGGATTGACGGGCCGAGGTAGAGTCCTGGTCGCAGAGGTTGGAGGCGGAGACCGGGGATCCACCGACCTGGCTGGAGCTGCAGGCTGGCAGACCCATGGCGACTCCACCTCCCCGAAGGTGGTATGAGGAACTGACAGGCAGTGGCAGAAGAAGGGTTGAGAGGTGGTTAGATGGGAGAGGGAGGCTGGCTGGGAGTTCAGGAACCGGCTCAGGCTCGGGGACAGAAGATCCAGTCTCAGCGGGACGAGACTCTGGATGGGCGGTCTCGGCGGGGCGAGACTCTGGACGGGCGGTCTCGGCACGGCGAAACTCTGGACGGGCGGTCTCGACGGGGCGAGACTCTGGACGCGCGGTCTCGGTGGGGCAAGACTCTGGAACGGGGACAGGAACAGGTCTGGGAATTTGGATAGTCCTTGGGACAGGAACAGGTCTGGGAACATGGACAGTCCTTGGGGCAGGAACAGGTCTAGGAACAGAACGTGGAACAGGGACAGGCTTTTGGCTTGCTTAGTTGGGGACATTTGTTATTCAACAATATTAATGATCTGCCTTACTTCAGGTGAACGATGACACAATTTTCTTCTCGAAACAAACTTTGTTGTATTATTTTCATGTTATCACTGTTAAGCTGCTTTGATACAATCAGTGTTGTAAAAAGCGCTATATAAATAAAGGTGACTTGACTTGAGAGAGTCTAGTAGTTAATACAATGTATCCATTAGTTCTAATAGGGGCACATTGTTGTAACGCAGTGTTACAACATTCCCAACCTACACAACTGGGATTTAAACCCTGCTAGTGTCTTCTGCTGGTTAGTGAAGCATAAACCCTTTGATGCACAAGCTATGCAAACCCCTTCTAATGCACAACATGGGTCTAAAAATACCCTGTAACGCAGTTAGATGTTGTAGGAAGAAGGAGGCGGGAACCGGCGAACATTCAAATACTTTAATAAAAAATATAAACAAACAAATACTAAATGAAAGTAAAAGACAGCAGCCCCTCACGGACTAGCGGTCACAAAAAACAACATAAGTCCAGGCCTGGTCCTCTCTCGATCTTCACTGTCGTCGCTCCTCCTTTTATGCTTCCGCTCCTCCGTGAGAGATACGAGACCGGTGCGTCGCGCAGGTGTCGCACATTAGTAATCACGGCACCGGCCTCGCGCTCAGGAGCAAAGGGGATGCTCAGGAGCACCCTTCTGAAACCTAAAATGACAAATGGGACACCCGCAAGTGCACATGAAGTGCGCCATTGGGGACATGGCCTATGTTTGTTTTGGATGAAACTGAACTTACTTTTAGCGCCATCCAACAGACATTTCGCTTGGAAAGTGCAAGAAGCAATGCAAAATCATTTTGCAAAAATGTTGCCATAGTCTTGTGTTTCTAATGACCCTGGGTTGATGTAAACAATGAAGGCTTATAGGAGCACCACATTTTAGGTACTTATGTATATGCACTAAGAGAGAGAGAGAGAGAGAATGCATGAGAATTAATTTTAATCAAGTCACGTATTGAGCGTTCATCAGAGCCACACCCAGTTTGTGATATCACACTCTTCTCTTGGGCTCATTGGAAAAACAGCTATTGATTTTGGCCCATTTGTCTTCATGGCAAACCTTTGGTTTTCTTCGAAAGCTGACACTAAACTGAAGAACTGTCTGTTCTACTTTTTTATAAATTCCATTGGCCAGCCACTCAAACAACTGCTCAGTGATTATGAAATATGAACTTTTAAATAAAATGAATACTAATCATCCTGTTTAACCCAGATTACAAAATTCTGACATTGTGTACAATGCATGTTTTTTACATGCGATCAGTCAACTAGCTAAACGGACATGTAATAGAGATTGTAAAGGTCAGTGTTTTTGCCTGCTGTGCTACAACTTTGTAGGGGTCCTATGTGAGATTATTAGCTCTGATCTGTTCTGACGGGAACTAAAAGGTTCTCCTTATCCTGGTGTCTCTGTATAACACCAGTCACAGCCTGAGAATACACACAAATACATACACATTCGTAGACGTCTACTTTCTCTTTCGCCTTTCTTTGTCAGCCATACTTTTGGCTCCCACTATTAGAAAGGTTTCTATAATACAATATATATATATGTGTGTGTGTGTTTACTATAATTAAAGGGTTAGTTCACCTAAAACATCTGTCATTAATTATTCACCCTCATAATAATAATAATAAGTTTAATTTATAGGCTATAGCGCCTTTCCCAAGCTCAAGGACGCTTCACAATAACCGTAAATAACAAGCAGTTTACACATAAACGACTCATGTCGTTCCAAACTCATAAGACTTTTGTTCATCTTTGGAACAAAAATTATCTTTTGAAATCTGAGTGCTTTCTTGTCCGTCCATTTACAGTCTACACAACTACCACTTTCAAGCCCCGGAAAGGTACAGTAGTAAAGACATCATAAAAGTAATCCATATGAATCCAGTGGTCTAACCTCAATTTTATGAAGCGACTCAAGTGCTTTGTTTGCGCAAAAAAAAGCATAATTTACCACTTTATTAACAAAATATTAAACTCCAACACAGGTTAAACCATTGGAGTCACATGGATTACTTTAATGATCTTTTGACTACCTTTCTGGGGCTTGAAAATGGTAGTTACTTAGGCTGTCAATGGAGAGAGCTCTCAGATTTCATTATGATCTTTATTTGTGTCCCGAAGATGAATGAAGGTCTTACATGTTTGGAATGGAATGAAGGTGAGTAATTAATGAAATAATTTTCATTTTTGGGGGAACTAATACTTGATTAAAACTAAATCCATAATGATAAATGATAATGAAAAATGACACCATAAAACAAGGTTCTTTAGAGTTTCTTCTTAGTGTGGTAAACAATTAAATATGTCTTTGTATTATACAGAATTAGTATGAAACTCATTTTCATCACAAAATAAAGGGCGGCACTGTCACCACTTTATTTTTGCTAATCTAATATTTCTTGCTTATTTCTTTTTTTATTATCTGATGCATCATATAGTTTCTGGAATTTTTGTTGATGGCATGTTACATTTTGATTGTGAAGATATGGGATCTTGCATATTTACTGTACATGTATTTATGATCCACTCCCATGTTTGAAGGGTGTTTACTTGTGTTATTGAGTACATGTCATTCCCCATAACTTAGGAAGAGTTTCAAAGATTAGACGAAATTGTATTGTTTACAAAAATTTATTCATACAAATCTTACAACACAGTTTTTTTGTTTTTTGTTTTGTTTCTTACATATATAATGGTGACCTTGTGTGGCTCCCATGTGTTATATTGTACTAATGATCAACACAAGACAGAGATTTATCTTAACATTTAAGTAAGGCTTTGGGCACTATCAGTCTCTGCACACAAAATGCGTTTCAAGGTTGAAAATGTTTAATGAATGCTGTACAGATAGCTACAACACACTATATGCATAAAGAAGTTCAATCGGAAAAAAACGGAAAGGCAGGGCCAGGTGGCATTTTAACAAATTATGTTGTGTGAGAAATAGGAGGTGTGTGAGCAGGTGATTGCAGCATTTGGAGGGCCACTATATGCCATCTGAAATTGGTGGCCATTATAAAGATGAAGCAAAGGCACCCAAGCCGCTTAGCTGTCTCCTGTGTCACAACGCCTGCAGGAGAATGCAGAATTAAACACAGATTGGTTTCACATGTTTGCACATACTAACATGCATATGCAAACAAACATGTACATATCACTGACAAGCTTAAGCATAACGTTGTCCAAAACTTGCAGATTCTGAATAAGTTGGTTTTAACTCAAAACGTTGCACCTTTCATTTGACCTTTGGGAAAAAATTTTGTCTTGCATGCATAGAGGGATCATTACAGAATACCTCTATATGTCATACCCAACAAGCTCATACAGCTGTGAAATTACTGATATTTATAACCACATACAGTAGATGTGACAGAAAATGGTAACTCTGAACTTCAAGATGCAGAGACGCATATCTCCAACAGTTTTATGGACAAAAAACAGACATTTGACACTGATATGAGAAGAGTGCAATATGAGAAAGATAGAAAACTGAGAAAACAGAACAAAGAAAAGAGTGAAATTCTATGAAATATTTAAATACCATATATACACTACCTTTCAAAAGTTTGGGGTCAGTTTTTTTTTTTTTTTTTTATACAGCAAAAGTGATAGTAAAGGCATTTATAATGTCAAAAGGTTTATATTTCAAATAAATGCTATCTATCAAAGAATCCTGGGAAAAGGATTCCTCAAAAATATGAAGCAACACAACTGGTTTCAATATTGATAATAATAAATGTTTCTTGAGCAACAAATCGTTAAATTAGAATGATTTCTGAAGGATCATGTGACACTAAAGAATGGAGTAAGGATGCTGAAAATTCAGCTTTGCATCACAGGAATAAATTATATGTTAAAATATATTCAAATAGGAAAAAAGTTATATTAATTTGTAATAATATTTCACAATATTACTGTTTATTTTCTGTATTTTTCATCACATAAATGCAGCCTTTGTGAGCATAGACATTATGACTTCTTTCGAAAACATAAACAAATCTTACCGACCCAAGACTTTTGAAGGTCTGAACCACTGGAATCAATTCTTATGCACATTCATAGACGGGGACTTCAATTCCTTTTGTGAGATTTTCAAAAGGGAACAAACGCATGCTCAGTGAAAAGCAGGAAGGACTGGACAGTGTTTAAAAAAGAGTGTTTGAAGATGCAGATTTAATTTAAGTTTATAAGCACAGGAAAGAGCTCATTTTTTTCAGATACATATATAGAATTGAAGGTATTAATAATATTTGAAAGGTGTGTGCAAGAAAGGAAACCGTGTTGAACGGCTTGTGAGATTTTTAGCCATAGATGACAGTGGGAAGAACTTGACGTGAGTAAAAGAGCGTGGAAGGGACGAGAGGCATTCCTCACCGAGCCGTAGAAACTCACCGGGAATTCAGGAGGAAACTTTCTCAGCCAATCCAACAAAAATGCCTCAATCTCATCCCCATCCGGGAGCACATCAAAGTCTATGTCTTGTAGCAAATCTAAGTCGTCAGGGCTGTTGTAAATAAAAAAACTTCTTTCTTAATTTCAGGAGTGAAAGGAAGGAAGGTATCATTCAATGTAATGATTGTCTTTGAGACTATTTATTTACTCATATTCAGACTGATGTATTTAATAGACAAAGAATCGAAGCAAGCATGAATTAATAAACAAACAAATTGTTATTTTGCTCAAACTAAACGACTGGTCCACAAGGCATATCGTTGCATTATCAGGTGCTTCAGTACAAAAGAAAAACAATATTATTATCAAAATATTCGTTTTAATGTCTTTACTTCATACATAAATACATGTTTATAAAGGACACAGGTGCGATCAAATGATCATCATAGTAGTCTTAGTGATGACTAACTTGCTACAAGAGCTGTACATGTACATGATAGAGACGAATTTGAAAAAGGCTACAAATAGGCGAGCCGCCGTCCTTTGCTTCTATATCTCTGTCTATACCTTTTGCCCAGGACCGTGGCCAGATACTTCTTTACGGCCATTTGCTTCCGGTAGCGACTGTAGCTGTCCGTGAAAACCCCATCCGAGTGACGCTTTGAGAGCGGCTCATTGTCGTCATCTAATGTGGTCCTTCCTCTAAATTAGAGAAAAAGAACAAAGCTTTCTAGAACCCAGGATATTACAGAAACACTTGACACTGACTTAGGGAAACAAAGTCACATTTGTTTGGATTTAAAGGGATAGTTCACCCAAAACTGAAAATTCTGTTATCATTTACTCACCCTTATGTTGTTTCAAACCTGTATGAACTTCTTTCTTCTGCTGAACACAAAGGAAGGTATTTTGAAGAGTGACGTTAAGTAAACAGTTTGACTTCCATAGTATTTGTTCCATACTAAATGGTGCCCCACAAATGGTTTAGTTAAAAACATTCTTCAAAATATCTTCTTTTGTGTTCAGCATAAGAAAGAAATGTATACAGGTTTGGAACAACTTTAGGGTGAGTAAATGATGACACAATTTTCAGTTTTGGGTGAACTATCCCTTTAAGTGTGCAAATTTAAAAAAATAAAAAAATAAAAAAATCATAATCTATTTGTTGCAAAAAAATAATAATTTAGTAAATAAGTTGTATTGTATGCTTTTCTATATACAAACGTTTTATAATATATATATATATATATATATATATTTATATATATATATATATATATATATATATATATATATATATAAGAATAATAAAAAAAAATTTTTAAAAAGTGACAATTTTGGCCTGTTTACACAGGGTTCTCATCCTAGCTAACACAAAATATGTTCTAAGAACTTATTTTTCTGTGGAATCATTTAAGGAAACATTCCATTTTATCATTCTACAAACATTTTGGGACCGTAAGCTATAGGCCTACTTCTGAATGTTCTCTGAACATTCTGAAACATTAGTAGCCTAACATTTAAAAAAAAATGTTACACGAGGATCCAACTAAAATGTTTAATGGGAAAAAAGTTATATAAACAGTGTATAATTTTAGTTCTAATGTTTTGAGAACATTATTTAAGTCCATAAAACTTTAAGCAAACGTTCCATTAACATTACTAAAACCTTTTCCATAACGTTAGTTCCACGTTTAAAAACGCATCGCGAGAGTGCAGTCCGTTGCGTTTCATCGAGCGGATTTAACGTAAGAACGGAACGCGTCCTGTGTGAACGCCCTCTTACTGCACCCACACACCGGACGCGAATAGTGCGCCAGGCGCGAGTGATTTCAATGTTAAGTCAATGCAAAGACGCGTTACACGCGTTTTACGCGCGTAACGCGTCTTTGTATTGACTTAACATTAGGCTTGTTTGAGATGCGCCTTGCCTCGCCTGAAGTGTAGTCGAGAGTAGGCGGCTGCAGTGAGGGGAGGAGTGAAAAAAGTGCAGGCAAGACGGACAGTTCTCTCTTCTCACAGTGGATCTGACACCTGTGAGATCAAAGATGGATATCGCGGGATTCACGGGATTCACGCTCGTGCACAGTGTTGCTAATAAACTGGATGTAATTTAAGTTCTGTTGCTTAAATATGAAAATAAATATAATGAACAAGACACCCAAATCACTTGTTAGGCTATATAATCCCATTCCAAATACGTGTTTATCAATCTTTTTTTTTCTTTAATACATGTGTTTATATATATATATATATATATATATATATATATATATATATATATATTTTAATTACATAATCACATATTCCATATAGAGATCGCACTGTCAGAGAGTTTGGGAATATTCACAGATCATTTATACACATAAAACATGATATCAGAGTTTTAATATCAAACATTTTAAAAGAGAACATTACATCATGGTTGTTTAAACCAATGAGCATTAAGCTGTGTCGTCAGCAAGTCGTTTCCCATCATGCTTTTGATCCGCGCAGTCGGTGGAGAGCAACTGCGCGCAACTGCAGAATCCGACAGGTGTGCCTTGCGCTCGCGAGAGATTTTTGACATACGTCTGCATGACATCAGAGCCAGGCGGAACGCAGTCGGACACATTTCTAACCGGCATGCATCTCGCGGTGATCACCGGTGCTCGGTTCTGCGCAGATTTTGCTCATCTCAAACAAGCCTATTGAAATGACTCGCGCCTGACGCGCTATTCGCGTCCGGTGTGAACGCACCATTATTCTTCCACAGATCTAATGAATGATAGCTGGATACATAGCTAATAACTATAAATTAGGCATAGCAACTAACCCAAAACCAAATTAGCGATATTTATTTTTAGAGAGAGCATGATAGGTGGAGAGAATTAAAGGAACTGTTCTTACCCCACGCGTTTTTCCATCAGTGTATGCAGGTATTTCCGCGCTGATAAGTGACCAAGCGCTTTCCTGTAGGCTTTATTAAACATCCCGTCAGCATGCCTTTCCAATCTGCGTGACAAAATGCAATATTCCCAAATAATACAGGCCGGTCGTTCAAAAACACTTTCTATTGGGCTATTCTATTTCGCAATTCAACTCGACACAACTCAAACAAGCAAACGCCTCGAATGACTTTGTAACTACTAGAACAATCACAGTAATAAACAAACATAACTTATCCAATTTTTGGGAATGCCTAGAAAAAAGAATGGGAGTCCAGGTTAGGGAAAACTATAGTTCATCACCTTTTAGAGGGACTATAAAACGTGTATGCGTCTTCAGTGACTGAAGGAGAGCTTCGAATAGTGATCTGGTCACTGTCAAAGGTTAGATCCGTTAATTCCTTGCCCTCCTCGTCAAATCCTCCAGTCTCCATTCTGTAAGACATGAAGTCATTTCATTCTCAAGTAATTATTGTGAAGTATAAGGCCACTCTGCACTTTCAAGACTTATTCTTACAAGTGCTCTAAATAAGTAGGCTACCCTAGCTATTTAAATGCATACTAGCCTACACTGTAAAAAATGTGGCTGCGATTAGTTAAAATTTGTTGAGATAACTTAAATATCCAACTTAACCAAACTAAACTTAAGTTAACTAAACTTAATATTTTAAGTCAAGCTTGAACACATACTTTTTAAAGTTGAAACAATGTTGGATTTTAAGTTGTGCTAAATAATCGAGCAATTTTTTTTACAGTTAATAACAAAATATAGGAGATATTTAAAAAATTACTTAAGCTTAATAGGCTATATGCTATTTTTCTTGCTTTATTATGAAATCCGTCATAAGTAGGAATTTATCATAAGATTATAGTCGTGTCTTTTATAATTATTTATAATAATATACAGTAAAATAAAAAAATGAGTAGGCTATAGCCTATTCTATACATTCTAAGCACGTCACACTTTTTTTTAAACCGTCAGATTCTACGCGAAAAAAGAATGCACATGCAAGATAAAACTCGTTTAAAATGGTTCATAATAATTTCTTATTAGGTACACTCTTAAAAATAAAGGTTCTAAATCATGCCTGTTCCCCATGCAAAGAGCCTTTCATTTATTTTTGTGTAGAACATTTTAATAATTATATACTAGGCTAAAGGAACTGTTGTGCATTTAAAGGATTATGGACGTTAAAGGTTCTTCATGGAACACTGTCAATAAAGAACCTTTATTTTTAAGAGTAGGCTATCAAAACAAGATCTGTTGAAAATGTGTCCAACACTCAGGCTATCTACGTTTATTTTTTTATCCAACAGCCTAAATCCTGTTTCGCCGTCCAACACTACCCGAAATCCATAAGATCATCGGGATGATCTCCGCGCGTTCGCTGAGACAGATGTGCATGTTCCGTACCTGATGTTCGGATGGTTCAGAGGCGAGCACACGTTGCATTGTACGAGGAGCCCGTAGATAAGGAAGGCAAGAGTCGTTTTGCTGCTCGTCATCATTCTGTAGAATAAAGACATACATTATAGACTTAATCGTGTCTAACTGCACACAGACAGGTCTTTAAAACTTTCAGTCTTTGAAGCTCCAAACTGTTCTCTCTCCATTCTCTCCTTCTGGTACAGTATCAGGTGTCTCTGATAGCTTTTTTTTTTTTTTTTTTTAAATGATGCTTCAAATGTTCCAACAGATGCACGCTCAAAACAACCCACTTTTATCTAAAACTGAATTATTTCACACAGAATAGCCAATAGAATCCCACAAATTCACGTTCCTTTCAGAAGTGGTTCACATACCTACGGCTGCTGTCCAGTGGAGGCTGCAACCAAGAATGAGATGAAAATCTCAAGCTCGCTCTAAGACTCTCTCCTAGGCTGCTCTTTAAACTTTTCTACGCGTCACTCTGTTATCCTTATGAGCACAGCGTAGATCCCCCCCCCTCCCATCTCCGTATAATGTCAGTCGAACGGATCTGAAACGAGCTATAATTTGTCTTCATCTCTCATTATATTATCGCGAGTTTTATTCTCCCTGCCCTTTCTTCTGGACCCCTTTCACTCCCCACTTTAAAGAGCTTGTCGACGTCATCCTCCCTTACTTTGGAGAGATGGAAAGATCACTGTACTTTTCCTTTCTCCATATGGATGAGGGGAAAGTACAGTGATCTTCATTTATGGCCCATTTTATGAAATTATAATGAAAATATTTACACAAGTATTTGCTGCATGATTTCAGTTAGTAAATATTTTTGGTAGCCTAGTAGTTTTATCTTTCTTAATTAGCATATTCAATACGCCATACTGTAGGCTATGTAGTGCATAAAAATAATTTCTTCAAACAAAATAGCAATAATTGAATAATAATCAAACATTTATTGCTTCGTTCCATTTAATTTTGAATTCCATTTAGTTTAATTTCAATTAAATTTTTAATTTCAGTGCACATTAAACGCATGATTCAAAAGGTGTTAAAAATCAAATAGGCTTAAATATGATTTAAAGTCACCATGAAGTCAAAATGGACAATTATTGTTGTTGTTTTTATGGAAAACTGCTGTCATTTTTAAATGATTTATCCATCATTATTATTGTTTTTTAATACATGTGTCCTCATAGTCTTTAATTAAAATAAAACCTTAAAATAACCTCTTGCAGTGACATCTCTTCTCTCTACTGGCGTGAGGGCGGGGCAACCTGTCACTCACATGATATCGGCCAATAGCAAACCACAACCACCCAATCAATTCCCCATAGACAAAATCAAATCCCGTCCTACATTTGTTGTTGTTTGTGCAGCCGTTTTTTGATATACGTCACAATAGGGAAGAATGACAATAGGGAAGATTTCATGATGACTACAGGCTGTTTTGCAAAATAATCTTAACTTAAAGGGATAGTTCACCTGAAAATGAAAATTAGCCCATGATTTACTCACCCTGAAGCCATCCTAGGTGTATATGACATTCTTCTTTCAGACGAATACAATCGGAGTTATATAAAAAAAATGTCCTGGCTCTTTCAAGCCTGATAATGGAGTGAATGGCTGTTTGACTTTAGTCCATTAAAGCGCATCTATTCATTATAAAAGTGCTCGAAACGGCTCTGGGGGGGTTAATAAATGCTTTTGGGAAATGCGGTCTTGGGCAGTTGCGGGTTGTTATATTTTGGTTAGGTTTATTTCAAATAGCCTACAAAGCATTCGGATATAGTATGAACAAAATTATAAATGCAACGGTTTTCTTTTTGCCCCCAAACTCAAAGATTTAAGACTTATTCTATGTACACAAAAGGCATATTTCTCTCAAATATTGTTCACAAATCTGTCTAAATCAGCACTTCTCCTTTGCCGAGATAATCCATCCACCTCACAGGTGTGGCATATCAAGATGCTGATTAGACAGCATGATTATTGCACAGGTGTGCCTTAGGCTGGCCACAATAAAGGGCCACTCAATGTGCAGTTTTATCACACAGCTCAATGCCACAGATGACGCAAGTTTTGAGGGAGCGTGCAATTGGCATGCTGACTACAGCTGTTGCTCATGAAATTAATGTTCATTTCGCTACCATAAGCCATCTCCAAAAGCGTTTAAGAGAATTTGGCAGTACATTCAACCGGCCTCACAACCGCTAACCACGTGTAACCACACCAGCCCAGGACCTCCACATCCAGCATATTCACCTCCAAGATCGCCTGAGACCAGCCACCCGGACAGCTGCTGCAACAATCGGTTTGCATAAGCAAAGAATTTCTGCACAAACGGTCAGAAACCGTCTCAGGGAAGCTCATCTGCATGCGCGTCGTGCCCTGACTGCAGTTCGTCGTAACCGAATTGAGTGGGCAAATGCTCACATTCGATGGCGTCTGGCACTTTGGAGAGGTGTTCTCTTCACTGATGAATCCCGGTTTTCACTGTACAGGGCAGATGGTAGACAGCGTGTATGGCATTGTGTGGGTGAGCGGTTTGCTGATGTCAACGTTGTGGATCGAGTGGCCCATGGTGGAGGTGGGGTTATGGTATGGGCAGGTGTATGTTATGGACAACGAACACGGGTGCATTTTAAATGCACAGAGATACCGTGACAAGATCCTGAGGCCCATTGTTGTGCCATTCATCCACGAACATCACCTCATGTTGCAGCGTGATAATGCACGGCCCCAGGTTGCAAGGATCTGTACACAATTCCTGGAAGCTGAAAACATCCCAGTTCTTGCATGGCCAGCATACTCACCGAACATGTCACCCATTGAGCATGTTTGGGATGCTCTGGATCGGCGTATACGACAGCGTGTTCCAGATCCTGCCAATATCCTGCCAATATCCAGCAACTTCGCACAGCTATTGAAGAGGAGTGGACCAACATTCCACAGGCCACAATCAACAACCTGGTCAACACTATGCGAAGGAGATGTGTTGCACTGCTTGAGGCAAATGGTGGTGTCACCAGATACTGACTGGTTTTCGGACCCCCCCCCCCCCCCCCCCCCCCAATACAGTAAAACTGTACATTTTAGAGTGGCCTTTTATTGTGGCCAGCCTAAGGCACACCTGTGCAATAATCATGCTGTCTAATCAGCACCTTGATATGCCACACCTGTGAGGTGGATGGAATGTACCGAACACACAAATGATGCTCTACTGATGAAAATAGGCCGGGCCAAAGACGCAATGATGTAGAGCGGGGATCTGATTCTGCAAAGGCGGTCTTTGGTCACACTATCATGTCATAATGTCACAAAAAAACGAAATGCATTTTCAGAGCATGGTTTCAATAAAAAGCTGGTTTTGGACTAACAAGGAAGGTTTGAGTTCTGAAACTTGAAGGATATTTTAATAGTACAATGGCATTTCAAATGTCAAAAGATCAAATAAAAAAAAGATTTAAAAGTAATTTGAATTAAAACTTGGACATTTTAACGCAATTGGAAATATTGTCAGATGGTCCCCTCTTACGAATCATGCACTGTGATATCGTGTCAAAGCATTGTTGGCTATAAATATGCAGCTATAATAAGCATTGTCGGTTGTGAGTGAATGTTTCATGTTGATATGCAATTGTTACATATTGTTAAAACTAATTGTGGTTTTTATATTTGTAAGACTGTCGAGTCTATAGAAAAGGGGCGAGGGAAATCGAATGTCTGACGATGGTAAATTCTGGAAACTGCAGAGAAATCCCATAAAGGAATTATGCTTATGCACACACACTAATATATATTTAATTAGAGTTGATTGGTATATTGCGTCAAGTAGTGTCAGTCATAACCTATCCAGGTTTGTCCTGTGCAATAACCTGTTTGCTTTTATGGCTCATTTGAACATATGTCTCTGTTTGCCTTAATTAGTAAAATATGCTTGTGTCTGTTCTTTATGAGGTAAATATGACATTTATTTTATCCATGAGGAAGTGTGCATAACATACTCAACCTGAGTGCAACTTAACCAAATAGTGGGGTAATATCATTGTTCAAATTAAAAGGATATTTGGATTCTTCATGCTCGTTAGACCATTAATCTCTTTATTATATATATATATATATATATATATACTGTATGTTGTGACTAATTTACCAAAGAATCCACAATGAAATGTACCGAACAAACAAATAATTCTACTGGGACAATCACAGATGAAAATAAATAACCACTTTCCTAGCATTAGGATTCTCATCTCATCCTTCATTCTCGCTAAAATGAGACTTCAGATGACTCTGAAAGAATCACGAGACATAGTGCTGAGTAACAATGCACCAGTCTTGGAAGCAGGCCGTAAATGGAGGCCAGCCAGTGCAGTGGAGGAGGCGATAGCAGCAATACAACATGTGGACATTGTGGGGCATGTTCAGCAAGGGCGAGGGGGCCTTGGATCAACAACGCGACGTCCAGAGTGGAACAAAGCCATAGCACCAGAGCTGAGGAAGATGGTGGTAGAGGAAACACGTAGACAGGAGAAAGCAGCAAGGTGTGCTAAGGCAGTCTCCCGTGGTAAACAGAGACAGTGGACAGGGTGGGATAGGGTGGAGAAAACATCATTCCAACACCAACTAATCTCCATCAGTGGTTGGGTGAAGATGCAGGGTGTGCTCTCTGCTCCAGCCCAGCTTCCCTCAAGCACATACTGACAGGGTGTTAAGTCAGCCTCACCCGGGGCTGTTACACGTGACGTCATGACCAAGTCCTTAAACCAGATGGAACTGGATAATATTCCGATTGTTCCAATTCAATCTGACTTATAATGCTGCTTAAATCATAATCATACACTGTTTGTTCATTGGTCAGAGGAGAACTGGTGTTTAATAAAATATTGTAAAATATTTTAACAATAAAAATATTGTTTAATATTCAACAATATTATTGATATGCCTGCATTGACACCATTATATGAGCACTGAACTGAGCTGGACGATGACATCTCCAGAGCGGCTATATATATATATATATATATATATATATATACAAATATATATATATATATATATATATATATAAATAAACTAAATTAATAACTTTTTTACAACAAAAATGAAACCTCATTGAACTTACTGGACTGTGATGCTATTTTCTTCTGGAAACAAACTTTTTTGCATTATTTTCCTGTTATCTCTGTAAAGCTGCTTTGAAACAATCTGTATTGTAAAAAGCGCTATATAAATATATGTGACTTGACTTGACAGATGCCAATGTGTAAATTTGACCAGGATGCCAGGGTTAAACCCCTACTCTTTTTCTGAAGGACATTGGGATTTTTAATGACCAAAGTGAGTCAGGACCTTGGTTTAACGTCTCATCCGAAGGACGGTGCTTTTTAGGGTCCCCATAACTATACTGCGGTGTTAGGACCCACACAGATCACAGGGTGAGCACAGACCTGCTAGCCTCACTAACACCTCCACCAGCAGTAACCTAGGAGGTCTCCCATCCAGGTACTGACCAGGCTCAACTCTGCTTAGCTTCAGTGGGCAACCAGTCTTAGGCTACACGGTTATATGGCTGCTGGCTATATAAGAGCCTTGCCCCCACCCTTGAGGAAAAACGCATCACCATCAATTCTTTACCACCAGCGAGTGACTCCTGGTTGGTTCCTGGGACACCAGTTATCACTGTTGAGCCCTCTGGAGATGAGGTGTGCTCATCAACGAAACATCAGTGAAAGAGGGTGCCCACCTGATGACGTACCTATACCCTCCCATATTTGATGACATCCCTGTCTCCCATAATTCCAATCCTATCCTGCAACATCAAAGTACCTGCAAATGTCATTTAATGCAAGGATTTAATTGGTACGTGCTCGCACATGAAGGATGTTTACATCTCATCCTGTTTAAAAAACTGTGATTATTTGAGTGTGCTGTATGCAGATGAAACTGAATATACTAGTTGTGAATTGGGTTATTAATTTGTATATGCAGTAATATAGAGGATTATGAAATCTGTAAGGTTTTGTACAATTTATAACTTGGTGTAGCCAGATGACTACTTGGTGATGTGTATCACTACCGTTGTAAAATGATGCATATAAACAACAGGATTTCAGATTTTGGTCACTCACCTGTTTAACTAAAAAGTTCATTGAAAGTCATGCATGGCATGATGCTTAGTACATACTACAATATATATCTATTGTCCATATACTCTTAAATGTTAATTGGGGAATGTTACCTCTTTTTCGGGGGCAATCTATCAGCAAGTTAATCTAAATCCAATGTACATGAAGTCTTAAAAAAGTACTGAAGTACCAGTACTCGGTGTTGTAGATGAGCTTATAAAAGTGTTGAATGTTTAGCATTATGTTTATTTTTGTGTATACATCAGTTATGAAAGCTATTGCATTCAAATAATGCAGAACTCCATTTCTCTTTTAAATATATCGTTAAAAGCCAAAAGGGGGCAGCAAAGTAGAAGTAAATGATAATTTGCTAAGCATGTTTTGTCATGTGTAACTCTGCTCTGAAGCGCTTGCCCAAGGATGAACTAGATTTAAATGAAGGTTGAGGCAGATTTGCAAAATGTCATTCGTAGATGCAACAACTTGGTGCTTCCGAGTCAAATGGTGTTGACTAATAAGTCAAATGTAAATAAATGTAGACATTTCAACCACATATCACTTCAATTAAAACATTAATTTGGTCCTAAGAATATGGCTGCATTTGACAGAGGGTTTACAAGACCTCTGATCTGTTCAATGATTGATGCCAAGTGCCACCCAACAACGGGATGATAATGAAGCAAGCTGGCAGAGTTTCACCCACATCTCTGTCATGCTTTCATCTCTAAGGTAAGCTGGCTTATCATGTTCATCATTAGTCTCTTAGTGAGGTTTTTTGCTATTCATGTTTATCTTTTTTAGTTCTTTGTGTGTAAAGGTCATTGCAGGTGATTGGAGTTGCCAATAGAGAGCAGTTGAGTGTGATTTTCCCCCTCAATTGAATTATTGAACTCAATTGAACTAGAAATAGTTGAGCCATTTGAAATAGTTCACCCATAAATTAAAATTCTGACTTAATTTACCCTCATGTTGTTACAAAATCAGTATATATTTCTTTATTCTGCGAGGGACAAACCTACGTATTTCCAAAATTAACTAGTTGGTGGTTTGTCTGAACAACTAATCCACTAAATTTGACACTAATGTTTGGTCAAGAAAACTTGGGAAGGTTTGACATACATTTATTTATAGTTTCAGGATTCAAAACAGGAAAACCATTATGATTTCATTTGTAGGGAGAAAAGTTCTGCAACTTTCCCTAAAGAGACAACTACTGTAGGTAGGTAATTCCTATATAATTTGGCTGGCTTTGGGTTCACCTCATCCCAATCAAATTTTATGGGTTATTCTTCAATTGAAATTTGACAGAATAATCGGATTAGAGCAGGGCGATAATAGTTAACATTTTGCAATGATACAAGCAATATTTTTGTCCAAAATGCTATATTCAGTAAAATGTACGCTTCAGGACATTTTTATTTGAAATAATTTTAGGGAAATAGGCTTACTAATAAAGTGCTGCATGCACATGAAATGGTTAGAAATTTAGCAAAATGTATGAAAATTAATAAGAATGAATTAACTCAGCATGCGCCCCACAGATCAACCAATGTAATGACCTTTGCACACAGAAAATAGTCCAAATTGACATACATTGTTGTAACACCACAGCCACAGAAAAACATTTTGGGGGACAAAAAATTCTTAAAATATAGGCCTAATAAAGATGTATTTTTAAATGTAAAAATTAAAGCTATAATTACAATATAACCACTTTGTGTTCTCTCTGATGGGACATTATGTAAAAATGCCTATCTCTGCGAGTATTCAGGTAAACGCAAAAAAAGAAAATGCTGGTTTTGTAAAAGTATTGGATCCGTGCATAAGCTCTTAAAGTGACAGCTTTATTCCATACTTTTCCAAACTGCGTAGGAACCCAATGACCCTTCTCATGCATCAACTAGATCTGTAACACCTCCGGGTCTGCTATTTACATCAGATGTCAGCATAAATATAGAATGAAGACACATCTATGTAAATGTTGGTCAAAAACATGTTAAAACATTTCAAACCAGGAAAAAAAAGTAACACATTTTATTTCACAATTTTTTTAAAAAGATGATTATAAGTTCTAAACAGCCATTTGCATTTTGATTGAAGGATGGGGGTCGTAGTCATAGATCTCAAAATCCTCAGCAGAGAAGTCATTAATTTGTTCAACTTTGCGTTTGATCTTGAGTTTGGGGAACGGACGTGGCTCTCGCTGAATCTGTGGGTACAGGACATGTTAGAAACACACTTTTTACACTGTAGATAAGTACACACACCATTATGTCACGATTTCTTGTGTGTTCTAGGACTTTTATTTTAAGTCTATTTTAGGTTTTCAATGTTCCCTTTGTTCACTTCCTGTTGTTTGTTCCTGTTTGCCTTTGTTTCTATAGTTACCCTTGTTTGTTTCCATGGCAATTTATTACCCACACCTGATCCTTGTTAGGCTTTTGTTACCCGGTGTATATACCCCTGTGTTTCAGTTGTCTTTTGTTGGTCGTTGTCTTTACATGCATGTTTATAAAGCTGTTATGTTTTCGTTCCGTTATTATCATCATCTTCCCGGTTTGGATTCATGTTTCATTGTTAGGATTATTGTCATCGTCATGACTGTTTGGATTAACTGGCATATCTTTGTTTAATAAACTATTGTTGCAAACAGATCCTCACCTCTCCTCTTCCCTACACAACCATAACAAATATTTTCATAATGTATAGGAATATTGATATTGGAATTTTATTTTTACAGTTAAGGGCCGTACACACCGGGACGAATATCGGCGCGCATTATTCGTCAGCGTTTTTCAACGCGTTTTTTGTGTTCACACCCAAGCGATTTTCGCTGACGATGAGCCGAGTGAACATGCAAATTCATTCCCTGACATTAGATGGCGCTTAAAGGTAGGGTAGGTCAGAATTGTCTAAAAAAAACTTTTATTAAAATTTGTTTAAACTGTCTTTATATACCAATGCATAATTAAAATGCAAGTACTCTGAAATAGAGAGTAAAAAAAACGAGTGACTCTAGTGTATTTAATCTTCAATAAACACAGCTCATTAATTCCATTCACTCCCACCTAAAAACGGGTGCGCGACTGCGCGCACGTGGGCAGAGCCAGTAATAACGGCGGTAGTCATGGCGATGGAGAGTGACAGTCGCGCAAGCCAATCCTGTGATTCGTCCCGAATGGAAATAATGAGCTGTGTTTAATGAAGATTAAACGGTCTAGAGTCACTCGATTTTTATACTCTTTTTATCAGAGTACTTACATTTTAATTATGCATTGATCTATATAGAAAGTTTAATCAAATTTGGTAAAAAGTTTTTATATAAATCCTACCTACCCTACCTTTAATGTAAAACAGAAATACCCCGCGTAGTCGCTGGCACGTTTGTCATAATAGTTCTTTATGTTCCGACACCAGCAAGACCAACAGCTCAACATTCATCTTGTCTTGCATCTTCCTCGTCTTATTTCTTCCCGGCAGTGTAGACGCATATACTTGGCGTATATCTTCTTCGCGTTACGCTCGGCAAGACCGTTTTGTGTTTGAGCGCCCCCAAGTTGTGTTTTACTTTAACTTCAGAAGCTCCAGACACGTGAGCAAAAGCGGCAATCTCATCAGTCGGATAGTTTTTGACGCGGCGCGTCAAACCAAAAAAAAAAAACGAACCCGAGGCGTTTTTTTTTTTTAAATGACGCTTTTACGCGTGGCGCTTTACGCGTCGGTGTGCACACTCACATTGGCGCCCTTTGTTTAGTCACGAGGCGTTAAACGTCGGCGAATATCGCGCGCAAAATTCTTCCCGGTGTGAACAGGCCTTTATTGATGGGTGAAGGTGAAATAATTCAACAAAGAAAGTTTAATTCAAAAATACCAACAGAAACCCAAATGGCTATTAAATATACTAAAGATAAGTAGATCCCCAGAAGTAACTTCCTACAGTTCTTTCTTATTTATCATTTATCTCTTACATGGACTAGGAGAATGTTCCTCCCTTTTCAATATCTATATGCCCTAATATTTTGAGAAATGAGAGGAAAAAACAACACACAATACACTTTTTAAATGGGGTGTAGTTTGCCTTTTTCACACCACTGTAGATTAATGCATATAGATTAGTTTTATGTAATGAAACATACCTGCTCTTTCAAAGGCTCAATGTGGTTGGTATAGATGTGGGCATCACCTATTGTATGCACAAAATCTCCAGGCTAGGGGAAATAAAAATGAGTACAAAATATATTCAGCAAGCTCAAGTTTGGTTAGTCTGTCCATAAAATAGTATGAATGCAGATATCACAAGCTATGATCTTCATGAAATTGTAAAGCACACTTTAAAAAAACTAGATGGATTAATGGATTTTTATATATATACACACACACTTCCTTTGTGAGAAATTTGTGTTTAATTATATTTTATGTGCATTTGAAGTGTACTTTAAATAGTTATTAAAAAAAATATATATACATAAGATATAGCCTACCCATTTGCAGATAATATAATATTAATGAAATAAAAGGCAATCAATGTACTTAAAGTACACTAAATTAAACTAAATTGCCAATTCATCATTACAAATGTAGAATTACAAATAAATGCTTATTCTAAAGTTAAGCTAACTGCATCTAAATGTAAACTATAATTCTAGGCCTGTCACGATCCCTCAATTAAATTAGAGTACTCGATTAAAAAAAATTATCGATTGCAATTTACCCATTTTGTTTAATAACCGGCAAAATACCGGAAGTGGCGCATTCCATTATCCGACCATTAATAACCATTTAAAAATAGAATGCTATAGCATAGTGCTATTGTGCCCTGTGGGTTTGATATATATATGCGCTTTAATTATTTATATGCGTGTAGGTTACGTGCGTCTCGGAGTGGCTCTGTTCACAGTAAATGCTGTTCCACATGAACTGTTATAATTTACATGCGTGGAGCGTGTCTCAAAAAATCCATCTCTGAGTTTGAGTTTGGGTTGCTTATAACGTTTATCTGGGAACGCAATGTGGCCATTTCATCAGAGTTGCAAGGCAAAACATTTATAAACCTACGCTAACACAGGAGAATACATCAATATCTTTTTAAATATGCAAACTGTTCATCGTGATTTCAAAATAAAAGTCTAAACCCCTCACTCTGAGTTTGCATGTTTTTATGTCCACATATTCTTGTTCAAGAAATTGCAGGAGCTCAGTGGCTGTACAATTTCTATAATGGCCAATATTAAATGACCATTTGAGTTAAATGTCATTTTGCTCATATTGAAAAAGGATTTGATCTGCTGTAACATACGATGATTATGTATGTTAAATGAGTTGTTCTATAAAACCATGATTACTTGTTTTCGATACTTTATTTTAACCAAATATTGTTGCCTAATTTTTATTATTTATGTATTTTAAGGCATTTTAGAGTCTTTGCTTAGGTCGATTTTTACTACCACAAAAAATATCAGATTACTCGTTTTTCAGATTTTCATTTAATTGAAATTTGTCAGAAAACATTACATTCAGTTCCCACTTAAGAATATTCTTTTAGGGTGTGTTCACACCTGTAGTTTGGTACGCTTGATACCAAACCTAAAGGCATTGATGTATGTTTACAACCCGATTAGTCGGCTTTTATTACATATATTTCGCAACGGGACTTACCAAGCATTCGAAACAATGCTGTGTGCCGGGCTAAATGCGCTCGTTGTATGTGCGTAGCCTGATGGTATTTTAACCAGCTGAGAACTTGTGAAGACATTATAAAATGTGTAAAAGAGTCAAAACAGCATCACACACACAAACGAAGATCTGCTGCGAGGAGATGCGGTTCTGATGCCTGTACCTGTGCCCGTGATGGGCAGCATCGCGACTATAGCG
The DNA here is from genome assembly GCF_949152265.1 of Phoxinus phoxinus. Classification (NCBI taxonomy): domain Eukaryota; kingdom Metazoa; phylum Chordata; class Actinopteri; order Cypriniformes; family Leuciscidae; genus Phoxinus; species Phoxinus phoxinus. The sequence goes on along the minus strand of NC_136877.1, from coordinate 9,944,005 downwards.
AGAAAAAACAGATATGCTTCAGCGTTCTGTCCTTTCTAGGGTCGCATCTTTCGCATCTTCTCACAAACCGTTTTTGGTTCGCTTACATGTCTTTGGTCCGTGTTGCGTTCATATTTCATTCAAACTGCACTAGTTTGTTTGGGAGCGGACTGAGACCCATCTTTTCATCGGATGGCACACACCAGGGTTTGTTTTATCGAACCAAACATGCAAAGTGTAAACACAACCATGTATATTTTTTCCATAATAAGTGCTCTTTTTAAGTAAGCTTAGATGCACTTGTTGTGTTACAAGGGTTGGTACACAAACCAAAATGTCCATATTGAGGTCTTGAAGTTTCTAGTTCTCAAAACAATATCAAAGGGTTAGTTCCCCCAAAAATGAAAATTCTGTCATCAATTAAAATATCTTCCTTAGTAATCTGAAGATGAACTAAAGTCTTACGGGACTGGAACGACATGACGGTGAGTAAATGACACAATTTTCATTGACGGGTGAAATAACCTTTTAAATGTCCATATACTTAACTGACAAGAGTAGCTATTTAAATTATTGTACGTTGCATCAAATCATGCATAATCATGGATTTTGTGATGATTACCAGATGATTACAGTATGCAGGAAGATGCCCTTTTACAGGTCATCAGAATTTGAAAAATGTTCACCTTGAGTCCAGTGATGTGGGCAATCATGTAGGTGAGTAGTGCGTAGCTGGCAATGTTGAATGGCACACCCAGACCCATGTCACCCGAGCGCTGGTACAGCTGGCACGACAACTCCCCGTCTGACACATAAAACTGGCATAACGCATGGCAGGGGGGCAATGCCATCATAGGGAGATCTGTCAATAAAATGGATCCTTTTGTCATCATGCATACATGTCAAATAAAACAATATTAGATGAAAAACTGGTAACACTTTACAATAAGGTTTCATTAGTTAACTAAATTAGTTAAACTAATAATGATCAATACTTCTACAGCATTAATTTATCTTAGTTAATATTTCAGCATTTACTAATGCATTATAAAAGTTTGTTAACATTAGTTAATGCACTGTGAACTAACATGAACAACTGTATTTTTATATATGTAACAAGTGTATTGATGACTGTTAGTTCATGTTAATCAATAAATTAACTAATGTTAACAAATAAGACCTTATAGTAAAGTGTCACCAAAAGACTTATTTAAAAAAAAAAGTTACCTAAAAAAAAAAAAAAACTTGACAACTTAAACTCAAAAGTAACTTTTAAACTAACAAAAAAAACACCTTAAACCTTGGCAACTAACTGAACTATAGTTACTATAATTGCTAAACTTAAATTTATTGCCAACTAAATTTAAAACAAACTATTACAAATCATTTTGATAACTAAAACAGTGAAATAAAATATTAGATGAAAAACAAACGGAAATTAGAAACGTTGCCTCGGCAACTAACTGAAAATTTTAAAGGAAAATAAAACAAACTTAAAAATAAATGAAAGCTAAATTAAAATATATATATATATAAAAAAACAAAAAAATAATAAAAGCACTTAAAATTACCATCCTAAATTTTAAATGAAATGAAAACATAAATAAAAGCAAATTCAAAATATGATACCATAGAAGTACATACATTATATTAAAATAACATGCTGGAAGGTTATAAATTTGATTGAGACCTTTGGGGTTCCAAGCACACATGATGATCCTCCTGTCTTCTGGGTTTGACTTGATGGTGTCAATCACTTTCTGTAACTGGTCAACACCTTGCCCAGAGTAATCTTCATAGAGAGATGAAATCATAGCCTAGCTTAGACACAAATTCTTACCATACGTACATTAAAATAAAATTTTAAATGTCACGAGTCTCTCAGTTAATGAGGTCTTAAATACTGCATGATTAATAATCAGTGTCTACAGTCACCTACACTATGCAACCTAATGGCTTGACCTGCCGTGATAACAATTATACAACAATTTTAAAGTGCCCCATTACGCTTTTTCAGATATGACCAGATATCATGTAGTGTGCATTGCAATATAGTTGTTTGTGAATGTAAAAGGTCTGCAAAATTTTTAAAGATCAAAGTGCAGATATTGTCTCCCAAAAGAAAGAACCGATTCTGAACAGCTGCCTGAAACGAGTCATCAGTAATTCCAGTCTTACTTCCTGCATGAACCTATGTAAGTTTGTAACAATTTTGCATTTGCATAATGCCCATCTATGGTATTCCTTGGTTGCCCATGAACAATGTCTACTTTGAACCTGCCCTCAAAAACTGTATTGTCGAGAAGACGCTGTTTTGAGCGCTGTGAAAGCAAACCCAATTTGCATGCACTTCCAAAGGAAGAGAACTCTGAGACGAATTAATACAGTAAAACTGACGCCATCGTTACTGTTCATATCACTGTGTATCAAGTTGAGGAAGCCTCCAGAGCTGAAAGTCAGGAATGGTAATGAGCGGTTTGTTTCCAACCATTGATTGTATGCAGTGAAACAATGGACTTGGTGTCCGTGACGTCACCTGTAGCTTTCTGAAGAGGATGTTTGAAGCCCAAAGTGGGCGGAGCCGGCCGTCGCCATTCTGGCAGTGCGTCATTGTGCGTCACTTCCGGATAAACGAAAATGGGCAAAGAGGTGGGATTAGCTGAGGTGACGTGACGGCTAACAGAGCGCAGACAAACGGCTAGTAGTGACAGCCGCGGCAATCCACCTGTCACTCAAGTGGCCACACACTTAATTATGCAGGACTTTTCACCCCCCCTCACAGTTGTCATGAAGTGACAAACCACTTTTTGTACCAGGCTGTAGGGGTGTGCGATATATATCGTCCGCAATAATATCGTAAATTGTTGTTTTAACGATGTGCTATTTGACATTATCGAGTATAGCCTATCCCTTGCACCCATGCATACTCTGTGATGTAGTCTTGTACATTAGACTAGTGCGTGTGCGCATTTAGAGTGCACGCTTACACTGCGTGATTTAATCTTTATTTATATACCGGTAATTTAGTAATAAATATCACAAAAGTGCAGTGTGATATTGATTTTATGCAAATTTAATAAACAAGAAGTTAATACGAAGTGACTTACATTTTAGACACCATATTGCCTGTTTTTGCTTTATTAACAAAAATAGTTCAAAACAAAGCCAAACACGGCTGTGTTTCCTTACTGAGTGAATAAGCTTTTTGAACTAATCAATTGACTAGGATAGATTAAGATAATGCTTCTTTCCTTGAATGAATCAGCTGTTTGAATGAATCAGTTGAATGATTCGCTCATTTACAGTGACTTGCTGCCACCTACTGGCGGTTTCAATTTCACATTTAAAGTATCTTTTCTTGTTTTAAATCATTTTAAATATCAATACTCAATATTGCAGAGATTAATTTTGTTGATACTGATTTCATTTTATTGGTAACAGCCCTATTGTGTCTTATTTTTATAATTTAATTTGTTTAAAATTTATGAAGATGATGCATGCATATAATTAGGTTTAAAAAATGGCTTTATAAAGGTAAAAATGCCCATATTAGGTAAAAATCAATTGAAACATCGGAAAACATAATTTCTGTCACTGCTGTGAACTGACCAGTGATTTTTTTTTACACAGCACTAGAATATGGTTGTCAGTCCCATAATTTGGGTCTAATATGTCTGTGTTCACACAGCATTCAGTTTTAAACGAGTGGGTGGGTGGAGGCTATGAGGCTACGAAATGTAATCTCTGCAACATACTCAAGCAGCTTCTTTAATCTCCTGAATGAACAAAACATTTCAGGATTCACACTTGTAAGTAGAGCGTCAAGATTAATCCTTAAAAGATCAAGACCTCGATTCAAACAAACACCCACGCAATCTATTGCTAAATGACGATGATTCTGCTATGTCTTTTTACACCAGCGTATACAACAGTCACGTATTTTGTCGCTGCCCATGTTAATGAATGAGAGTGTCGGCCGTCACGCTGATTCCGATGATATCATATTTATAGATATTGTTTTTTCCTAGGGTACGTTGCAACACACTTATTGTGCTTCTATGTTTTTATTTGTTCAAAATAAAGAATAGATCTTTTAAAAAAGTGTTTGACACTTGTGTGTATTGTATTGCTTATCGTTACGCCAGGAGGTGGCGACAAGCGAGTGTTTAAAAAAAAAAGTTTGTCATTGAATCGTTCATTTTAAAGATTTATTCACAAACGCCGATTCATCCAATAACGAAACAAGTCTTTATAAATGAAACATTGACTCCATTAAAATTATGTTTTATTTAGTTCAAAGTAATATATTTATAAATGGACTAAAGCAATGAACATTGTCAGAAGATGGCATGATTTTTTTGTGTAGTTGTCAAATGTATTTTTGTTTTCAGAATCGTGATCTCTATTTTACACAAAAGAAATTGTGATTCTCAATTTATCCAGAATCATGCTGCTCTATTGATAGAAAAGTTCCAGCCCTAGAAAAATCCTTGATCAAACCAATTCAGACACTGTGAGAAAAGAGATGATGCTGCAATTTATATTATGAGAAAATGAAAGGGGACATATCATAAAAATCTGACTTTTTCCATGTTTAAGTGCTATAATTGGGTCCCCGGTGCATCTACCAACCCTGAAAACGTTTGTTTTGGTAAGCCTTTCTTCTTGACATAGGAACTTAGGAAGAGGATCTTATTATAATATTATCGCCCCTTAATCTGCAAGTTTGCACCCACGGCACCGCCATTTGATTTTCACAAGCGACAGTGTATCCAGTTCTAACGCAATGGCAAAAGTTCGAGCAAAGCATGCAAACTGTTCTGTCGTTGGTGCACAGACGACCACACAACACTATTTGACCAAAAAAATGTCACAGCTGTCTTATAAAGACCTCAGGGAACTGTGTCAACTTGTGTAAAAGTTAAACATGACAGTACATGCAAGTTGATGAGATTAATCAGTGTAACTCCACAACAACTACATCCATGTCTCCACTAACCATTGGCTGCACTGCACGTAAGGCTGCACTCCACTACTGGTTATTTCTGAGATTTGACTGAAATTTGCATTTGATATTGCTGGAGTATCAAAGCTCGTGTAAAGGATCGGCTCTCTTCTGAACGGGGGCGGGGAGCAGCAGGGGGGACGCACACAAAAACGGTGTGATTTTGGTCACACCCAAAGAGGGGCAACTTTGACAAGCTAAAATAAATGATATGGGAGGTATTTTGAGCTAAAATTTCACAGACACATTCTGGGGACACCATAGATTTATATTACATCTTGTGAAAAGAGGCATAATATGTCACCTTCAAAGTGTATTTTGACCTTAGAAGCATGTAAACATATTGTGGGAGACTACAAAGCAAAATTAGGAACCTATAAAATAGCATAATAGGGGCACTTTAAAATATAGTTTACAGTTAAAATATGTTAAGAATTTAGTATATATTGTTGCTATATGTAATATCTCTCTCTCTCTCTATATATATATATATATATATATATATATATATATATATATATATATATATATATATATATATATATATATATATATATATATATATATATATATATATATATATTAGGGCTGCAACAACGAATCGATAAAAATCGATTATCAAAATAGTTGGCAATGAATTTCATTATCGATTCGTTGTGTTGCGCGACGCGGAGATGTTTATAAAAAAAAAAATAAAAAAATAAAAAAGTTTAGTTGAGTGCAGAGCTATGAGGCGCCGGACTGGACAAAAGCGAAGCAAACTCCGCGAGCGACACTGCGCTTGAGACACGTGTGTTTGAGACCGAGTGCATCTGAGAGCGCGCGATAGAGACCGAGTCTATTTGCGCGCAAGAGAGACCGAGTGTGTCCGAGCAGCACTGAATTTTTCATTCTTTACTCTAAGTCTAAATGACTCAGAGAAACTTCACTATATGCTCGGAAAGGATGAGCTGCAAAATACACACCATACGAGGTGGTCAATCCATTGTATTTTTTTGTGAGTGTGTGCGTCTGTGAGTGTGAGAATTTGTGCGTCTGTGAGTGTGTGCGTCTGTGATTGTAGTGTGGAGAACAAGTTCTGATGTTTAAACAAATCCTGTTAAGTATTCTGATTTGTATTTTTCTTTATTTTTTAAAAATAATTTATTGTTCTGACAGCTCAGGTCCCTTAAACAAAAATATACATCTTTTTGTGCACTTTTTTTTTTTAAGTCCTATATATTTGGCAGATGTAAAGCACATGTGTATGTTTTTTGTGTTAGTCAATAAATTTTTTTTTTATTACTTTAACTGTGCGTTCACACCGCCGGCGGCGAGAGCGTCAAATTGGCCGGAAGCCATTCATTTTCAATGAGAGCCGGCGGCGAGCTCCGGCGAGAGCGGCGCGGCGCGTCTTGGACGGCGAGAAGAGTTGAAATCAAGTCAACTTTATGGTAATAACTTATAGCTATGACGCGGTTCGGCGGCAACCAATCGGAATGTAGAAGTCCTCCGCCTGAGAGGATACCAGAGAACACAATCCTGTAAACTTTGGTTCCGGCCACATTAGTTCCTAAGCAAAATGGAGGAAAAGTTAATTATTTCTGTTGCGGGTTTCCCGTTATTGTACGACGTGTCCCTGTTTACATACAGGGACATTAATAAAAAGAACGACGAATGGAAAAAGGTGTCTGAAATTGTTGGTGTTTTCTTTCACATTTAAAAGTTTTAAATAGGTTAACTTATACCCTACGTGTGACCAGTATGCACAAAATATGATACTGATTTATGTTCAGTTCTTATTTGCTTTGCGGCTCCTTTAAATAAAGTTTAAAAAAAATCACGCATTCTAAAATCTACGTCAGAGCGCCAGAGAGTCCCCGAATCTCACGGCGTCGATGGCAGGGCGGCAAGAGCGAATTTTGCCGCTCTCGCCGGCGGCGGTGTGAACGTACAGTAACAGCTCAGGGATGTTCAAGGAGCAACCTGTTTGTGCACTTTCTGAAGATTTTTTTGCACTGTGAATTTGCACTGTCAGTTCTGTTTTTGAATAAAGGGTTGGAAATTAATGCTTTTTTTATTTTTATCCGATTAATCGAAAAATAATCGACAGATTAATCGATTATTAAAATAATCGTTAGTTGCAGCCCTAATATATATATATATATATATATATATATATATATATATATCTAGATGGATAGTTACCAGTGTGCATGTCATTGTATTCAGCTCCAAAGTGCCTCCACTGAAAGCCATACACTGGGCCCAGGTCTCCTTCCTCACGATCAGTAAAGCCATTTTTATCCAGAAACTCCCTGGAGCCATTAGCATCCCAGATTTTCACACCCTTTTGTGACAGCTCTTTGGCATTTGTTGAACCCTAAGTTGGATGAACAAAAAGCAACAAAAAAAAGCAAAATGAACAACAAAAAAATAAACAAAAAAATACTGTATACAGAAATAAGATACAAAAAGTTTGGAATATTTTCCTACTGTACCTTGATAAACCACAGCAGCTCCTCCAATATGCCTTTCCAGAAAACCCTTTTGGTCGTCAGCAAAGGAAACTGATCTGCATGATGAAACCGATTTTTGAATTATGATAACATTTCAACAGTAGTTGATCCTTTAATCCTATAAAGCCTTCTTTCAAATGATACACGTCTTGTCTTATAGTTAATATTCCAAGATGAACATTTACCGGACTGAAGCAACTTAGGTTTACTTGATTAACAACATTTTTTGTAAAAATCCTGTTAAAATGTGAGTATCATATATGATACATTAGGTTTTTGAGGAACATTTATTTGTTCACCTCTCAATCATCATTGTATTGCATTGTTTTAAAACTACAGAGCTTTAATCACAAAACTAAGCATACATTAAGACATTTAGTCAATATAGTACTGTACATATATATGTATTTAGTGACAACTGATATTTATATGCATTTTATGCAAGTAGTGCTATACACTATAATGCTATACATTACATGCTATTAGAATTTCATCTTACTTTTTGATCATATAAATATCAGCAACTGCATCAAATCGCATGTTTTTGCTCAGTTTGGGTCTTTTGATTTTGAAATCGAGGGGTTTACCCTCCTTGAGTATAAGCTTCATATTCTCACAAGCCTATATCATATTATATGAGCCATAAAAGTCTGATGTATCAAATAATGATACTCAACAAAAACCACAAGCAAACTTTATATATATATATATTGTCTGTTTATATTTTATGTTCAAAAAAATTGTTCCATTTAAAAAAATATATATTTTTATTTTATATGTCAGAGTTAAAGGGTTATTATTATTCGGAAAATATGGAAACAGTAGAACATGTATTATTAAAATGTGAGGCTTATGCAAGAGAAAGATTTTAATTATTTCAAGCATTAAAGAGAAATGGAAATGGATTTTTTTTTTCTATCCAAGCATTATCAGGTAATGGCTCAAAGCAATTTAAAATATATGAAGAAGTATTTAATTTCTTAAAAGACACTCATTTAAGTAACAGGATTTAGGTCACTACTATCATAATGTTATCCACACTCCAATCCAGTATGTGGCGGGAATGCACCATTTAAGTTTGTTTTGCCAACCGCCATTAAACTTGAAAAGAAGAAGAAGAATGAGGTTCATTCATTCTCATGTGTCAAGCAGGTTCGGTTGAGCTTATGTTTGCTTATCAATGTTTAAAGGTGCCATGTGTAATTGTCTGGCAAAAAAAAATCAAGTCATACTCCACATTCCATACCAGATGGGGGCAGTATACCTCACATATCAAAATATGTGATGTAGGATATGGTATTTTATAAATCACACACTATAAATATGATAAAGAAGCAGAAACAGATAGTTGCCGTAAAGTAAGATATTTTAATAAGTTGAAGAAACAATAATGATTTGTGACACACACACACTCGATTTGAGCATCGCTATCATGTGTGTATTACAGGTAACGTTATTACATTGCTTCCTGATATCACGTGCGCAAACACAAATAACCTATATTTATATATATATACTACAGGGCCGTTGAATGCTTGTATCTGATAACCGTGAAGCTCTTGTAATTATTACTTTACCCAACCTCTCCATGTCGAGTGATGCAGTAAACATCAGACAGCGCACGTGAACCGATCATCTCTACTATAGTAAGAAAAACACGAACACTGTTGAAAGATACAGTAGGCTACAAATGACCTGTTCGCGCCACAAATTGTTCTCAGTCCTTAGCGACCAAGTCATTGAATGTGAAACAGCGGCTGCTGTCGTCAGCGAGCAGCACTCTTCAGACAACGAGGGCGCGCGCGCCGTGTTGATACCTCCGTTTCAGTTTCTCCAACCCGCGCAGTGCGGCGGTCAGAACACGGAGACCATTCTGCCCCTAGCTATGCGTGCGAAAGCATGGGGAGCGATCCCGGGCGTGTCAGAATGGGTGCTGAACGTTGTAAAACAGGGCTATGCGCTGCAGTTCGCTCGCCGTCCCCCGCGCTTTCGAGCCCGGACCGTGACGAGCGGTCCTTTTCTTATCTGATCTGATTTGTGCTTGATCAGAGCGCGGTGGTTGTAGGGGTCTCTTCTTGGCAAAGGCTTCAGCCATCCTTCCGCTCTCTTCCCTGAATTGAAATGAAGTAGTGGGCTGTACTTTCCTACTGTCTATGGTAGCTACTTTCCACACGATTGACATCAGGTTCAAGAACGCCCACAAGCCGTGCGAGTTATTCGTGTCGTGTATTGCAGGTTGGCTGGTGGTTATGTTGCCCGCATACCGCCTCCCATGGCCGAAACTGGTATTACGACACCTGTCGGGCCGTGGCTAGTAATGCTAATGCTAATTAAGGTTGATATCTCTGCAGCACTATAACTTGACATTTTTTTAATGACATCATTGCCCTTATTTCTTCTTATTCTTTTGATGCGTGTAGCTCATTTTTTGGATATTTTTACCTCATTTTTTACACATGGCACCTTTAACGTTACATCACATGTGAATAAAAGCCAACATTAAATCTGTTTGTCATATAAAGAGATCCACTCAATTTATGAATTATTTTCTCTTTAAATTAACTTTTTGAAGCGTCAACGTGTCAGTTGCGTAACTTAGCTGTCAATGGAGTGTCAGAAAGCTCAGATTTCATCAAAAAGATTTTCATTTGTGTTGCGAAGATGAATGAAAGACTTAAGGGTTTGGAATGGACAATATTGTTTTTGGGTAAACATTTCCTTTAAATCACTCTTTATGTATGAATGCCATTTTAACCGTTGAAAATGACATTTTACTTGAAATTAACGTTTTGTTAATTTTTTATGTTTAAGTTAGGCCCCGAAATGTTATACATTTTTGATTAACCTGTTGCTTTCCATTAGAGTAATACATGCCTCTGACATAAAGAAAAACAACAGGCATAACTTATATTATCTCTGTTGTATCATAAAGTAGGTTCGCACACAGAAGATCATAACATAAGAAAACACATTGCATTCGTTTTTATACCTGTGCTTATCTGTTTTCCTCGTAAACATGCATTTAAAATCTTTTGTCATGAAGTGAAATGCTATGAAGTGTTGATGAAACACGTTTGTCTCACCTCTGAGACTGTATCTGGCCTGTGTCCCGAACACCGAGACCACTCCGGTCCCTGTTCTGTCGCCTTTGCTGGTTCCCTGCTGCAGAATGTACTCGACCAGGTTCAAGTAACCGCGCTCGTCACAAAACAGAGAAAAGTCTTTTTTCCCTCCACCTTCTCTCTTGTTTTCTACGCCAGCACAATGCCCATTTGTCATTTGCACGTTCGGCATTTTATTCAGTTTAATATTAAACTCAAAGTTAAAACTATTGCAGCCAAATTCTGTAGCGCGAAGTCAAATTCTGTTGAGCACGCAAAACTCACATTTGTTTTTCCCGCAATATTCTTCTTCTTCTTCTTTTTCTTTTTCTTTTGGCGGGACCGTGACATGTGCATACTGCCACCTACGATACCGGAGTATGTAAAATCAAGGCGTCATTGATATTTGCATGTTATGTTGTTTTACTTGTAATTTCTCTAAATTTGATTTGGCTGCAGCTCCAAATAGGCTGTCATAATACATACGTCCATATAATCATAGATCCCTCATTCTTCCCTCCACTTTGAAACATGTTTCCCTCGCAGGTCAAAATGACCCGAAGCCCTAAAATTACTTTTTTGTTTGTTTGTTTAGAACGCTTATTTTATTTTATTTCATTTTAATAATATATATTTTCACATTTTTAATGCAAATGTTTTTTAGAGATTTTTTGTTATTTTTTATTTTATTTACCTTTAAATTAGGTACTACATTTGATCAATAAATAGGCCTTTAATAAATAAATAGTAGGCTATTTTTAAGCACAGAATTCCTCCTTTTAACTTAAAACAAAATAACTCACAATTTCATGCCTAACCCTTTTAATTCAGCTCAAAATAATTTACATTGGATGTCTTTGCCGAAAAATAATAATATAAAATGATATTTCATGATTATTGGCACTAGACGGGCGTATCTCTATTTGGAGCCAATGAGCTGTTCCGCTGGGTCCTAAAGACAGTTATCTTCACTATGCATTCATAGGCCTACACATGTATTACACATACTTTTTTGGTGAAAAATGTTGGTTATCATTTTTTGTTAGAATTTTGAGCATTTTTAGGTTTTTCTATGTGTACTGAAGCATTCCTCGCATTACTTTCACTCCTATGGGGATCAAATTGACCCGTGAGTAAAGAATTTGTTACTTTTTTTAATTTAACCCACAAAACTCCTCGAATCCATTCAATGTTTGTGTATTCGTGTTTCAAGTGCGACAAAAGTAATAGCCCTCTGATGAACACTCAGTAAAAATAAATAAATTCATAAAAAATGACCAGAGGGAAGGAATAAGGTTAAATTTGCGCCCTCGGGCCATCCGAGATGTGGGGTGTCTTTTTTTCTTCCGTAGAACAGTAAAGATTTTTTAGCTGAAACCATAGTCCTTGATGATTCATATAATGCAAGTCAAGGCACTTTGAGAGTAAGACAAAAAACAAAAAAACATATAGGCCTACAGGCAAAACAAAATTAAATAAATGTGGAAATAAAAAAAAATGGAAATAAATGTATAGCCTAAATAAATGAAAAAATAAATAAATGTGAAAAAATACAATAATTCATAAATAAGGAGATACCATTTCATATTTATGTTTATTATTTATTTATTATTTCGGCAGCTTTAGCATTCCATAGTAGCCACGCATTTACTTGAGCAGCTGGTTAAATGTGACTGAGAAATATTGTAAGTATTAACCACCAAACTAGAGTAGGCTACTACTTGGAAAAAAAGCGCAGAGTTTTCTCCGACCGCTCTGCGCATGCGCGAATCACATGTTGCTCTGTTGTTATTGCCATTGCTTGCTGTACAGTCAGTGAAGGACAGAAAGCGGCACACGCGCACACAGGCGAGCTGGATTAGACTCGGACTGGATCTGGCAGGATGACATGCTCAGATAAGAAGACTACACATGAGTCACTGATTAAAATAAACTGTCGCTGCATGCGTATGTTACAGCTGTCGACGGCGCTTTGTGTAAAGACATTCAGCCAGTGTCACGGTCGCATCTAGTGCACGCGCAGAGATGGACGCGCATCTGTGGGATCAGCTCCAGGCTGGCAGCTCGGAGGTGGATTGGTGTGAAGGGAATTATCTCATATATCCTGGAATAGCGGAATTTTATAACACGGTACGTCGGTCATCACTCTCTTTGTTTTGTTTCATGTGCCATATTGTGTCACTAACATATGAGCGGCTGGCAGTTCGAAGTCTTTAAACTTTAGGGCTGCTTTGCCTGTGCTCTGCTTGTACATCATATACGATGTTCAAACATGTTTTTGTCTCTTTTCAGATAAGCAACGTGCTGTTTTTCGTCTTGCCTCCAATCCTCATGTGTCTGTTTCGTCAGTACGCCACACATTTCAACAGTGGCATCTATCTCATATGGACTCTGCTGGTGGTTGTTGGTAAATTTTCATCCCTCATTATTTCCAGCTGTTAAGAGTGACCGTGACCGAAAGTAACTTCTTACACAAGTATGCCGGAGCTCAGGTTTTTCAGCACATAGGAGGTGGCAGTTAGTGAACTCGTTCTTCCTCCTTTTCTGGAATATTGCTAACTTAGTCTTCAGGAAATAGCTGAGCAGTTCAGGAAGGGCCACTGAGGAAATACGTTATCTCAGTAAAATATTCAGTATTACAGCACAGTTATATATCAGTGGCGCAGTGGTGTAACTGAAATGTCACACTCACAGTTAAAACAATTTTTTTTTAGAAAACAGATGTAAATGTAGGCTATGTCCCAGTTTAGTGCTGTTCCTAGACTTATGAGGGCCCTAAGCAAAACTTTTGTGACCCCTTAATCTGTTATTTCAGACAAGTTTCACTGTCAACAAACAACAGTGAGTTGAAACAGTCAATAATACAATAAAAAATAAGAAAATTACAACAATTGAAAAACTATGCAAATGTAAAAAACAATATAGCCTACCAAAATAATAGCCTACTACACAGAAATTAATTAAATAAAAAAAACATTGACTAGTCTTCACTGAATTAATTCAGTAACCATTTAAACTATATTTTATGTGTGAACTTATGTTCAGCTGTTCAATAGTAAACTTATTTTCAACTCTGTCATCAAGCTCAGTTAATACTGGTCACAGTGGTTGAAAAAGTAATTAATTTTTTTTAATGACTGGTGGTTTCGCTAAATAAGACCCTTATTTCTCGGCTGGGATCGTGTAGAGCCCTTTGAAACTGCAATTTGGACCTGCTAACCGTTGAAGTCCACTATATGGAGCAAAATCCTGGCATGTTTTCCTCAAAAACCTTTATTACTTTTCGACTAAAGAAAGAAAGACATGAATATCTTGGATGACGTGGGGCATGGGGGGTGAGTAAACTAAATTATCAGGAAATTTTAATTCCGAAGTGAACTAATCCTTTAATTTCACCACGCTGATTGCTCACTAAACCCCCCACTGCCTCCCTTGCCTCCTCAGAGGAAACTTGCTCTGCTCTGGATAAGTGTGAAACATTTTTGCCTAGTTTCACAGACAGGGTTTATATTAAGCCAGGATTAGGCCTTAGTTCAATTAGGACATTTAAGTAGCCTTAGATTAGAAGTGCCTTAGAAAAAACATTACTGGTGCATCTTGAGACAAAACAATGGCAGTGACATTTTAAGATATGTCAGTGCAAGCTACTTTCAGTTAAAACGGCTCAAACATGCATTTTATTCTGGGACTAGGCTTAAGCCTTGTCTGTGAAACCTGAGGTTCATTACCCAGGGTTAAAAATGACCATGGGTTACAAAGCACATTAATACTGGGTTAAGGACAGCATGAGTCGATCCCTTGTCATTGGAGCTTTTTGTTCAGTTTACAGAAAGCCTCAAAGACCACATTTCACTTGGTCGTCTGCAAGATGTGTTAATATTCACATGACCCGAGCGCTTCACAAGTCTGCATTTGTAAAGCGTATATATTTTAAACAATGAAGCTCTATGTCCCTGTCAGTTTTAGGTTTACAAAAGCTTCCCTTCTCACACTGGTGTCGCCCTCACTGCTTACTGACAACCAGAGCTGCAGTTTTATCAAGCTTCTTCCTTTTTACTTACTATTTGGGGCTGCTTTATATTCTGTCCTGTAACCACCGAGGTTAAGACAATCACTTGGGAAATTGGTCCGGGATTTGTGCTGGAGTGCGACTTGTTCCCAACAAACCGCTGGTGTATTTAAAGCTCGCTGGCAGTTCTGTCTGTGGAGCAGCATGGGAAAGAAGCCAACTCCGCACAAACACTGCTCTGTACAAATGTCTTCAGAGTTTTTCCGCTCTAAAAGAAGCTGCTGACTTAATTAATCCGGGTGGGATTTTGAGTCAAAGTCCTCCTTGCCGTCATATAATACAGTGAGTTTAGTCAAAGGATTAGACACCGACATAGCTGAATTCTTTCAGGACAGAGCTTTGGGGGATTCAGCGCTGTTCGCGGTGATGGAGGAGGCATGTTATAAGAACACTTTGAAGACTTTTTTAACTGGGATTTAATTGGCAAATTATTATGTGCTTTTGGATAAATAGTGGCTGAAATATGAACATCTTCTAAGAATATAATTAAAATCAAGTCACATTGATTTATAGAGCGCTATACTATATGCACTAAATTGCAACTTCATCATTAAATACAAATACATGACACAAGTTTCAATAGAATTGACATTAAGTTTGCCGTAAATGCTTGTCAAAATATTCAACTGTACACAAGACAACAGAAGTAATTCTGAAAATAATATAAAGATTTACTTAGTGGTTAAAAAAGCATTCTAAAGTTCAGCTAATTGCATTTAATATAAATGTAAGCTATAGTAACATGCAGTTAACTGTCCGAAAACATTATTATTATATATTTTAAATAAACGTATCAGTACTCTTATTAATAATATGCTATAGTGTAGTTCTTTTCAAGAGAAGTCAATGAAACGGCGCACTTTACTCCAAAATTTAACATTATTTAAAATGAAATTCAAAACATTTGTTTGTTCGTTTTTTAATGTACAATCATACGGCTGTCCTTTAGGTATAGGCTCCACTTATTTCCATGCTACGCTGAGCTTCCTGGGGCAGATGCTGGATGAACTGGCCATACTGTGGGTGCTCATGTGTGCCATCGGCATGTGGTTTCCCAAGAGATATCTTCCCAGGATATTCCGTAAAGACAGGTGTGCTCTCATATCCACAAGCATGCACATTTTGATCGAAATGTACTTGTAGATAGCGATTCTGCACAACGTTCTGCACTGCTTTTCTCTAGTTTCTCCATGTTTTTCCTTTTCCCTGTTTGTCACTAGATCGAGGTTTAAGATGGTCATCGGCATTCTCTCAGGGATCACCACCTGTCTGGCCTTCATCAAGCCAGCGATAAACTCCATCTCTCTCATGACGCTGGGAATCCCGTGCACTGCTCTTCTCATCACTGAGCTAAAGAGGTCAGTGCGCTTGTTGAAACTCAGCATCAGTCCTCTAGTGCTTTCCATATTATCGCATTACATATTTATTGCTGTGCATGTTCATTTCAAATCACAGTGACAGCTCCCTTTAAATAGCCTTTATATGTCTTTATTTATATTCAAAGTCCCTATACGTAAAGCATATTTTAAAGGCAGTCTTGTATTTGTAATATGAATTGGATTTAATGTATAGGAAAGCACATGCACTCAAAAATAATAATTTTGGCCTCTTGTTAAATTTAATTAATTAAAATAAGCAAAAGTAACACGATTGTTTAATATTTTGTCACAACTTAATTTAATTGTGTCCAATCAACCTAATATATTTAAAACAGAAGTTTACTTAATTAATTTGTGTGAAAACTACATGAATAATTTTTGTTGACATCTAACTGGGCAGTGGAGTTCCCAGCATGCTTTGCAAGGGACTGCATATATTTAGGGATTAAAGTGTTATTTTATGTGTTTTTCAGTGAATGGAAAGATGTTGTTAGTTAATGTTAGTGTTTACAGTTATGTTAGAAACTTAGAGGACTTTCTGTAATGTTTTGAATTTTGTGGTTACCATTATGCAGAAGAGTGGCGACTGCGTTGAGGTTGTGGGCACTCAGTATACTGTTTATGTTCATTAAACCTCACAGAACTGCACAAGTAATATTTAACATTACTCTATAAAAAGTGGTTTTAATTAAATAGAAAACTAGTAACATCTAGCATTGTAGAGTCAAATTAGCTACAATTATAATGTTGGTGATTTTAGGCAGGACAAAAACTTACCTGACTAAACTTTATCTAGCAGGATTGACTACCGGTAAATTAATTTAAGTTCATACAACAAGATTACAACAAATCATTTCAAACAAATTAGATTTTGTTGGAAAAATGTAATTCAATTTTGTGGAAAAGTTGTCCTTAATTAAATTTTTTGAGTGTGGTTTCCAGCTTCAAATGAGCTGTTTTTCCCTATTAGTATTACCCTGTGGGTCGCTTAACTTGTCCCTCATGTTTTGTGTGCTGCTCCTTGTGAAAAATACACTTTAGCATACTTTTAAAAAGAGTACTTATTATTATGAAAATAATATATTTTAAAAGAAAATACTTAAGTGCAAACTGAATGTAATGTTTTCGGACACCTAATTGAATGTTAGTGGGTATTAAATGAAAATGTATTATAGTTTATATTTACATTTATATGATATATTTATATACGACTCCAATTCAGAAGTTGACCTGTTGACATAAAGTAAAAAGGAATGCATTGTATTTCAGCCTTATTCATATGCGATTTCAGGACATGCAGTGTCTAATCTCATTGAATTATCTGCATATAGGGCTATACTTGCCACTTGTTGTTGGTTCAGAAGGAAAGGTTGTTGCTGTTTGCCTGCCATTCTCGCTCTGTCTGCACAGCTTACGTGAAACGCGTTGACGACGTATGATGTCTGCGTGAACAGGCAGCGCAGTGGGATGCAAACACACGTTGACTGATAGGAAACGCATGCTATCATTTCATTCGGACCGGATGCAAATATTAAACGAACATTTTATGGTCCTACGCCTTCCACAGATAAAATAAATCTATAAAAATACATTTAGGCCGCTTAACATAGTGATTGCTATCGGGATATGAGGAGACTTTCAACCAGCATAACAAAAATGTTTCTGTAGAGAATCACCTACTGCACATTTAAAGTAAAACTTTTAATTTGACATTATTAAGAAGTGCTCTTTTTAAAAGTGTACTTAAGTGTGTTAAGAGACATAGTTAATAAAGTGTACTCTCGTTAAGTAAACTTATGATTTGCACCTGGAAGACCATAAAACAGGTATAAAAATAAAATAAGATGTACATTAAACAAGGGACCCATCTTGAGGGTGGGCCACTCACATTTTCTTCAGAACATCCTAAATGTAGTTTATTAAAGGGATAGCTCACCCAAAAATGAAAATTCTGTCATCATTTACTCACCCTCAATTTGTTCCAAATCTGTTTAAATTTCTTTGTTCTGCTCAACATAAAAGAAGATATTTTGAAGACAGTTTGTGACCATGCTGCTTTGGGGCACCATTGACTACCATAGTAGGAGAAAAAAAGTTCTGCTCCAGAACTGTTCAGTTTCTCACATTCTTCTAAATATCTTCCTTTGTGTTTAACAGAACAAATACATTTATACAGGTTTGGAACAACTGAGGGTGAGTAAATGATGATTTTTGGGTGAACGATCTCTTTAAGTTAAGTTTCAAACTGTCTATTGACCTTTGAACATAAGTTCAACTAAACAGACAGTGTGGTTGTCCTAAAACACAACACCACACTGATACTTTTTGTTCTTAAAGAGATCCAATGTGAAATTAGTTTTTTAGCACACATGCTTGAAATCCTCTGGCCTCAGGAAACCCTGTCCAGATATGCATAGAGTTAATTTGCTCTGTAGATGAAGAAACAGGCTTATCAGCGGCTTCCTGAAAATGAGATGCACTGCTGTGGTTTCCTGATAGCGTTTCTCTCTGCGTTCGGACCGGTTAGATGTAGCTTTTATCTTACAGCAAACCATGTATGAGTTTGTAGTTTTAGTTAGGTACAACAGAAGATCACTGTGCGCTTATACATTAGGAACTAACGCATGACAACTCGTATTGTATATATATATATATATATATATATATATTAAGTGTATATATTAGGGTATTTTTAATTTCTACCGTTCCTGTCTCCTAAATAGCTTGGACTTTGTGTCTCAGTTCCATTGTATCGAATGCTTTTTGTTTTGGCCCTAGTCTTCATGTGTCCTCCTGCTTAATGGACAGTCATAAATTAAAAGGATGCAACATTCTTGCTAAGGTCAATATTGTGTTATTAATGTCCAGAAAATGTTGTTAAATAAATACAGGAAGTACAACAACAGGACGTTTCTCACACAGTAATGGTCTGGATGGAATACTTGATTATAATTTTAACTGTAGTGTGTTATTCAATTTTACATTTAAACCTAATATATTGCAACACTTTATTTTAAGGTGACGTCGTAGTTACACGTTACTACATGTACTTAATATAGTAGTAAGAGTAAATTATGCATAATTACAAATAACTACCAAACTCTAACCATAACTCTATAGTAAGTACATGTAATTAATGAGTATATTATGAGTAAGTACAATGTTACTACATCACCTTAAAATAAAGTGCAACTTCATTGTTACAAGTGTGTGATTACAAATATTTAAATGCATGGCATAAAAGTTCAATAGAAACGGTCCTTTTTAAATGTGTCAAAAAGCACTCTAAAGTTCAGCAAATTGCATTTAATATAAATTTAAACTATATTGCATTCAAATTGAATTGCAGTTAAAGTGTCCAATCACCATATTCAGTTCACACTTAAGTATTTTATTTCTATAATAAGTGCTCTTTTTTTTTAAGTATGCTGAAGTGTACTTCAAGGCTTTGTTTTTCAGTTTGTCTGAGTAACAGTTTGCACTTCCTCCCTCCCTCCCTCCCTCTCTCTCTCTCTCTCTCTCTCTCTCTCTCTCTCTCTCTCTCTCTCTCTCTCTCTCTCTCTCTCTCTCTCTCTCCCTCCCTCTCTCTCTCTCTCTCTCTCTCTCTCTCCTCACTATTTTTACACCACCCGCTAGCGCTCTTTTTTTTTTCATTCTCAACACAGCATGCCTTCAGAATTGGTTTCATCACTCAAATTTTTTTTTTATCATAGAGCTCTTTTCAAAATTATTTTTAATTGGCCACTGCACTGATCTTTTACAATTAAATAATTGATTAATATTTTTAAGTTTTAGTAATTTTATAGTAATAAAGCTTGTAAATTTGTTATATTTCTGTTTAACTTTATTTTTATTGCAGTAAGTTGCCATGGAACATTACTAATTTTCATTTAAGTTTTTTTAGTTTAAAGGTACTCTATGTAACTTTTTAGCCTGCATGCACTTTGTGAAAGTACATTGTTTTGGTTGTGCTTTGGCTCTGCGCGACTGTGCGGATGATTGTGGTTCTTTCTCATAACAAAAAAAAAAGAGAGAGATTATCCTACGGCTCACATCCAACATTCACCTCAAGGCTAAAGAGATATAACCAGTTTAGATGGAAAGGATCTCAAGCTGACTAGCTAAAGACGTTAATGTAGCTGCACCCATTAATAAACACGGTACTTCCTTGCATTATTAAACGACCCTTCAAAATAGATAATGCTTTACAATGAACTCTGTAATGCCGGGTTCAGACTACACAATATTTTGGTCTGTTATGTACTCAGTCAATTTATGCGATTTTGACTCCTAAATTCCTGTTGTGTCGTGGACAAGAAACATGTCAGACTAGTTTTTTTTTTTCTAAGGCATGTTTATAAAAGCTATTCACCCTGTCTGTGAAACCAGGTCATATTTTTTCACATTAAACCAACTCTTTGGCAATTGCTACTAATAAAACACTGGGAGAGGGAATAAGATAAGCGGGAAAGGCAGAGTGCTATGATCAACAAAATGTGGAAAGGATTAAAGAAAGTAATTATTTACAAAGGAAAATATCTATACACAAACAGAGGTTGGAGATTTAGCTGCTCCATGTCAACCTTTCTCGCTCGTTCTAAGCTGAACTAACCTACGCAACTTCAGCATACACACGTCAAAGTGACTAGGTTTCTCTTAGTGTTGTTTACAGATATGACTAGACTAGGGGTGGGAAACACCAGAGGCTCATGATACTATATTATCACGATATATACTTAATCCACGGTATAATATTATTGCAATTTCAAACATTTTGTGATATGCTGAGTATTGTGATCATATATAGCAATATATTACGATTTATAAAAAATAAATAAAACTGCAAATGTCACCAAACTGCAAACTTTGTCCACATATATTTTTTATCTAATACGCTAAAGTTCTCAGTGTGTTTATTTCACATCCTTTGTCCTTTCCTTTCAATATACGTCTTTTCCTCATATTTGAGACATATTTTTAATAGAAATTACATTGTTTGCACATTTTCAATGTTTTCACACTCAATTCAATGTATTTCTTTCTACAATACATATTATTTTAAGCAGTTTTACAAAGAACAACCTTACTAACACCTTAATAATAATTCTATTTAATTTAATTTCAGCTTTATTAAAAATCGCTTTCATCAATTCAAATAGTTTTAGTTTTAATAAACAATGACAACACTTCCACGGCTGTCTGTAATTACGGCTGTGCAAGAAACATTCATCTGTTAGCTGCCGTGTTTGTTTACCGTTATAACAAGAGAGATTTGGTTGGTTGTGTGTGGGCAGGACTGTGAAAATGATCAACAGCGTGATCCCATCTGGGAAAAATCATGACGAAGATCACTCTCGAATGAAACCACATCATTTACAGTTATTTCATGTCAAGCAAACAGGCTGTTGGCCATTTTATCCAATGCTATATCAGATGTGGATATAATCGTGAGTGCAATCACTTGTACTAAAAGTAATAGTACATCTTCCAAAAGCTGCACTATTTGACTGGTTGTGTGGCATGTTTTATTAGTATCATTGAGATACTATTTTCTATTTATATAGTTCTTTTAATATTTATTTACATTTTTTATATCCATTTATTTCAGTTCGTTGTGTTTAGTTATTTTAGTACATCAAGTTAAACTAAATGAAAATGAGAAGTGTTGCTTGTTATTTTATTTCAAGTTAAAACATGGTTTTAGTAATAAGACT
This sequence comes from Phoxinus phoxinus, assembly GCF_949152265.1. Taxonomy (NCBI): domain Eukaryota; kingdom Metazoa; phylum Chordata; class Actinopteri; order Cypriniformes; family Leuciscidae; genus Phoxinus; species Phoxinus phoxinus. The sequence continues at coordinate 9,922,260 of NC_136877.1, read as the reverse complement.
TTACAATAAGAATCCATTTGTTAACATTAACTACGTAGTTAACTAATGAACTCCTAAAGCATGTATTAATCTTAGTTAATTTAAACATTTACTAATACATTGTTAAAATCAAAAGTTGTATCTGTTAATATTATTTAATGGACCTGAGCTAACACGAACTAACAATGAATAGTGGTATTTTTATTAGCTAACGTTAAGAAAGATGAATAGACACTGTAACAAATGTATTGCTCATACTGTAATAACCCTGTTGTTCAAGACAGTTTAAGTCTGAACAGTAGCACCTGTTAAAGTCGACATTAAATCAAAATTGACCCTATTTACCTTGTTAGCGCATATTACTAGTCTTGTGGTGAACAATTAATCTGTGCAAGTTAATACACAACGCAAGTTTGCCATGGTAATCTTTAATCAAAGACTGAAAATTACTTCCGGTCTGGAATGGCGTTCCATTTCTGGTGACGTCAGTTTGACGTCAGAGATGGAGAGCAGGAGCGCTAGAGTAAAACCCTGCCCTCTGTTCAATGTTCCCTTTCTCTTGGAAATACGTCACAACACTGGAGAAAAGTCGTTTGCAACTTCCGGTTCACACGGACTTTAATCAAACACATCCTGCTTGTGTTTATAATGTCTGTAGGTGCGACAACCTGCGCGTGTTCAAGCTGGGTCTGCTGTCTGGCCTGTGGTGGACTCTTGCACTCGTGTGCTGGATCAGTGATCGCATTTTCTGTGAGATGTGGTCATCTGTCAACTTCCCGTATCTACACTGTGCCTGGTAAGTGCACTTGTCAGATCATATAGCACCTTGTGTGCATGCTCAGTGTGCTGCACATATTGTACAAGTAAGCCAAAGTGAGCATTGTCAACACAACGCAACATTGCTTTACTCTATGTACCGTACTTTTCCTGTAGAGCAGGGTTTCCCAAACTGTTGTTCGTGAGTGAAGTGAGGGGGGTTTGGAAGTAGCTACTAATTAATGAAATCACAAAAGTGAAAAAATTTAAATGAAGAAATTAATTTAGAGCTATTACTAAGAACTAAAGCCATTAAAAACATTTTAACTGAAGTAAAAAAAAAACATATTTTATTTAAACTACCGTAGTTGCCAAGGCGACCGTATTCATTTAGTTGAACTTAATTCACTAAAACAACACATTAAAACTGAAATAAAAAATATTTTTGACATATTAAGAAAAATAATAAGAAATGAAAATGAAAACAGAAAATACAAAAATGAAAACATTAATATAATTACAGAATTATATAATTTTTTATATGATAATTAATATAAAATCAAATAGTGTCTAAATGATATTAAAATAACACTGATGTACTTTAATAAATGTAATACAGAAGAGAATACCTTATTCTTAACATTTTCCACCTACATTTAAACAGATACACTAATACACTGTAAAAAAAAATAAAAAAAATTGAAGTTGTAAATAAAAGATTGTAAGAATACATTTTACATTGTTTCTTCAAAATTTCACATTTAATTCAATGTTTTACTTACATTTTCTTTGTAATTATTACTGAAGTTTCTGAGTGAAAACTGTAATTTTTGAAAGTAAATTCTACACCACTTTTTTTTTTGTTCAGTGTAGTTCACCCAAAAGTGAAGATTCTGAAATGTTTGTAAACTGAAAACGTTATGTCTCATATAACTGTAAAGATTTGTGGGCTGATATCCATTGTAAAAAAATAAAAATAAAAAATCAATAAATTATTATTATTTGATTATTGTTATAATATATAATTTGCTGTTCATTTCTCCCCTTTATGCATCTGTTTAGGCATATCCTCATCTGCTTGGCGTCCTACCTGGGATGTGTTTGTTTTGCTTATTTTGACGCGGCGTCTGAGGCTCCAGAGCAGGGGCCCGTGGTCAAATTCTGGCCCAGCGAGAAATGGGCTTTTATCGGGGTGCCATACGTCACTCTTCTCTGTGTGCACAGGAAGCCCTCGATTAAGGTGACTTAACCTGTGCTTCCTAAGGTGTCTGACTACACTTCAATGCACTTTGTTATAGACATTCACACAAAGGAGAATCTTGTTTTTGCATGTGGATTTGTAAGGTTTTGTTTTTGGGGGAAGATTTAGAGTATTTAGTGTCTTAACTGCACAAATAGAGCTTTAAGTTTACTTTGGGATAAATTCTGAGTGATCCAGGATTTCATGTTATAACTATACATGGTGTTACTACCTGTCAAATGTTTGGAATAATTCAGATTTAATAATGTTTTTGAAAGAAGTCTCTTCTGCTCACCAAGGGTGCATTTACAGGTATGTGAAAACTGAAATAACTGTTTATGATCCTTCACAATAATATTTAGATTTTATGCTCAAGAAACATTTGTTATTATATTCAATGTTGAAACCAGTTTTTGCTGCTTAATAAAAAACAAAAAAAACTTTTATTCAGCAAGGATGCATTAAATTTATCAAAAGTGACAATAAAGTCATTTTTAGTGTTACAAAAGATTTCTATTTTAAATAAATGCTGTTCTTTTGAACTTTCTATTTATCGAAAAAATCATGAAAAAATATATAATTTTTTCCACAAAAATATTAACTGCCAAAAACTGTGTTCGAAACTGATGATAATAAGAACCATGGTTACATGGTTTTAAATTGTGCTAATATTTTTCAACTTATTTTTTTTACTGTATTTTTGGTTAAATAACAGCAGCCTTGGTGAGCAGAAGAGACTTCTTTCAAAAACATTTAAAAAAATATATTTCTTCCGAACTTTTAGCCTGTAGTTTATATAAGAAATAAGATGGGGATTTTAAAACAGATGTGATGTGCACACTAGCAATTGAGGCTGAAATTAAATATGATAATAGTAATGTTTTTTGTAAATTAACATTGTTAAAATCTTATTTTAAACTTCACCTATAATAAGGTAGCACAGCCATAGATTAATATGATATAACTATGTTAACACAAAGCATGTTTTTTCACAGTAGTTCTACTAGTTACTTTTTTTGACATAACAGTGTATACATTTAAAATGAAAAGGTGCACTAAGTGATTTTTCTTTGTTTTACTGGCTGATATGACAATGGTCTTGGACTTTATGAGTCTGACACCTATGGGTGTGGATGGAAAATGTGTCATTGTAGAAATTCTCTAATCACAAACATTTTTTCAATAACATCATTTATTAACAATTTATTTATTTCTATTCATGTTGTATTATTCAGCTGGTCATGTGATCCTGCAACCTGCCTTATTAACAGCCTTTATCTCATGGTACATAATTTTAAACATATTTGCCAAAATAGCTAATAATACATTTAGGTTTAAAACTTTTAAGTGTAAAAAAATGAGTTAGTGCACCTTTATTATGAATACCTGTAGGACACACAATCTTCTTCACCAACTGTCAGAGTTAATACAGGATAAGGCCTGATACTGTACCTCTATGCTGAGTTTATGATGTTAATGTTTAACGCAGCATAAACTGGATGTTTTTTTTATCTAGATATGTTAAGCCATGTTGCACTACTGTGAAAATGAATGGAAGGTATTGGACAGAAGACTTTAAAACTGCATGAAAATAGATGAACTAAATGTAAAGGAATGTTCTCTTGAGAATGAAAGTTTGTCCTTTACTGAATGTCTTCAGATAGAAGTGTATATATTTATATATAGCCTGTTAGTATTGCCTTCTCATAGACGAACATTAATTTTTTTACCTTTTATTTTTCCTCACTTAGTCTAACCTTACATTACTGTACAAACGCCTTTACAGTTTGTATCTTTATCTGTCAAAGAACAAATTGCCGTTGACCGATGGATTATGAATTTGGATTGCAAAATGGAGTGGTGCAGGTATGAAGTCACTTTGTAGGCCAACCGACAGTTAGCGTCACACTGGTTCCCTCGACAAAAACCCAATAGGATTTTTCCATAGGCTTTTGGATTATCACAAAAAAACAAGCTTTGTGATCAACAAAAGTTTATGATACTTACCGGTTTTGTCCATCAAGATAATTATCACAGATGAACACAACTTTTATGAATTTTGAAGCCTATAAATGTAGTCTCCAGAAGTTAAAAGCTAAAAGAAGGCTATAAAAGAACTACAACACTTATCTAAAAACATTTTTCCAGAACGTTTGCGTAACAATAGTTTAGGTAACAATAGGTTACAATAAGAGCACAATTATACACAATGAGGCTGTAAAGCGGACTGAGTTTACCGGGTTACCGTGATGATGTTCGATCTCCCCGACAGCCTCTATAGTCCCATTTAGACACTTGTTAGCAACCGCCTTTTTCAAGACACTTAACCGCTTGAAAGAATCGCGAGTAGGGTAGTACAGAATACAGATTTATTTTATGTCGTAGAATAAAACGTGAAAGTCTCTTGAGCTCGTGTTCACCACAGACCTTATTTCAGCCATTTAACCAAACCCCCATTCAAAAACCCATTGTCTTTGGAAAGATAAGTGGTAAAATGCTAACTCGCTTCCACGTTCTGGCCTACAAAGTGATGTCATACCTGCACCACTCTATATAATCTAATTAAATAAGGGGTGTCCAGTCCTCCTCACTGTCCTGCAGAGTCCAATCCTCCTCACTGTCCTGCAGAGTTCAGCTCACACACCAATTAAACACCTGAACCAGCTGATCTACTAGAAAACAGATACGGTTTTATTATTGGGATATACAAGGGTCTGTGGCTCTACCACTGGAGAAAGCGTAACGGCTAACTTGGATCACATGTGCCTTGATAACCAATCGCATTACAGCCTGGACGGCATTGAATTTCAGGCAACAGTCAATCACCATTTGAAGATACCATAGAAATGAATGAGAAGTGCCGTGAACTGAATCATACCTGTCGCGCAATTGTCCGTGACTTCTCTTATGAAACTGCATTTTTTTTTCAGTGTAAACTCTAAAACTAGATCAATCCAAAACAATGTTTAACAGCAAATATGTTAGATTAGCCGATGGGCTGTCGACTCATTAAATAAGCTATTTCCTCACAAAAGCATTTTATTCAGCGTAGTGATGCCTCTCCTCCATTGTCATCCATTAAAACAACAGGCTCTTGTTCTTCCCTGCCTACCGCAGCATTAGCAGGCGTCGCGCTTTTTTCGGCTAAGGTTGCAGGCTTGCCTTTAAGAGAAGTGTGTGTTGAGGCAAGTTGGAGCTAAACTCTGCAGGACAGCGGCCCTCCAGGAGCAGATTGGACCCCTTATCTAAATGATTTATTGAAGGATGAAATGCCAAAAACACAGTATGCAATAAAAACACAAATTCAGTTGTGGTTTATACACAAATGACACGTTCTATGACTTCTTGCTGCTTTCTTCCAATGCCACAAAATTGCATCAATATTAAGAGAAACTGAACATTACCTCAGTTTCTCAATGTTTTTGCCACTTATCCAGGGTTTTCTCAAAGAGCAGCAGAGAGATTTTGTATTTTTGTGTAACTTTCTGCTCAAGCAATGCACAATATGTACTGTAAGCCATTCAATGGCTATAACTTGTGTGAATATGTGTGTGTGTGTGTGTGTGTGTGTCACCCGGATCCAGATGCAACCCAGGGACCAATTATACAAAGACTATTTATTTTTGCGATAACCAATTAATAATTTTGTAACTACCACTGATTCATGATTTTGTAACCAAATGAGTTTGATTGTATTTTTACACTGATTTAATAAAAACATGCTGCAAATTAACACGTTTGAACAGTGCATGTCTTTCTTAAAATGTTCATGCTGAAAACAATCAACCTAACCTAATGCACATTCCCTTCTAAAAACACTTTCTAACATGGACATGTACTGACCCCTTGAGTAATGTACCAGCTTATTTCTGAGTAGAAGTATAAAAAGTAATGTTTTATAATATTGAGCTACTCCCTAAAAAAAGTAACTTTGCGTTACTAAATTACGGAAAGTAATGCATTGCATTACTTTTTCTCACCTGGGCTGGGCTTGTTTTGTTTTATAATAACAAAAAAAGTTCTGCTTATGGCTAATGTAAAGACCCTTTCACACCAAGGGTGCTTTTCAATACTCAAATATATGTTTCCTCGCTCCTCCGTCCTCCGTCCTCCAGCCCACGACCGTGACCCTGAAACCGAGCCATCTTGAAGGACATCTCAGGTATTTTGCACCGCGAGGAATGAGGAGCGAGGAAGCTTTCTGAGGAACATACTGTAGGTGGATCTGTCCCTCGCATAATAAGGGGGAGGAGCTAAGACACCAGGAAAGGATAGGAGGATGCACAAAGGCTCAGGCTGAAGGTAATGCAAACTCATGCCTGTACAGTAGAGGGAGCATCTCAAATAAACCTTTTTTTTAACTGCATTTTGCATTTTGAATCGCAGAAGAATAGGACGCAGGAGAAGAAACCTCAAGGCTGCGTCTGATGTTGCATACTTATTAATAATTACTTCACGACAGCTAAAAAGTATGTTCTGTATGAATGCAATCTGGGCCTACCAGCATCAGTTACCTCGCTTCACTAGCATTCACAAATCCTGTCCCGTGGCCTCATGGGACAGTGAAGTGTCGATTATGCACACTTCAGGATCTCGTCAGAAGTAGTAGGTCATCCGGGTACTTTTTGCCAACTCTTTTATGAATTCCATACTTGTTTTGTCACATACTGTTTTTCGCCTACTAGGGAAGTACCGGTATGTGATTTCTGATGCAGCCTCTTACTTCAGCAATAAAACCAAATAATGAACCAAAAATGTGATGCCATTTTTGTTTATTAGTAGGATTGAATTGGATTATTAAAGTTCAGCATCAAAGACATTGGTTAATCATTTATTTGTTATTTAAAATATTTATTTACAGGTTTGTGTAATATTCTAAGTTTGCATTTAATTTTTATTCATTTTGAGGATTACAAAATCCGTTTTTGTGCAAGTGAGATGAGTAAATGCATGCTCACATTAGTCTAGAACTACAATAACACGCTTACACAGCGCACACAACGCCTCTGCACTCACAATTTTCTCAACATGGGGACGGGAGAGGAGTCAGTCAATTAATGGGGAAAAGTAAATTGCGTTACTTGCTTGAAAAAGTAACTTGGTGTCTTTGTAAAAGTAACTTAAAGTAATCTGATTACATAACTCGCACTACTTGTAATGCATTACCCAAACACTGTTGATACTATGGTGGAAAGGTGACATTGTGAATGGCTGCATGACATGTTTCTGTTTCTATTTTCTAGCAGTTACATCAGTGTAACATGCTGCTTCTCAGAAAAAAAAGTGTATTATAGTTGTAGTATTTCAAGTTCAGGTACATTTTATTTGTCAAATACATACACAACACAAACATGTGCATTTGAAATATTTAAGTATTGAAAATGCATAGAATTTTTTGAACTCACAAACAACACAGGATAAATGTTGGTAAAGTTAACTATTTTTCAGCTGCTGCCACTCTATAAAATGTGCAATGTGTAAAGAATTAGTGTTTTGTAGAACAATAAAATGATACATGTGCAAATATAATATGAATATAAAATATTGTATAAAATGAAACCTCAATAAGACAAAGATCCATACAAACCACAATATTGAAAAAATATAAATAACAGTAAAAAAACAACAACATTCAGTGTTCGGAGATAAAGCACCAAAAATCACAGCATATTTCAAACATCTAGTTCGACTGCAACATTACATTATGTTAATAATACATCAAGCTGGAGTATTATGACAATGTTTTTCTCTGAAGTCTCTCCCACACGCTGGCTCTGTGTTCTGGTGTCAGGCAGGGTTTAATGACATTCTCAATGTTCTCCACTCTTCTTCTGAAACGCTCTCGGTCTCTGGCCATCTGCAGCCAACAAGAGCCGTCCCGTGCCTCCCTGCTAGCAAAACTCCAATCCACCAGGGGGTGTACAGTCACCCCATCACTGAAACACACCTGAAATAAGACAAAAGCATGTTATTGGATAGAAGTACACTTGACCGCTGTAACCTTAAGCCTGTTAGTCATACAGCACCAGTCACATGTCACATGACATCCTGACTTACAGGAACTGGTCTGACTACTAGCTACCGTCAGCTGTTGTCACGGAAGAGGGATGATTTAGTGTTTTCAGCCGCCTTATAGCAACCACAATATGAATCCATGTTTTTTTTAACTTTTTTCTTATGGGCATTTTATTTCCGGCATCTTCTTATCTTGCATAACTTCTGCTTTCTTTTAAAATTATCTATAACTTAGAATACCGTAAATACAGGTTAATTATTATCTTATTACTGCTCATTTATTTGTACCTTTTATTTTATTATTTAAATGAACACTTTATTATATCAATATTACTATATCCGCTTCCAGGTTGTCGAACCAACTTCCAGTCGAAATTCGGGAAGCACAGCCTCTTGGATTTAAAAAATATATATTTTTAAATCTTTTTTTTTTTTTTAAGTGGGCTTTTTGTTAATTGTGGTAATCATCACTGGTTTCCTGTTTTGTTCTACCTAGTATGTTCTTTTGTTGATTTATTCTGTATTTTATTTTATTTACTTTACTTGCATAATAAAGAAAATAAAGAAAAAAGTTATTATTTTATTCATTTAAAAGTTTGTTTCCATTGGTGTTATGGTTCATTAAAACTTAAAAAATGTGCTTGTTAGCTGAAATAAAATAAAATATTCAATGAAAAACTTAAACTAAAATAAAAAAAATTTGGCTTGACAACTAACTTAAATAAAATAAGTCTATTAACTATTACTATTAAACTAAAACCGAAATAAAAAATAAATCAAAGCTAAATATTAAAAAAACAAAAAGCACATACAATTATTAAAATAAAATGAAAACTAAAAATAATTCAACATGTGAATAAATACTATAAATAACACTGGTTTCCGTGAAATGTTTACCTTCTTCCCTCCCTCCTTTGAGTTTGGTTTTGGATGACACTCTTCTGGCCTTGTAGCTGGTGTAGGTTGAGCTTTGTTCTGTGAGCTCGGAGTTAGTTGGTTCTGCTTAGTGTTTGTTCTGGAGCCGGTGGACGAGCAGAAGCTCAGAGGGTTGTAGGGGTCATTGCTGTTGAAGAAGGATTCCCAAAGCTCAAGGCTCTCAGCTGATGCCTCAGAGTCATCATCATCATCATCATCTGACCATTCAGAATCCACATCACGTGGCTCACAGTCTTCCTCTTCATTATCCTCATCATCTTCTTCCTCATCAGTTTCTTCATCAGACTCCCATTCTGAGAGCCTGGCTTCATCGTCTCCCTCTTCATCCGAATCAATCACAGAGGATTCCCGCTCAACAGCAGGCTCGATCAACTCATCCTCATCATCTAACTCCATAACAACCTTCATCTCTGGATCCATCCCATCCCAGATTTCCCTTTCCAGGGCCTCCACACCTCTCTTGTTCAACTCGCCGGTCATGGTCATGTTTTTTCCCACACAAACGAAGAAAAACATCTTGGAGCAGAAAAGCTTTGCAACACTCATACAGCAGTCCACAACTCTTTGGATGACCTGCCACAGATGGAGTCTGATCTTCATGATGGATGTTTTGCGATAATAATTAAGATGTGGATCTTCATGCGTTCCAGGTTTACTGGACGAAAGCTCAGGACTCATCTTGGATTGCATGAATAGAGGTTCCTGAGGTAGACGGCACTGATATGGCAGTGGACGGTGTGGGGAAATGGTGAATGGTGCCATAATCACACTCAACTCAAATCTGTAAAAACAAAACAAAAAAAACATAAAACAACCAATATTTGTAATTATATAAAAGTTAAAACCAGTGGAAGATTTCTCAGTCCTCAAAAGGGTGTTGTTTGCATTGTTGCTACAACATAGACTATGAGCTATGACACACCAATGTGACACAGCCTGCCTTTCACTGCGTGCTGTCTAATACAGAACAACAATAAAAAAAATACCATGATACCAAAGTAATAGACAAATTATATATACCATTGTAAATATGTTTAACTAAATTGCTTCATTTATTGGTAGGCTACATCGAATAAAATATTTTAAATTTCTAACATCACGAGCGTTAATAGACATTACAAGGTTCTTACCTTTGTGAGTTTGTCAGCCTGTCGCTTGGCAGTCGCTCCAGCAGCGAATATTTGGTTCTCCAATGTTGAATGTACTAACGTACCCTAAAACACTGTTTGAGCAATACGACGACTTCAATTTAAACATAAACTCCATGTTCGCTTTGTTCATCAACATCTCGCGCTTGGTTCGTATTTCATGTATGTCATTATTCTTTGCCGTAAATAGAAATGCTGCTCTGAGTGACGGCGAGTGTTTATATAAACCGTGATGACGTTTGCATGCGGAGGCGGGACTTGCGCGTTCCTGGGAAATCACGTAACCCACGTTTCGTTACGTTTCGAGAAACTCCAGTGGTGGGCGGGGCTTGGCCAGTCTGGTTGAGACTGAATTGCATCATACCCTAATATGGAAATTGAAGTCCAGAACAAAACAGGCTGGAGGAGATTGAAACTGTAAACAAAAACATCTATATCAAGGGGACTTTCTTTAGGGGACGACATTATGATTATAAAGTAAAATGAAAATGAAAATGGAAAACACCAAAGAAGCCAGAATGCATGGGATTGGGTCCATAAACCAACCCTTAATTTTCTTTTATATCATAAAATATATTGATGAGCATATAGAGGTAGTAAAAAAGAATGCCACATGATGGGTCAAAGTAACTCATATGTGGCCTGCATGTGACTAATAGCCTAATGCTATATTGACACACACACACACACACACACACACACACACACACACACACACACACACACACACACACACACACACACACACACACACACACACACACACACACAAAAAATCTGTTTTCAAAAGACCCTATATATATATATATAGGCCTATAAGTTGTTTTTGTTGTTGTTGTTGTAAAAACACATTATCTTGTTGGGCATACTATATATTTCAAATTAAAATTATATAACAATTAATACTTTTTACTTCCAAAAAACAATTTTCAGTATTAAACATACATTTTTCATAGAGTAGATATATATATTATTATAGACTATTCTGCCAACTTTCTCTCCTAAAACCTGGCACTATCTGATATTTATGGTCTTTACATGTTTCAGATCCATTGAACTGTTTGTAAAAATAAAAAAGTTTAACCGTTTGTATTTGTAAACTGTTCAAGTATTAATTCTCAGGCCATGCTACACAAATCATTCATTGTGAAAAGAGTCAGCTAGAGTTGAAAACTGGCAATCTTTTTACCATCAGCTGCTTCATAAAAGCTGATGACCTATTTTAGACACTTTTGTGACGTTCATGTGAACCCCATAAGGAAAGGGTTAACAGGCAATGTGATTATCCCATCTTGTGATCCCATTTCCAGCCATGAAAGAAGGTATTTTATTTGTGCAGGACGTATCTCACCACTCACTGCAGAGCTGCTAACCCCGGTAAGTGTTAAGATTCTGACTGTAGGAATTCCAAAAGCGGGATTCTTGTGACTGTATGAAAAATGTTCTTACCAGTTATAGCACTCTTAAAGGTTTATTGGCATCTCTGGTTCCACATGCAGAACCTTTAACATCCATGGAATCTTTCCATTCCACAAAAGGTTGTTTATAGTGGGAAAAGGTTCTTTACATTTTTTAAATGTTCTTTACAAGAAAAATAATAATATATATTTTAAGAACTGTTCACTGAATGGTTCTTTTGGGAACCCAAATTAGTTTTTCTATGGCATCACTGCAAAAAAAAAAAAAAAAAAAAAACATTTTTTAAGAAAAATATCACAGGGGTGATTGAAATGACTGCACTTTTCTGTAATCTCTTCTTCACGATTGTGGTTGATGGTAACAGGATTTTTGCATCTGTGTTGTGGGGAAATTCTAATTAATGATGTTAGTTTCTGATAATTAAAAAAAACTTCAAATTAAAATATAAATACCATTTAATGCCCTTGGTGTTTTTAATGAACTTTATTTGGCCATCAGGTTGGCCGCTGAATCTTTCCATTTAATTATATGCATCTAATCATGGATTTGATAGGATTTTTTATATATATAGCCTATATACAGTATGTATTTGATGGTGACCTCACATTTGTAGATCACATTTATGGATCCAATTTATGCACTGTAAAAAATTATATGATCAGTATTTTTTTTTTCAACATATGTTTTTACATTGCTTTAATTTTCTGGATAATTTCTTTGTTAGAATGTGAATTCACATTTCATATACCCTTATAATAGATGAATATTAGCTAATAATAGACTATTTTGATTTTTTGGACTGTCACGCAGTTTAAGCAGAATAACTCAATTTGTTTGTAATTTGTATAGACCTATTCATTAGTATAGTATTCAGAAAATATTTGGAAATTTATGAGCAAATGAACAAAGCAAAAGAGATTTGAAGCGTAACACTGAGACATGATATGTCATCCAGTCTCTGTAACTTTCAGTAATAACAAAGAAATGGCAAGTCCACTCTTAAATAATTCCTAAAGGGGGGTTCATTTTTGGTTCCCAAAAGAACTTTAATGTTATCAGTTCTTTAAAAAGAAAATTTGTTAAAGAATGTCTTCGCTTCTTAAAACCCACCTTTTCTACTTGGCTTTTGACATCTGATATTGACATTTTGTTTATTTATTTTTACTTATGTTTATTTTTCCTATGTTTTATGTCTCTTGATTTGTTTTATATGTAGTATATGCTTTACATAAAGTATGCATTTTATGTATTTTAAAACAGTGGTTTTAAAGTGCTTTATAAATGAAGTTGAATTTTATTTGATTTTAATGATCTAAAGAACCTTTTTCCACTAGAACTTTCATGGAATGGAAGATTCCATAGATCTTTAAAGATCTTCATGGAATTCCCAGAGATGACAAATGTTTGCATGCCAAATAGACCTTTTCAAGGGTGTTTAATTTGGAAACAGAAAGACTGACACAGTATGTTCTTATAAAATGCACAGTATTTACTCCAATAATCTTCATTTACATTACTTTTTTTTTTACAGCGTAGTTACACCAAATGTGTTGAGACTTTTTTTGGGCAAAAACTATCAAATATCTAACTAAAAATAACTGAAACCTCAACTCTTTCCCCGCCAAACTGAATTTTCCGTGTTTCCACTGTTATACGGTAGGGAGCGCTATGACACATCTCCTGAAAGAGCACTTAATCTCCTGCTCAAAACATACGCGAAGAAGACGCAGAAACAAAACAAGCTATCTCAGGCTACGTTTACACGTGCCCGGCTATTTTCATAAATGAACATTTCACCCTCTCCGTTTTAAAAAATAACATAGTGCAGACCTGTCAGTTTTCAGAAAAGTGTTCGTTTACGAACCCGTGTATATATTTTCCTGTCAAGAGCATGCCAAACCTGTAGGTGGCAGTGTAACAAGAAGCTCAATCCCACGTTAGCCAATCAGAATCCCGAAAATAGAAACAACAGCTGACCTCCGACAACTCATTCGTCTCTGCTCCTCGACATAATAGAGCAGCTGTATTTGCAAATGCAAACAGACGAAAAGGGTTTGCACCCATGGACAATTGCACCAACATAAATGCGACTGCTACATAATGCATCCATGATCACCATAGCCAAATGAAAATGTAAACATAGGTCGCACTTTGACGCAGGTGCCAGTTCTGTCGCATAATTATGACGTCGGCCTAAAACTCAGTTTTTCTCATTTTACGTGCAAAAGAAGTTTTCCAAAATCTCCACTCTGGCCGGAGTTTTTAGAAAGAATCGTTTTCAGAGGCGAATTCTCCGCTTGCGTGTAAACGAAGGGAAATGTCTCCGTTCCCTTTCGAACGGTCACTTCGTATTGCGTAGCTATACGCAGTGGGGAAACTCCTTTTCCTCGATTTACTGAAGCTTATATGTAAAACGCATTTGTAGCTGCACAGCTAGCACTTTGAGCGTCTGAAGCCTTGTTTATACTCGACGCGTCCGCACGAGCGTGAAGTGCTCGCGGCAAAAATGACGTCATTGCGGTGTTTGGCGGTCGTGCGCGTTGGGTGCGCAAGGGCCCATTTCGCCTGGCGGTGTGCACGGCAGATTTTGTAACATCGCGCACGGCTCCGCATCCGAAGATGAACGACTTTGAGCCGAATCTGGCCGAGCACGAACTTCTCATCACACCAGCACCCCTGAATTAGTTGCTTACATTTAAAAAATGAGCTTACAATAGCATAAAAAGCCTTTTTAATGAACATAAAGGTCCATGGTTAGTACAAATGAACACGAAAGTTAAAGGTGCTCTAAGCGATCTCGGTTGGCGTAACCTCTTGTTGATGTTTGAATTATTATAAAACAAAACGGAGGCTAGCTAGACCCTCCCTCCTCCTCATCCACGCAATAACCCCCAAACCCCACCCCACATCATTCTTGTCGGTTATTGGCTGGAACAGTTTGTTATGTTTCGTGGTGCGGGTAGCTCTGTTTATTGCTCAGTTTGTTTTTGCTGCTGTTTGTGGAGCTTGGGCTCTCTGCAGAGACCGCGTTTTTTTTACAGTGTGCTCAGGGGACAGGCAGCTAGCGGATAGTGAGGAGATGTTTGCGGTATGTAAAAAAAAAAAAAAATTTGGCCTAAAAAACACGCGAGATCGCTTAGAAAATATTTAAGAGATCGTTAATTTATTTGTATACGTACATGTATTCCCATATAGGCTAGCCTACATATATTTTGTTCTAATAGTAATAATAATAAAAGTAATAATCTCAGGGTTTACTGGGTTTTACACGATTATTTTTGTATTGGTGGTGGTAACTAAAATAAACATTGTCACGTGTTTATATTTCTTCTTCTCACCTATTCCTGATGGTTTAGAGAGGACAATTACTCGAGTCGCCCCCTGTAGTTTCAAAGAATAGTACAACGGCGAGCGCGTCAAGTATAAACGCCTCAACCGTTTGGAGAGGTGCACGCGCAGTCAGCGGAGACTCGCGCTCGTGCGGACGCCTCGAGTATAAACAAGGCTTGACTCGCTCTGTGCTGCAGCAACTGCACATCCAATGGCGTGGGCGCCTCTAAGGGGGCGTGGCCTTAGCCTATAATAGTCCCCCGAATTTGCCATTATTTTACTCCTTCAGCGACAACTTCACGTCTCTGACTGTTTTACTGAGCTTCGCCGTTGAACAAGCCCTTCAGCCTGAGCGAGCATCATTTCAGCAGACTACGCCTTCTCAGCCGTCTTCTCCTGACACCGTCTCACCTGTGGCTATCCGGCGATGATGCTATATCCTTTCTATTACTGTGTTTGAGTGTGCGAGGCTTTGTTCCAAATGCCTCGTTCATCCTGTGCCACGTGCGGAGGCAAGCTGCACGAGGCCACGTCCCCACGTGCTTCACTTTCTCCAGAGCAAACACCTTCACCGATCCTGTTCGCGGGAGACCAGCATCCCGACGAATGCCATCGTGGACCTCAAGCTCGAATGGGCCTCGCCCGAGGAATCTCATCGAAGTCGGCTGGATGGCTGGTTTCTCTCGGGGCGCCAGCAGGCCCCTCGTCACAAGCCAGCGCCATTTTTTTTTAGGCAAAGGTGTTTTCGGTATGATTAAGGCCCGACGGTGTCTGGTCTTGTCTAAAAATGCTAAGGTGCACAATCACATGCATAAAACCAGCTTTGGCTGGTTATTTTCCCCATACTAATAGTCCCGACGGTGTCTGGGTTCATTAGTATATTATGTTGGTTTTATTACTGACACATATATATATATATTATTCCAGACCCGACGGTGTCCGGTCTGTTATATATAATATACTGGGTTTTCTGGCTTGTTCTGTGGGCTCAGGGGTCCTGAGTTACAGTGGCAACAAGTTACTTTTGGTGCGGCGTTTTGCATGGCGTCCCCACTGCGTATAGCTACGCAATATGAAGTGACCGTCCAACAGGGAACTACTGGGCTACTATCGTAACCTCAGTTCCCTGAGAGAGGGAACGAGTATTGCGTAGCCGGCCGCACTATAGTAACCTGGAGAGTTGTCGCTTCAGTCCTTAAACCTGCTGTAATGGTGAATTCGGGGGACTATTATAGGCTAAGGCCACGCCCCCTTGGAGGGCTCTGACGTGTAATGACGTAGGGCTAGCTCACTGGTCGCACGTCAGAGGCACCCACGCCATTGGATGTGCAGTTGCTGCAGCACAGAGCGAGTCAGACGCTCAAAGTGCAGCTACAAATGCGTTTTACAGAGGGGGGCAGTGTTTCGGAAGACATTGAAGCATCCCCGGGCGCCGCCATTGGCTAGCGGACCCCCACCTGCTGTTAGCATTCCATTGACTCCCATTCATTTTGGCGTCACTTTGACAGCAAATAACTTTACATCTGAGGCGTTTAAAGACACCGTTTGTCCATTGTTTATTTCTAAAGAAACACGAAAATGTATAAAAGGCTCCATTACCTTGTATCTTACGTTATGGCCCCGTAGAAGCAGTTTTTGTAAAAATAGGCTAACGATTGCGTCATAACCGCGCGACTCTGTCGCACAAGTCGAGAAATTACCGTATGGACAGGCAGAGAAGCTCGCAAGCAATCGGGAGGACGTGGAGGCATAAAGTCAAGGGAGAAGCTCATAGAGAGTGATAAAGTTGCTCCCGCTGCTAGCTCATGGACAGCTAATGCTCACGCTCTCCGTCTCTGAGAGATTCGGAAGGGAATGATTCAGATTTCTCTCGGCACAGCTACTAGAAGACCTACAGGTTGCTCACGTCACATCTACGTCGTCAAGCTCAGTTTGAGCCTGCGCAGTTCGCCTTGCGATCAGGAAGTGATGCTTCTAATTGACTTCACTTCTCTCCGTTGAAACCTATGGGGTCGCTGTGTCCAGTTTATATACTGTCTATGGTTTTACATAAGCTTCAGTAAATCGAGGAAAAGGAGTTTCCCCACTGCTTATAGCTACGCAATACTCGTTCCCTCTCTCAGGGAACTGAGGTTACGATAGTAACCGAGTAGTTTTTCAAAATAACCATGTACGTGTAAACGGGGCCTCATATGTCATATGCATAAAATAACGCGATCATCAACATTAAACCCCTTATAAATCAAATTTGCCTAATGTTGCGGAATAAAATGTCAAACCAGGACGAGCTATAGGACTGTGAAGCATTAGGGGTGTTGATGTAGGTCTACTCGTTTTACTCCATCATCTTTCTGTATCCGCTCCATTATTTGGAAAAAAAAACAACAACTTGATTTTCTCAGCTTTTTGCTCAAAATGTTGCTTTTTTATGAAACAGAGATATTCAAGTGTTGATAAGAAAAAATGCATGAAGCTAGAATCTATCTTTCTTTTGATATATTGCATGTTCAGATATTCATACAACAAAATATTGTGGGGGCCATGGAATTTTTTTGTGAAAATGGGGTTATTTAAATGGGGTTATTATTGGCACCTTATTTAAAAACGCTGGTGGCGAAAGAGTTAATATTCACAAAATATATTTTTACAGTTTAAGAGGTCGATCAGCTCATTATGTGTCCTGATGTCGTGGTGGGCTGCCGACCGTATTGAAGAGTGTGAGAGCAGTGACATGGAGAGCGGGCCCCGGCCCCCGACCCCTGCTGGTCCTCCTGTGGTGTTGGGTCCCCAGAGGCTCTCTTTTGCCTACCAGGACCTCTTGGAGATTCCCTATGACACCATTCTTCAGCATCAGGACACTCTGGAGGTTCTGGACCTCAGTTACAACTTGCTGGATGAGTATCCTTTTGGGAATCAGATGTCTTGGTCATATGTTCAAAATGTTACTAACATTATAAGGTTTTTTTGTGTAAATATGCAGGTTACAATGGAGCTATTTTTTTTTTTTTACACAGATTGCAAAAATTGGAATATTAACTCAAACGCATTTGTTAAAATGGAACATTTTGTTGCATTTCCGAACAAAATAAAAAAAAAAGTTAGCATTTTTGTTGAGTATCATATTTGATACATCAGGCTTTTACGGCTCGTCTGATATAGTGAGAATATGGAGCTCATACTCGAGGAGGAAACAGACAGCTTAATTTTATTCAGAGGTCCAAAATTTAAAAATGTATAATTTAGTGCAGTTACAGATATTTATATGGCCAAAAAGATACAATTCTGTTTGCTGTAAAAAAAAGTTTTGCAGCCTTAAATTTTTAAGTAGCCTACAGTCAACTTATGTTCATCATTTCAACTTAAATTACATTAAACAGAGTTTTTTAGTTTAATCTAATATAACATAAAAAAGTGAAAATTGCTTAATTTATTTTGATGAGTTAAAGCAATGTAAAAACATACGTTATCATAATTTATTGATCATATAATTTTTTTACAGTGTAATGTAAATAAATTAGATCTTTATAACAGTGTAGACTACTTACATAATATGCATATAAATATAAGTTGTCACTATATATCACCCAATAATAGGCCTATGTTTTAAGAAGATGCTATTTATGCTTAGTTTTATGATTAAGCTCTGTAGTTTTTCTATAGGCTATAATGCAACACAACACAACACAATGAAGATTGAGATTAACAAATAAACATTCCTCAAAGGCCTTATGTATTATATTTAGGCTAATACTCACATTTTAACATGATTTAAAAAAAAGAAAAATGCATTTATGATCAATAAGTAAACCTAAGCTGCCTCTGTCCATAAATGTTAATCTTAAAATATTTACTTTAAAATCAGTAAAGATTTCACAGCCTGAAATCACGACCTGAAGGAGGATGTTTTTACAATTAGGCCAAAAGGCCTTTTATTTGCTTAAAAAAGTATAAACTATCAATCAGACGACAGAAGGCATGACATAGATTGTAAACAACAGGTGCTTCAGCAAAGCTTTGATCACATTGATAAATTAGAGGCCTTAGAAATTTGTGTTTCAAAAATGATACAGTAGACTTTACAGGGTTAAAAACAGAAGTATTGGCATCTCCATAGAACCTCTTCATTGCACAAAAGGTTTGAATAACATTTTTTTTACTTCAGATTTTTAAAGGGGTGGTATAATGCCCTTTTCACAAGATGTAAAATAAGTCTTTGATGTCCCCAGAGTGTGTATGTGAAGTTTAGCCCAAAATACCCCACAGATATTTTTATATAGCATGTTAAAGTTGTCACTTTTTGTGGGTGAGCAAAAACGTTCCATTTTTGTGTCTGTCCCTTTAAATGCAAATGAGCTGCTGCTCCCAGCATAGGGGGGCGGAGCTACAACAGCTCTTGTCCTTTTACCTCACACAGACATGCACTGAAAATTTCAAAAACTTTTAGCCTTTTATGTTCAAACCGGAGTCAGAAAGATGGAGAGACTCAAGAGGAAGTGACAACATGTAGACAACATTTCTGAATGGTTAGTTGGTGAATTTATGTAGCTTATGTGTAGTTATCGTCTAGTCATTGATTAGCATATTCTGTCTTATCTATAAATCTTATGATGTCTCTAACCCGGGAGGAATGTCGTGTAGTCCTTACCAGCCGTTTGTTGTAGTCCTTAAAAAGCAATTTCTTTAAAATAAAATATCCTTCCTTTGCTTTGAGCGTTGTAACTTTGCAGTTGTTGTTCATGCTCAAACAGCAACATTACACACTAACTAGAGTTAGAAAAGTGAAATCATATTCAACCACCCCTTTAAAACGTTTTTCACATCAGAAAAAATTGTTCACTGAAAGGTTCCAAAAATGGTTCTTATATCTGGCATTGCTGCAAAACCCCCCTTTTGGAACCTTTATTTATTCTTCTTCTTTTAAGATTCCGGCAGTGTAGACGCTGCAAAGCGTATTACTGCCCTCCACAGGTCAAAGTTTGTACTAAATTCTCACATACAATCCTGTGTCATGCAAGAATTGAAGAACTGCCTTGGAGATCAGTCTATGCTCGTCACTGTGTCCAAACAAAGATAAAACAGAAAAAGCCTTTACTCCAAGTCCTGACAGTTTAATAAATAATATCTTTCTTTCTGCCCTATACCCTCTGCATTCCAAGAAAACATGCTCTACTGTCTCAGGACTCCCACATTCACACAAGCCAGAAACATGCTTTCCTACAATGCACAGATAATAATTTAACCCACAGTGCCCCATCCTCAATCTACACATTTTAACTGAGTCCCTGCGAAATAAAATGTTACATGAACATCTTTTCCTAACTTCAGGTTGAATAGAAAAGTAGTGTCTACCCCTAATTTCCTTTTCCCACGCTCTCTGCCATTCTTTTATTAAACCCTCTTTAATTCTTTCTCTCAGTTCCACTCTCCCTAATAATACATGGACATCTACTTCTCTTCCTAAGCTCTCCTTTGCAATGCTATCCACCCGCTCATTCCCCCTCACCCCAGCGTGTCCAGGGACCCAGCAAAAACTGATGTTACATATCAAAATACAGGTGATGGTTTTCCTGCTGGACATCACTGCCTGACGCACCTCCTCCAGTGCCTTTTGAACTGGTGTGCCGTGACACCTCACTGAACACTTCCGTGGGCCTGAACGGGTCATCAGCTGGGGACCACCACTCATCGACGTTTCGCTCCTTTAACCCCAGTACGCCTCGTGGTGGCGGAGCGATGGCAGGGATCTCTCCCTGCCACCCCCTGCTGATGCCCTAGGTGTTTGCCCCCCAACTCGTCTCCTTCCTCCTTAGCCACAGCCAGAAGCTGCCTTTCTCTGCCTCCTCTGCCAACTCTTTCATGGCTTTCCGATGCCTCGCTCCTGTGCATCCCATGTCGCGGAGTAGGCGAGCGGATGAGGAACCTGCAAAGCCCCTACACCCCACTTCCACAGGGCAGATAACGGCTTTCCAGCCCGCCTCCCTGCTCTCTGCCGCCAGATCTGAGTACTTGGCTCGCTTCCGCTCATACGCAGCCTCCACACCTCCCTCCCATGGTACAGTGAGTTCCACAAGGAGGACGGTCTTGCACGCCTCTGACCACATGACGAGGTCTGGCCGCAGGGATGTTTCCACTATCTCCCTGGGGAACTGGAGCTGCTTTCCCAAGTCGACCCTCATGGTCCACTGATTTCCCGGTGAAAGGAGCCTTGCTATATCTCTCTGGCGGGAGGGTCTGACACTCTCTCCAGCCCTTGCGAATTGGATGGAATGTCGTCCTCGAGCGGAAGGTCTGCTGTTCGCCTCCTTTCTGCATGACTCTTAACACCTCTGCCAGCTTCTTCAATACTTGGTCATGTCGCCACCTGTAGCGGCCTTGGGACAATGCTGTCGTGCAGCCCGACAGGATGTGCTGGAGGCTTGTGTTGCTGGTATTACAAAGGGAACAGGTCTCTTCGGGCACCAAACCATTGGTGGAGGTTTCGGGGACAAGGCAAGGTGTCATAGGTTGCTCTGATCAGGAAGCTGAGCCTAGCTTGGGGGATCTTCCATAGGTCGGACTATGACATGGACCTGTCAGTGAGACCTTCCCATGCCGTCCAACGTCCTTGCCGGCCCTGGGACACCGCTTTGATGTTAAGGCGTTCATACTCAGCTCTTGCCACTTCCGCCACCACCAAGGCTTTTCGGTCTTCTTTGGAAGCCTTTGACCAGAACAAGGGATTATCGCCCCTCCCAAGGCCTGCCCGACCCTCCTGAACTCTGCCGACCACCTCGAGGTGCTTCAGCCTGCCGATTGCCATGTCGACCTCTTCTTGGGCTTTCCACTTTCTTTCCGTTTTTATCTGGGTGCCCGCTGCTTTCACCAGCTGGTCAGTGGATTCCCTCAGCTCCAGCACCAACCGAGCCTTCTCTTGCTTGTATCCCACACTGATGGATCGCAGTGGTAATTGTAGCGTGTTCCTCCCGAAGAGGCCTACCTCTGAGAAGCATCTTGGTAGTCCCAGCCACTTCCTGATGAACGAGTTTGCCAGCCCGTCCATCTTGTTTACCACTGATGAGGGGATTTCGCTCATCTTCAGTGGCCACAAATACAAGTAAAACTAATTCTAAAAAGCACAATCAAAATGTCATTGACAATGTCAGGGCGAGCTTTAGATTTTCCTACTTTTAAAATGTCTAAAGCAGCTGCAGAATCAGAGCAGATAATTACTTCTCTAGGTTTTACTTCCTCAATCCACCATAGAGCCCACAAAATTGCCATTAATTCAGCAGTTAGAACCGAGCTTCCATTAGAGATACGCCGGCCAATTTCCAACCCTAGCTGCTCCACATACACCCCAAATCCAGCTCTCCCACTAACTGGATCTCTAGATCCATCTGTAAAAACAATCATTGTGCTCTCACTAATTGAATTAAGATATTCCTCTATTTTTGGTCCCACCTCCCACTTATTTTTTTCCCGAAGAAAAGCAAGCTCAATATTCAGTTCAGGCAGCACCCAATAGGGCATAGGTAACCAACTTGTGTGCTCTACAATACATCCCTGATCCATGCTCATCTTCCCTGCCCACTGATTTATTATGACAAAAAAAAGTATTGTATCTATTAGCTCCAGCAACCTCTTGCAACAGACACCTTGCTGGGAAGGTATGATTACACCCACTAAGTTTTACCCAGTACTGTAACCCTAACTTAATACGTCTTAACCATAAGGGCATTTCTCCCATTTCAATGAGCAGGGCAGGGACTGGGGAAACCTTTATTTCTTTAGAAGAAAGGCTTTTAAACAAGAACACACGGATCATGTGATTGCCCTTAACCGAGCTGCTGACGGAACCCTGCTCTTTTGGGGGGTTTGGAGAAGCTCAGCACACTCATCCTGGACTGCAACAACTACAACGCACATGTCAAGTTCCCCTACATGCCCAGCCTCACCACCTTGTGGATCAACAAGAACAAAATCAGCAACCTGCCCATCATCGTGGAAGAGATCTCCTGCAAGTTCCCAAATATCAAGTGAGTTCACCCATTCACCCAAGAACATCCATTTATGCATTAGCTCAGTAGACACGATCATGTTTTCTTTACACGTGACTTCCAGTAATTGACCTGTTCGGTTTCATTGTAGAATTCTTAGTATGATGAACAATGAAGCGGCACCCAGTTACTTTAATGGTGGCAGTCGGACGCAGTATATCGATTACAGGTAAGCGTGAGAAGAACCGTATGAAATCTGATAGTACAGTAAACATTCAGCCTGTACTTTTTGGTCTGTTTTAAGAACTTCAAAAAAAGCGCACCTTAGCATACTTTTAAAAAGCATAGTTATTACAGAAATAATAATAAGATATTTAAGTGCGAATGTTTTCAGACAATTAATTGCAATTAAACTAAAATATTCTAGTTTAAATTTAAATTAAATGCAATTAGCTGAACTTGAGAGTGCTTTTTGACACATTTAAGTAGGACTTAAGTACATCTTTATATGTAATAATTTCATAATTCTATTGTATTTTAAATATGGTAATAGTGTACTACTGAATGTACTGACAAGCATCTACAGTCATGGCCAAAATTGTTGGCACCCCTGGTAAATATGATCAAAACTGGCTGTAAAAAATAAATCTGCATTGTTTATCCTTTTGATCTTTCATTCAAAAAATTGCCAAAATTCTAACCTTTCATTGAAGCAAGAGAATTGAAAGTGGGGCTAAATCACATTATGAAATAAATGTTTTTCTCCAAAACACGTTGGCCACAATTATTGGCACCCTTTTATTAAATACTTTTTGCAACCTCCTTTTGCCAAGATAACAGCTCTGAGTTTTCTCCTATAATGCCTGATGAGTTTGGAGAACACCTGACAAGAGATCAGAGACCATTCCTCCATACAGAATCTCTCCAGATCCTGCAGATTCCCAGATCCATGTTGGTGCTTCTTCTCTTCAGTTCAGCCAAGTGTTTGCTGCCAAAAAAGCTATTTTTTTGTTTCATCTGACCACTATACCCGTCCCGTTTGAAGTGCCAGTCGTGTCAGGTACTTTTCAAACGTTCTATGGACAGAGGAACCAAAAAAATAGCTTTTTTGGCAGCAAACACTTAAGATGGGTTTGGTGCACACAGGGATAAAAAAGTACCCCATGTGTAAAATGAAATACTCTGCTGTATCTTTACTGCTGTGGGCCTAATTTTCTGCCAGAGGTCCTGGACATCTTGTTCAGATACATGGCATCATGGATTGGATCAAATACCAACAGATAAAAAATCGAAACCTAACAGCTGGGGCTAGAAATCTTATAACGGGCCATGTTTGGATCTTCCAACAGGACAGTGATCCAAAAACAAATATCAAAATCAAAACAAAAAGGGGTCACTGAGCACAAAACCAAGATCTGCAATGGCCATCCCAGTCCCTGGCCTGAACCCTATAGAAAATGAGTGGACTGAACTGAAGAGAAGAAGCAGCAACATGGATCTGGGAATCTGCAGGATCTGGAGAGATTCTGTATGGAGGAATGGTCTCTGATCTCTTGTCAGGTGTTCTCCAAACTCATCAGGCATTATAGGAGAAAACTCAGAGCTGTTATCTTGGCAAAAGGAGGTTGCAAAAAGTATTTAATAAAAGGGTGCCAATAATTGTGGCCAACGTGTTTTGGAGAAAAACATTTATTTCATAATGTGATTTAGCCCCACTTTCAATTCTCTTGCTTCAATGAAAGGTTAGAATTTTGGCAATTTTTTGAATGAAAGATCAAAAGGATAAACAATGCAGATTTATTTTTTACAGCCAGTTTTGATCATATTTACCAGGGGTGCCAACAATTTTGGCCATGACTGTATAAACTAAAATGTACTTTAATGTCATTTTATTGAAACTTGTATGGCATGTATTGAAGTATGTTAATGAAGTTTCAATTATTAGATTTAAAATATTAAAACTTTAAATGTAACATGTATAACACACAAAATTATAATCAAGTACTTTACATGTGCTTTAGTATTTTAGTTAGTACATCAAAATAAGTGAACTTCTTTACAGCAAGACAAAAGATTATTATTTCTTTTTAAAAAACAGTCATGGAAGTGTACTATCTTTAAGCATACTTCAAGTTTTTGATCATATACATTTATAAGATTTGAAGTACACTACAAGTGAACATTCTAGACAATTAAGCACACTTATTTTTCACAAGGGTATACTATACCATCTAGTGGTCATGTTTTGCTTAAGCAGATTTCAGTGCAATAACAAACCACACTGTGCTGTAGTATTTGTGCCAGCAAGTTCAGCATTCATTTACAATTCTGATACAATCTAATACATAGAGTCCATACTAACTATACTAATACGTATCTCTCTATGACAGGCAGTATGTGATCAGTCAGATATCCAGTCTGGAGGTGCTGGATGACACAGAGGTGCAGATAAAAGAGCGTGAACTGGCCCGAAAGACCTACAGGATGCAGAGAATCAAAGAAGGCCGCAGCAGGAGGAAGGAGCTTCATCGCTAACAGAGAATTGTTCATCATTTCACACGCTTTTCCCGAGATGTATGCATGCCAAGACACTAGTACTATCCCACAACAATCCAAGCGGTCATTCCAGACTTCATGAGCTTCAAAGCTTGTTGACAGGAAGTGAATTTACTCATGCACCAGATCATATTTTAACTTGGATTTGGAAAGCCGCAACAAATAAATATGAAATGGCATTGGAAATATTTTTACTGCTTTTTTTATTTTATTTTTTATAATGATTTGAACAACAATAATGATCTGCATAACAATGAGTTTTAAAATCAATACTGCATAAAACATAAACAAATCTAGCTTATTTAAATAAAGTAACTGCCACACACATTTTATCTAGTCAAATCTTTTAATAGTATAGCCAACTAAAACAAAAATCTGATTGAATGAGCCACATTCAAAGCCACTGTAAATACTGCACACAAGTTGAATTCTATATTAATGTGACAAGCTTACGGTTATATTACATGGAAGAATAGCATGTAACTATTAAACTATTAAAGTCAAATTTGGCTTTTTTTTTTTTTTTGTGAGGGAAGAATATTCCGTTTCATACCGACTTTGATGTGACATGTTGCAAAGCAACCGCAAACAGTTTATGGTTAGGATTATTGAACTAGGCTTTGCATAGAGGAATATAATGTAGGCCTATTAATGATCAATTGTATCTTCATATTGCTGTTGACACTATTTTATAATAGCAATAGGCGCAATCTAATTTATTGCTTTGATATCATTGCTAAAGCAGATTATTGATAGCAAATAAAAATCGCTCGTAGCAGGGCAGGCTCTTGTGATAAGTCAAGGATGGTAAAATAAATTGCAGCCAACAATTTTCTCTAACAGCCATATTCCTATATCTGATAACCGCTTCGTAGAAACATGTGCTATATTTATCTCTGTTGTGATGTTTTAGCATCTTCATGTACAGTATGTTCTTAAAAACAATCAGATTACTGTTCCCTCCCCTCATATATGCCTAATGCACTGCAGGAAGATTTGTTACTTGTCATGTTAACAGACCTTAAAATTATTTTTGTAGCCACCGAATTCAAGCACATCGCCCAGACACTAAAATATGTAAGTGTGAAAAACTCATTTTAAACACGTGCTTTGTGGTGTTTATTGCAGTAGCAATGAATGAACTAAGTATGACCTTTAGCACACATTCATAACAGAGCAAAGAAACAGGGCAGAATCGCTGAATCATTACCGTAATACATAGCATAAATAAATTGAATGTCTTTTGACAAAAATTGTAGTGTAGAAATGTAAACGTAGTTTGTTTAAATGTAATTTATGTTTAGAATTAAATGCGATCTTTTTTAATTTTTTAATTATTAGTAAGAAATCAGTTTTCCACTTTCCACAGAATTTAGAGAATAAAGTAATACAATTTTAAAATTAAGTAAAAATGATGAGAATAAAGCAACACGAGAATAAAAATTTAGCAACACGTGAATAAAGTCGTAATATTTTGAGAATAAAATAGCATTGTGAGATTAAAATCTTAAAATTAACAACATTTATAAATTATGTAAAAATTACAACAACAAAGTCGTAGAAATGAGAGAATAAAGTCGAGAATAATGAAGTCATAATATTTTAAGAATTAAGTAATAATTATGAGAAAGTCGTAGCATTGTGAGAATAAAGTCAAAATAATTGTGTGGATGCAGTATTAGGTGATGCTGCTCATTTAGAGTAATTACGGTAAAAGCATCAACGCGGGCGGCTCTAGAGTTAAAGAGGCCGAACATCCACTGACAGCAGGACTCAAATCTACTGTAACTCTACGAGGTAAGCTGATTGATCAAGCTGTTATTATACAGAGAAATCGTTCTCTATGAACATAACTGCATGCAACGTCTACTTCTCGGTGACCAATCATGTCTCATGTCATTACTTTCGGAGTTTGAGTGCATAGTGGTTGTAAGTTACTGTTGTCTGTCGTAATAAATAACACCGCTGTTGAATATTAAAAGGATGCAATTGGAGTTATTAGCACGAGGATCACGGCATCTTGACTTGTGTGTATGTTAGACCGAGATCGAGTGGGGAGTATTTTGCTGTTTTGGCTCTTACTTGGATGAGGTAACTTAACATTAGCTAACCGGCTATCTTCACGTTGACAATGAAATAATTGATATTGCACATGCTAGAGTAACGTCAGTTGCAAAATTGGTGCAAATGTAGGTTACACTTGTACGTTATTTTATTTTATTTTACGTGTTATGTCAGTCAAAGACAGAAAACGTGGACTAGCTTCAGTAAATCATTCTCTAAACAAGTTCCTGGAAGACAGGGAAACACACGAGCCTCCTTTCATAGTCCAGAGTCTAATACACACAACCATAGAAAATGGCATTTGGGTCACAAGACTGGGTGGGAATGTACAGATATGACCTCAGATTATGTTTCGTTGAACCTGTTATGCTTGGCACAAGTCTCACACTTTGAGATGTCAGATAATGATTCATTGATTGAAGTAACGTTAACTAAATTAAAGCGGGTTTCTGGTGATTTTTCCATTCAGATAGCCTATGTTTTATTATTGTTATCCTAACGTTACCTTTCTAAATCACAGAAACATATAATACTACAGAGGAATTACATTTCTTATGATGTGAACTTGGCCAAGTCTAACTGTTTAAATCAGGCGTTTCCAAAACAGGGGCCACAAGGAAGTAACAGGGGCCTGTGGATAAAATAATGAAAAATAAATAAAAATCATATATATTAGACTATTTATAATATACATTTTTCACTGTATAAATTGGGTCTTTAAACAAGCAACTATATAGGTGCCTTTTAAATTTTAGGATGGGTGTTCCTCACATGAGAATGATCATTTTCAGTGGTGTGTGCCATCTAAAAGATTGAAAACCCTCGTATTTTAATCATGATAATCGCTTCTATCATTTGGTGTAAATCTACCTCCCCCTGGGTTTCCTGGAGAGTTTAGTGGCTCACCCTGTTTGGTTGGTTGTGTCTCTTTGTCTTTTGTTTGATATGTTGCACAATTCTGCTGCCATTATATTAGGAAAAACTCACTTTGCTTGCTGCACAGTTTGGCCTCATTGCTCACTCATATCCCAGGAGGACTGAGTTAAACTTGTTAACACGATAAATTGAAGCAGCATGCTAGGATAAAGCATGTTGCCCCCCTATGGGCTCTTTTGGTCTCATTTTTCCTCTAAGGTTTAAATGTCTTTGAAATCTTTGGATTGTGAACTGTGGCTTTCCGCTATATTATGAATTACTGCAAAATCATAAATATATTTAAGTAAGGGAAGTGAATATTCAATGGTTTTCTTTTTTCATTGAATCCAAATGATATTGCCTCATAAAAAAATTACTATCTTGAGAATTTTTTTAATTGAGCATGGACGTATGCACTGATTAGTCAAAACATTATGACCAGTCACAGGTGGTAAAGCGAATATTGTTTATCATCTCTTAAAAATGCCACATATTCTGGTCTGGGTAGATTAGATCAGTGGTTCCAAACCTTTTTTTGTCTGAGACCCCCTTTTTCCCAAGAAAATATTTTAGGACCCCCTTCACAATTAATTATATTATCGCTCTTGTAAGCTTGCAGCAAGGATGACAAAATATGTTGTTTTCAAACAAAAGGTATGTTTACTATAACCAGATATGTTTATGCACAAATAATAGCCTATAATATTGAAAATACAATAACAAAAACATCAGTAGGATCTTTGTAATTTAAAAACGTAAGCCTGGGAGTAGCCTAGTCTATAAATTCGCCCTATTTGAAATGCAATAACAAAAATATTCACACTGGTGCGTAGGTAAAAAAAAAAGATAGAATAGCTATAGGCTATTACTAAATGACCGCTGTCTGGGACCTCAATACTGGCATGTTATTTGTGAGGCTTTATTTTTGGTGCTATAGCGAGCGATAATAAACTTGCGTTTATTAACAGAATAATGCGTCTTCCGGAAGAACATTGTAGCCGGAACTACTTCTCTCTGTGTACGTCTATGACGAGTCACGCAGGTACTGGGCTACTCCGCAGCGGCAGCGATCCGAACCAGTGTAAAATATTCCCAATGTAAACCCTTATTATAGGAGTACCATAGTGGTTCAGGATAAGACAAAAACACGGTTTGGAAAATGGATTCATGATGAACTCGCTCGTCATATAAATTTAGCCAATTTTGAACGGAAAAAAGTTAAGGACTTTTATTTAATGCTCATTACTCAAAACTTTTCAAAATATGACGCGACCCCCCCACAGAGCTCGCTGAGGCCCCCTTGTGGGCCGCGACCCCCCTGTTGGGAACCAATGGATTAGATGGCAAGCGAGCAAGCAATCAGTTCTTGTAATCAATGTGTCGGCTGCAGGAGAAATGGGCAGGAATAAAGATCTGAGCGGCTTTGACAAGGGCCAAATTGTTGACAAGACTGGGTCAGAATATCTCTTAAACGGCAGGGCTTGTGGGCTGCTCCCTGTCAGCAGTGGTGAAAATTTACCATCAGTGGTCCGAGGAGGGACAAACCACAAACCGGCAACATGGTGTTGGGCAACGAAGACTACCCCGTCAGGTCCGAGCAAAAAGAAGGTCTACTGTGGCACAAGTCAATCAAAATGAATGATGATTATTGGAGGAATGTGTCCCAACACACAGTACATCAAACTCTTCTGCATGTGGGGCTGCATAGAGGAGACCAATCAGAGTGTCTGATCATGACCCCAGTCCATCGCTGAAAGCACCAACAATCGGCACGCGAGCATCGGAACTGGACCTTTGCAGCAGTGGATCGAGTGGAGTTTTCTTTTACATCACGATTCACATGGACAACCGCGTGTGTGTAAGCCGTTTACCTGGGGAAGTGATGGCACCAGGATGCACTGTGGGACGACAACAAACCGGTTCGAGGGACTGTGATGCTCTGGGCAATGGGAAACCCTGGCTCCGGCCATTCACATGGACCTAAATTTGACACGTGCCGCCTACCTAAAAATTGTTGCAGACCAGGTACACCCCTAAATGACAATGGTGTTCCCTGGTGGAAGTGGTCTCTTTCAGCAGGACAATGCACCCTGCCACACTGCTGTCATTGTTCAGGAATGGTTTGAGGAACATGATGAAGTTAAAGGTGTTGACCTGGCCTCCAAATTCCCCAGATCTCAGTCCAGTTGAGCATCTGTGGGATGTGCTGGACAAACAAGCTCGATCCACGGCGGCTCTACAAGGATCTGCTGCTAACATCTTGGTACCAGATACCACAGGACACCTTCAGGGGTCTGATAGAGTCCATACCTCTGCGGGACAGTGCCTAACATATTAGGCAAGTGGTCATAATGTTTTGGCTCATCTGTGTATCAGCTGTGCCAACTAATCAGTGTATTGTGGGATCGCTGGATTTTGCTATTTACATTGCATTCAAGGTAACTTGATGTTAAATGATTGTTTAAATATAATATTTTGAAATGTTATTTTATTCTATGGTCTGTCTGAATTCTTGGTTTTGATTGGTTGGAAGGTGTGCATTAAATCTGTTTAACCGTTTAAACCTGTGCAGGTTTTTCAGAAAGATGCTGCACGGATGCAGGTCATTTACACACGCATCTCTCTCTCAATAATTCATTCAAGTATAATTCATTCATTCATATAAATGTGATCTACCGCACTACTTCATCTGTGTGTCTTATTTAAAGTGGTTAGAATGCCTATACCTTGGCTTCTGGTGAGTTATTGTGCTGCAAAAGTCAGACGGCTTTAACTTGTGAATGTTGGCAAATGAATTGACTATGCGATAAGCAAGATAATCCAAGGCTAGCTGTGCATTAAATGATTTGAATTCACTCTGCTTCACATCGGCAGGTTCTTTGCTTCCACGTCATGCATTAAAATCATTGAAACTGTGACAATCAGCGGCTGGAGTGCCCGCATGAGCCACTGGGGGGCACTCCTTCTCTATGTTTCACTCATTATTATGTTTTACTCTGGACTGATTAATGTTGATTTTATGCACCTGTGTTTTATTATCTTGTTTAGCGCACCTGTCTTAAGCCTGAGTGGCCCGTTGCACCAGTGCTCAGTATTGTTTGTGTCTTACTGCATTACCCAGCGTTTTCCGAGTTCCTTTGTATTTTCTAGTTTCACGGTTCCTGGATTCTTTGCCTGTATCTGGTTTTCCCGTTTGCCTTCTCCCTGCATTGTACTTCTGATATTGGACTGCTTACCTGGTTTTGACCCCTGCCTGTTTCCTTGTACCTGTCTCTGGATTCTCCTCTCATTAAAGCCTGCATTTGGATCACCACTGTCTGCGTCCTCGAGCAGTTTATGACAGAATACTGAGCCACTACTGATCCAGCGGCTGAGAGAGACACGGACCTCGTCATGGATCCCACAGCGCAGATCGTATGCCTCCGTCAAGGGGAACGTCCTCTTAAGGTTTTTGTGACCGATTTTTTTGAAGCTCTCTCGTCAGTCCTATTTAGATGATTTCTGTTTAATGATGTTCTTTCGGGGAGGACTGTCTGAACCGCTCGGCTCTGCTATACCGTTTCCAAGTTCAAGCTGGACTCTAACCCAATATATTGACCTGGCCCTTTCCATGGGCGGTTCGCTTTTTACTGTGGATTTTTTGAAACTTTTGCTTCACAGAAAGCCAGACGATTCGCCATTGTACACTGAATCCACGCGTCAATTGTCTCCCGGTGAAGCAGCGATTCGTAAGGGGTCCGCCGTAACCACGCAACATGTGAATCCCGACGTTCGGACACTTCACGTGAGCTCAGTTGTATTCCTGCCTCAAGGGTTTTCTACTGAGTCTGAGCGCGTGCCAACCGAACCCACGCTTCACGTCAGCCCAGCCGAGACCGCGCTCGATGAACCAGAGCTTCACGTCAGCCTCGACGAACCGAGTGAGTCGAGTGAGCCGAGTGAGTCAAGTGCATCCTGTGAGTCAACTGAGTCAAGTGCATCCTGTGAGTCAACTGAGTCAAGTGCATCCTGTGAGTCAACTGAGTCAAGTGCATCCTGTGAGTCAACTGAGTCAAGTGCATCCTGTGAGTCAACTGAGTCAAGTGCATCCTGTAATGAATCAAGCCCAGTGAAGCGCCGTCGCAGAAGAAGGACTCGTTGGGCTCGCCAGGCTCCGGAGGGCCTACCCAGACTCCTCGCCCTGCGGCCCCGCCAGGCTCCGGAGGGCCTTCCCAGACTCCTCGCCCTGCCGGCCCCGCCTCTGCGCCTCGCCCTGCCGGCCCCGCCTCTGCGCCTCGCCCTGCCGGCCCCGCCTCTTCGCCTCGTTTTACCTGCGCCTCTTCCTGTGGCGGTTTCCAGCCTGGAGGCTTTAGCCTTAGACTTCCCCAAGTATTTTTTTGGGGGGGGCCGTAGGTACCCTGTGAGGGCCATGGAGGCGGCGCCTACATGGACCTTTGCACGTCCACCTTCGTCTGAGCTCTTGTCACTGGTCCTGTCCAGCCCTGTGCTCCCTACGTCTTGGTCCTGTGTTAAGTGTGCTCCGCCCTGGTCCCCTGTTAACTGTACTCTGCCCTGGTCCTGTGTTAAGTGGGATCCGCCCTGGTCGCCCACGCTCCACGGCCCAGGCCCGGTCTGCCTGTGTCCTGGTTCCGTTCCCCTGCACGGGCCTGGCCCTCCATCCCATCCCCCGTTGACCTCCCCCCGGAGCTCTTAGGAGCATCTGGAAGCCGCTCCTTAGAGGGGGGGTTATGTGACAATCAGCGGCTGGAGTGCCCGCATGAGCCACTGGGGGGCACTCCTTCTCTATGTTTCACTCATTATTATGTTTTACTCTGGACTGATTAATGTTGATTTTATGCACCTGTGTTTTATTATCTTGTTTAGCGCACCTGTCTTAAGCCTGAGTGGCCCGTTGCACCAGTGCTCAGTATTGTTTGTGTCTTACTGCATTACCCAGCGTTTTCCGAGTTCCTTTGTATTTTCTAGTTTCACGGTTCCTGGATTCTTTGCCTGTATCTGGTTTTCCCGTTTGCCTTCTCCCTGCATTGTACTTCTGATATTGGACTGCTTACCTGGTTTTGACCCCTGCCTGTTTCCTTGTACCTGTCTCTGGATTCTCCTCTCATTAAAGCCTGCATTTGGATCACCACTGTCTGTGTCCTCGAGCAGTTTATGACAGAAACACTGCTAACCATGGATTATCCCTTACATTTTTTGGTTTGCCTCGTTTTCTATTACGGTAATTTGTATTTTAATCAGCATAGCATCAGCCACTAATATGAACAAGTGCTGTTCACTGAAGAGAGCTCATGATGAATGTTATTTTAGTATTATTTGGTACTAAAATAACAGTAAATACTTTTATATTATTTATTACGATTGAATTGCATTTTATTCATATATATAGGCTACAGTTATTATTTTAATATTCATTTCATTTAATATTTTATTTTCTTTCAGCTTCATTTCAATGAATGAAAATGATTTTTATCAGTTTTAGTTAAGAAGGAATACTGCTCATAATTTGTATAACACTGGTGCATTTCATTGTTTGTATCAGTCCGCTCAATCTCTAATATGAGTCTGAGGACAGTAGAATCTCAAAGTTGTTATATTAGAATTTAATTCATTCCAACAAGACATATCTCCATATTCTGTCTGAAATATCAGCTATGCAATGTAAAAAAAATTTATGCCATAGCATAGTTCACCCAATAATGAAAATCCATGTCATGAAATACTCCGCCTCATGCTGTTCTAAACCCATAGTTTTGTTCATCTTCGAAGAAACATGAAGATCATTTTAATAAAACTTGATAGATTTCGCCTTTGAAAGTCCACACAACCAAAACTTTTATGCTTCAAAATGTTCATAAAGGGATTATAAACGTATTCCTCATGATTCAAGTGGTTTAATCCAAGTCTTCTGAAGGGACATGATCACGTGTCTGTATATGATGAACTCATTTAATTTAGACTTTTATTCACATCAAATAATTTAACTATCCAGTTCAGAGGTTAAATATAGTCATTTTATGCAGAAACACAGTTAGGTTAGACTGCCACAGTAATCGTAATTCATGACCTATCATGATGACTTGGATAGAAATGGATGGGTAGAAACATTAGGAAATCGCTATGAGGAAAGAGAGTTGGCTTTACTTTGGACTATTGTGAAGGCTGGCTTAATGTCATGGCCTGATCAGTCACCTGATGCATCACTCCACAACCAGCCCAAAACATTTCCAAATCTCCAGACACATGTATGAGTTTCTTTTGACGGTTGTGTGGAATCCAAGACAAATACCATACAGTTCATTATCTGTGACAGTTTTGGAGAGGGCCATGTTTATCTCATTGCATAAAATGATCTCGCTTATCTCTGTAAGATCAAGGCTGTGATGTAAACTGTAGATTTGTCAACACGCAGCTTCTGTATAAACTAGTCTGTGTGAAGGCAGTGATAAAGTTCTGCCTCCTTGATCTCTTATGCTGTGTGCTGGCAGCTGGTGTCGTACCAACCTCCTAATTCTGGGAAGCTCTCAAGCCTTTGGTGTTGAATAGAGGCGGGAAAAGTGCCAGATCTTCCATTTGCAAAGCTCGAACTGAACCGGAGATTTACTGTTTTGGAGATTTGACTGGATTTTCTGTTTTGGAGATTTGACTGGAATTATATTTCCTTTCCCGCACAGGACTAAAGGTGTAGTTAAAATGGGGGTTTTATTTAATAGTGAACTGCAAGTGCTGGTCAACCTTGTTAAAATTCTTAAAACCTTGCGACAAAGAAGTACACTTTAGCATACTTTAAAAAGAGTACAACGGAAAAAATACTTTAAAATAATGTTCGCAAGTGTGAGCTGAATGTAATGTTTTCAAACACTTAATCTGATATTAATCGCAATTAAATGATAATGTGTTATAGTTTAAATGTATATTTAATGCAATTAACTGATCCTTAGAGTGCTTTTTTGACACGCTTAAGTAGGCTACATCTTTATATGTCATTTTATAATTACTTCTATTGTCTTTAAAAAACACTTAAAGTGACTGCCGATTGTAGTGACAAGCATTTGTGGTAAACTAAAATATACTTTTTTGATTAACTTTTGTCATATATTTGTATAAGTACACATGGTAATGATGTTATAATTTAGTACATTTGAAATATATTAACTTGAAATATTGAAAAACGGTACAATTAAATTTATAAGCAAGTATATTATATGTGCTATAGTATGTTAGTCAACACATCCAAATAAGTGTACTTCTTTAAAACACAACAAAAGATTATTAAAGCAGAATTATTTGAAATTTACATTAAAACTTTTCACATTATGACCGTGCACTTTAAGTGTGTTAAGAAACCGTAATGAATGTGTGCTCCCCTTAAGTACACTTAAGTGGCCTTTTATTTCATCAATCTATTATCTGGGTGTACAGTTTAAAACAAATACTTTTAAGATTTAAAGTTCTCTACAAATTTACATACAGTTAAGTGCACTTCTTTTTCAAAAGGGAATGTATGCATAATACAATACTTGTCTATATCATGTCTAAAAATTTTTTAATTAGTACATGAGTTACTTACATTGCTTTCTTCCTCTAAATATTAGGGTTCGAGAGTGTGCAGTAAGGAAGAGTGTTTTTAGTTATGACGAACCCTTATGCACACACTATTGAGCCTCTGGACCCCCAGAAGCCTGACCACAAGTTTTTCAACCTTAAAAAACTTAAAGACCCCAGATATGGTAAGACGTTTTACACATTTTATGTTTGCCTTGTTGAATTGTCTAACCCAGGGTTGTCCAGTCTTGCTCCTGGAGTGTCAACGTCCTGCAGACTCCAACCAGCTCCAACACACTTGCCTGGAAGTTTCTAGTGAGTCTGAAGAGCTTGATCATCTGGTTCAGGTGTGTTTAATGAGAGATGGAGCTAAACTCTGCAGGACAGTGGCCCTCCAGGAGCTGGGTTGGACACCCCTGGTCTAACCATTCAAGTAATGAAAGTTACATCAGCTGTCCTGCATTCAGGGTTATTGTGAATTTTGTGATGACTGGAGACATGACTGTGTCCTTCTCTGTACCTTTCTTTGAAGACCAACTTCCCTTCTCCATCCGTGTGCTGTTGGAGTCAGCAGTGAGGAACTGCGATGGGTTCCTGGTGAAGGAGGAGGATGTGGAGAAAATCCTCAACTGGAAGGTGACGCAGAGTCAGACTGTGGAGGTGCCTTTCAGACCGGCCCGCGTCATCTTGCAAGACTTCACGTACGTTTTAACCCTAATAGCCTACTGTATCATATTTGTAAGACATCTGCGGGACACTCTTATGTTAGCCAGGGTACAAAGCGCCAAATGCAAGTAAAACTTGAAAATGGTGTTACTCGCCAGTTGCCCGGTAACTTTTTTATAAGAATGTGATTTGGCTTAGTGCGATCATCAAATCTTGGTTGTGATGTATTAAATAAATATATTGTCTGACGCGCAGCATGTTTCAGAGTAAAGCACTGTGTTCATTTTCAGTTTCGATTCACAGTCAAAATGTGTTTGAGTCGCTTATAATTTGAATTTGGGATTGCAATGTGCACCAACCATCTTCCCACACTCGAAATGAGATTTCTTTTAAAATACTTTATTTTACTGGCTATTTCAAAATAGAAATGTAAAAGACATGGGGAGAAGCAACCCACGCGTTTTGCACCGCTAAAAAAGGCTTTTTAAATAATTTTGAAGAAGAGTGCCTTGGATTTTCTCTTTTCTACTTTTATTTGAATTTATTTGTCTTTCGAAATGAGAATTGTTTATAAATCTGTTGTCAACAAATAGAAGTGTTAAGGTATCCATGCGGTTTTCCGCCAAAATAAAAGCTCGATGGTTTATTGTTTGAAATGGGTTTTCCTTGTCTTTTGTATTTAGCTGATCACATGCATGCCTGGAATTTCTTTGTAAAATTTGGCCATGTAAATATCAGCAACAGCACCAAATTGCATATTACGCAATCATACACAGTAAAGTGAGCTTCATATTCTCACTATATCAGTAATAAACACCTGTTGTAACAAATATGCTCAACAAAAAACACATATGCAAATGGCTTATGTGGTTCCATAAACTGTTTCATATTTCCGCAGCTTTCTATCTGTCTGTTACATATTTGTCTCATTGTTTATTCACTGTGCACAGGGGGGTTCCTGCAGTGGTCGACTTTGCAGCCATGCGTGACGCAGTGAAGAAATTACACGGCGACCCTGAGAAGATTAATCCAGTTTGTCCGGCAGACCTTGTCATA
The DNA here is from genome assembly GCF_949152265.1 of Phoxinus phoxinus. Classification (NCBI taxonomy): domain Eukaryota; kingdom Metazoa; phylum Chordata; class Actinopteri; order Cypriniformes; family Leuciscidae; genus Phoxinus; species Phoxinus phoxinus. Next base: position 9,884,662 of record NC_136877.1, on the reverse strand, counting down.
GATCATTCCATTCAGGTTGACTTCAACAGGAAGTAGGTTCATTTGACAGAAATGTAAAATTGCTTCTTATGTCTCGGTCTATCTGATGATACCTCAGAACAGCCTCTGTTTAATGTCTGTTTTCATGTACGGAGTTCTCATGATGAAATGTTTTAAATAGGTTCAAGTTGTATTACAGGGTTTATTTAAAAGTATCTACCTTCGCCAACTGAGTATTTATTTAATCTAGAGTACAGAGAGTGTGTATGCTTTGTGTTTAAGTGCTTGATTATAGACCGTGTGCATGAGAAAATGCCACTGTAAACCCTTGTGAAAAAAACATACACTTTGGCATACTTTTAAAAAGGGTATTAATGGGTACTTTAAAATAAGTTTGTTTTGTGTTTTCGGACACTTAATTGCATGTTAAAGTATATTAAATTATAGGTTAGATTTATATTTAATGGACCTAGCTGATCTTATTTTAACCCACTTAAGTAGGACTTAAATACATCTTTATATGTAATTTCATAATTACTTCTATTGTCTTTGAAATATGGTTGAAGTGTGCTTCTAAATGTACTTACCAGCATTGTAATTTATTTGAATCTATTTGTAATTACACATTTGTAATGATAAAGTTGCAATTTAGTACATTTTAAATATATTAACTTAAATGTAATATTGAATTTTGCTCTACAGTTAAATTATAATCAAGTATGTTACTGTACATGTGCTTTAGTATGTTAGTCAACACAACAAAATAAGTGTACTCCTTTAAAACAAAACAGAAGACTATTTAAACAAATCTATATGTCTGTCTGTCATTTATTTATTTATTTATTTTTGAGCTCCGTCCTTGTGAGCTCTTAAATGTCTCTGTCACAAATAAAAATGAAAACTTAAACTTAATTGTCATTTGGAGCTCTTGTCTTGGGATTTGCAGTCTGTGATAAGTGAATGATAAATTAAAAGGATTATTCACCCCAAAATGAAAATTCTGTCATCGTTTAATCACCCTCGTGTTGTTCTCAAAAAGAAGATATTTTTGAGAAATGTCTGTTTGGTTACCAGCATTCTTCAAAATATCTTCTTTTTGTGTTCTGCAGATAAAAATAAAGTCATACAGGTTTGGAACGACACGAGGGTGAGTAAATTATGACAGAATTTTCATTTTTAATAATAATAATAATTCGTTACATTTATATAGCGCTTCTGAGACCTCAAAGCGCTTTACATAGAAGGGGGGAATCTCCTCAACCACCACCAATGTGCAGCATCCACTTGAATGTTGCGACAGCAGCCATATTGCGCCAGAACGCCCACCACACACCAGCTTACTGGTGGAGAGGAGACAGTGATGAAGCCAATCAGTATATGGGGATGATTAGGAGGCCATGATAGACAGAGGCCAAGGGGCAAATTTGGCCAGGATGCCGGGGTTACACCCCTACTCTTTTTCGAAGGACATCCTGGGATTTTTAATGACCACAGAGAGTCAGGACCTCGGTTTAACGTCTCATCCGAAGGACGGCGCTCTTTTGACAGTATAGTGTCCCCGTCACTACACTGGGGCATTAGGACCACACAGACCACAGGGTGAGCGCCCCCTGCTGGCCTCACTAACACCTCTACCAGCAGCAACCTGGTTTTCCCAGGAGGTCTCCCATCCAGGTACTAACCAGGCTCAGCCCCGCTTAGCTTCAGTGGGAAACCAGTCTTGGGCTACAGGGTGATATGGCTGCTGATATGGCTGCTTTTTGGGTGAACTATCACCATATCTACTCAGTTCAACTGTTCATTATGTCTAAGTATACATTTTCCATATTTTAAGGTCTGACAGCGTTCAGAAAAACCAAGACCTTGAATTTGAAAGGAACAAGGAACGATTTGAGTTTTTAAAGGTAATTTTCCCCCTCTGTATTTGATATTGTTTGTCTCTTCAAGATATGAAGATAATGAATGCCTGCAAACTAATTGTATTGGTTCACAGTGGGGTTCTAAAGCATTCCGGAACATGCGGATCATTCCTCCGGGTTCAGGAATAGTCCATCAGGTCAATCTGGAGTACCTGGCCAGGGTTGTGTTTGACCAGGATGGTTTCTTCTACCCGGACAGTCTGGTGGGAACGGACTCGCACACAACCATGATCGATGGGTTGGGAGTGCTGGGCTGGGGTGAGTGAAACTCATCGAGAATCACCAGTAGTTTTATTATTTTAAGTCATTTACAGTTATCGTTCTTGTTATGAATGGGCCTTAATTCATAATTATGAGATTAAAAAGTCATAATTATTAGATAAAAAGTTTTCATAATTATGACGTATGAATAATTTTTTTTTGTCATAATTGACTGATGCATAAAATGACAAAATTGCCATAATTAACTTGTGTATTATTACATGATTTACTAATAATGTTAGAAATTAACAGATACTAAGTCCTAATTATAATAATCATTACGTTTTATTTCATAATTATGACTTGTGTAATTATTTATTTAATAATTTTGACATTATATGTCATAATACAAAAGTAATAATTATGACAATTTCAACTTTTATGTAATAAAATGTAAAAATTCTAAGATACTAAGATACTCATAATTATGAGATAAAAAGCTGAAATTGTGTCATAATTATAATTAGAATATTATGACATTCATAAAATGTCAAAATTATGAGATACTATTTCAACATTCTATCTTATAATTCTGACTTAGTAACTCATAATTATCATGGTATGTATGTCATAATATACAATAATTGTCACAATTTCGACCTCTTATCTCACAATTATGATTTAGTATCTTATAATTTTGACATTATATGTCAGTACAGACGTAATAATTATGACAATTTCAACTTTCATGTCATTTGACTTTTAATGTATGTCAATACACAGTCATAATTATGACGCATAATTCTCATAATCCTCTTATCTCATAATTATGACTTAGTATCTCAATTTTTACATTTTATGTAGAAGTGTATGTACATTAAATGCATTTAATGCATTTAAGTCATTATTATGCCATCTTTTTTTACTTTCATGTCATAATTAATAATAATTTCTGCATCATTTTTACTTGTCATAATTATGACTTTGTATCTCATAATTCCGACTTTTGTTTCATTTTTGTTATTTTAGGCAAAAAGAAAGTAAAATTTGTGTATTAGTGTTGGGCTGGTAATTAAAGAGCAAGAAATGATAAATTCAGTAATAAACGCAATGTTCTGCTGAGATGTAACCTCAGATCTTTCGGAGCAGGTGTGGGAGGGATTGAAGCAGAAGCGGTCATGTTGGGTCAACCCATCAGCATGGTGCTGCCAGAGGTCATTGGCTACAAACTACAGGGGACACCCAACAAATTTATCACCTCCACTGACATAGTGCTGACTGTCACCAAGGTATGGAAGACTTGCCATATCTGATTTTATGGTGGCTTTGGTTTTAAAATATTGGAAACGTTAAAAATATTCTCCCTACTAGAAGAACTTAATGAGTAAGTGGATGTTTACAAACTAAGTTGCTTTGTTTTATTATATTCTTTATCTTCCCAGCATTTGCGGCAAGTCGGTGTGGTTGGAAAATTTGTGGAGTTCTTTGGCCCTGGCGTTGCCCAGCTGTCTATCGCTGACCGCGCCACCATCGCCAACATGTGCCCGGAGTATGGAGCCACCGCTGCCTTCTTCCCTGTAGACCACATCAGCATTCAATATCTGACGCAGACGGGTACGCTAACCAGTCCCTGACCAGTTTTCAAGTACACTAAAGCATACTTAAAAAAACAAAACAAAAAACAGTTAACACCTAGTTTAGGGTCCAATTCTCACTATTAACTAGTTGCTTATTAGCATGCATAATTACTAGGATATTGCCTTTTATTACTTATAAAGCACATATTAATGCCTTATTCTGCATGACCATATTCTACATCTAGTAATCCTACCCAGTTCCTAAATTTAACAACTACCTTACTAACTATTAATAAGCAGTGATCAGGAGTTTATTGAGGCAAAAGTCATAGGTAATAGTTTGTTAATAGTGAGAATTGGAACCTAAACTAAAATGTTACCAAATAGCTTCGCGCAAACTGCTTTCGGACACTTAATTGCATGTTAACTTCAAATAAATGAAAATATATTATAGTTTACATTTATATTAAATGCAATTGGCTGCCATTTTGACCCACTTAAGTACATATTTATCTGTAATTTTATAATTCTATTGTCTTTTAAATATGGTGAAAGTGTACTGCTGAACATACTGACAAGCATATATGGTCATTTCTATTGAAACTTGTATCTTGTGTTTAAATATATTTGCAATTATACATTTGTGGTGATGAAATTGCAATTAAGTACATTTAAAATATGTTTAAATGTACTATCGAATAACACTGCCATTACTTTACATGTGCTTTAGTATGTTAGTCAACACATCAAAATAGGTGTAGGTTAAAGCATGACAAGATTATTAAAATATGATTAAAAAAGTACTTAACAGTAAAACTTTTAATTTGACTATTAAAAAGTGCACTTTCTTAAAACAGTGTGTTAAGATACATAGTTATGAAAGTGTACTCTCTTTAAGTACACTTAAGTGGCCTTTTTTTAAAAATATATTAAATACAGTAGTTTATAAAAAATTTTTTAGAAATACTTTTAAAAATTTGAGGTGAATATTCAGTACAATTAAGCACACTTATTTTTCATAAAGGGAACTACATATTTCCTGTGGTCAGGAAGGTGGAATTGCCAGGTTTGCAGGTGGACTCTCATTGTTTGTGTGTTTTCTACATATTTGTTTTTAAGGGAGGGACATGGAGAATTTAAGTTACATAGAAAAGTATCTGAGAGCGGTGGGCATGTTCAGAGACTACAGCAACACTTCTCAAGATCCAGAGTTCACTCAGGTACAGTATCTAAACCCAACACAAACGTGCGGTTCGCTGATATGTTTGCACTAGTCACTGCTGTCTGCACCACTTTCTGCTAAATGTATGTCTCTCATTGTTCCTCATCCAGGTTGTTGAGTTGGACCTCAATACGGTCGTCCCCTGCTGCAGTGGTCCTAAACGGCCACATGACAAAGTGGCTGTATCTGACATGAAGCAGGACTTTGAAACGTGTTTAGCGGCCAAGGTACATGTCACAGTAATACCTGGAAAACACACAGGACACACGTTCCCTTTGATTATTAAGATAATACAGTATTCTGTTTCCTCATGGATACCCCAAAAGTAATCTCTCTACACACTTTTTGAAGTCTTTCCCAGTTTTGTGCTTTTGTTGTGAAAAAGCAACAGATAGTTCAACTCCACAGCCAAAATTGACAATGAAATAGACTGAGGCTTGTTCAGTCATAATAATAATTGTGTATGAAAAACTAATCATTTTAAAGAGTCAATGACCAGATGCTAAACTAAAAGCTTAGTAATCCCACGAAATTACATGGTAAATAGAAATCTAATTCCTGTGAAAGCCTATTTCCTCTGGTAAGTCATTTATGACATTAGGCATAACTGAGTGACATTAAACGAAATTGACATAAAAAAGCCATAACTATCATAAGAAGAATTATTACATAAATTGAGAATTGACATAAAAGACAATGATATCATAATATCAACTTCATAATTGTTTTTTTTGCTAGTTTTTCGACTAAAGTTAAAACTGACATAAAAAACTATTTTGACACGAGTCGAAATGGACATAAATAGTTGAAATTATCACTCATAATTATTGCACAAATAGTTGAATAGTTGAAACTTTATTGCAAAAAGTTGAAAAATTATTACACCAGTCAAATTTGACAAACAACACTTGACATCAATTTTTTGTCAATTTCAACTTAAATTATGAGATAAAGTCACAATTGACAAAGTTGAAATTGTGATTATTACATAACTACATAATATACTTGCATAATTTTGACTTTTTATCTTATAATTAAGACTTAGTATGTCGTCATTTTTATCATAATTGTGAGTATATCATTTCAACATTTTAATTATTTTAATTCATTTAATTTAATTTTTCCTTTATTTATTTTAATAATCAATTTAGATTACATTAAAAAAAAGAAGTTTTTCCTCATGTGGTGGAAGTGGGCTTCATACATTCCTGTATTGACATATTCCCTTAGCCTAAAGATGATCTCAAAGCTAATAGTCATAAAATCCATAAACATCAGATTTTGATTTCCTTAAAGCAGTGCTGAAGCAACCATTCATGTCTAGAGAAATCTTGCTGCACACCTTTATCATCCATTATTGTCTGTTGTCTACAGCAAGGCTTTAAAGGATTCCAGGTGACTCCCGAGCGCCATGACGTTCGAGTACCATTCCAGTTTAACGGTGCAGAGTATTCACTCTCTCACGGATCTGTGGTCATCGCAGCCATTACCAGCTGTACCAACACCAGTAACCCCTCAGTCATGCTGGGAGCAGGTACATGTCTGCACACAGGGATCATTTACCCCAAAGTATAATTCATCCATTCCACTCATCCTCAAGTCACTTCAAGCTAGTTTTTCCCCACAATACAACAAGACGAAGGCACTAGCTAATACGCCATTAAAAAGTTACCATAGTAAAATTAAATAAATAAAAAAGAACCATTGTAAAAACTTGATTGAGTTAATAGATATAAAAACACAAACCAAAGGTTATCCCATTTCTTTGGGAATTTAAATGCTGGCAGATTCACAACCAGAAGCTGCACAATGTTGTGGCATCATTGATTCTTACTGTGAGTGACGACACTCTGACCCTTCCAAGATGGCGGGTGCGCTGACGTGTCAGGAGTGGTTGAATGTGGGATCGATCTGCGTATACATATCTATGTTGAGAACCCCTGTATTTTTGTCACTTTATAGTTAGATAGTACTTTTGTCTATGTTAATGTAATGCTTCTCTTTATTTCTTCAGGTCTCTTGGCTCAGAAGGCCGTACAGTGTGGTCTCAGCGTCAAGCCGTACATCAAGACCAGTCTGTCTCCAGGGAGTGGAGTGGTCACCTACTACCTCAAAGAGAGTGGAGTCATGGACTTCCTCACTCAGTTAGGGTGAGAAACTCAAAGTTAAAACCATCAAAATATGAGGAAAGCATAACTACTCAATATGCTTACAAAATCTTTAGCAAATGTTTTATAATATTGATCTGTCTTGTTTAGTTTTGAGGTTGTTGGTTATGGCTGTATGACCTGCATTGGAAACAGTGGACCCCTTCCAGATCAGGTTGTAGAGGCCATTACTCAGGTAAACAAGAGTATATTCATTTTTGGACAATGTTAACATATATATAACATTGTTTTAATGATTTTTCTTATGTCACAGGGTGATTTGGTTGCTGCTGGTGTCCTGTCTGGAAACAGAAACTTTGAGGGTCGTGTCCATCCCAACACACGTGCCAATTACTTGGCCTCTCCTCCGCTGGTCATTGCCTATGCTATCGCAGGCACAGTGAGGATAGATTTTGAAAAAGAGCCTTTAGGTAAGTAATATTTACCAGGTATTAATCTCATTATTTTACGTTACAATGCTCGGTTCTCCCTAAAAAGCATCAAAAGCAACTATGTTTCTTGGCCTGTCTTAATCCAGCTGTGAACTCTAAGGGGAAAGAGATTTTCCTAAGGGACATCTGGCCCACACGAGAGGAAATCCAGGTGGTGGAGAGACAGTTTGTCATTCCGGCCATGTTTAAGGAGGTCTATGAGAAAATTGAGGTACTTTTAAATTAGTAACTCGTCTGTCATAAATCAAAACAATGTCCAGATACAAAAAGTAAATGTAATAAATTAAACTGTAGTGTTTGTCTATTTTCATATTCAGAAAGTGAATGAACGCTGGAACTCCCTGGAAGCCTCCTCTGACAAACTGTATAACTGGGATTCCAGTTCCACTTACATCAAATCCCCACCTTTCTTTGATGGACTGGTACAGTATATACTGTTTATTTTTATGTGTTCAGTGTCATAACTGCACCATTATGAAAAAAGTGCACTGTAGCCTACTTTTAAAAAGAGTTCTTATTTACATAATATACTTAAGTGCAAACTGAATGTAATGTTTTCAGACATTTAATGTTAATGTCAGCATGTTAATTGCAATTTAATGAAAATGTATTATAGTTATATTAAATACAATTAGCTTAATTTTTAAATATCAAATCCCAGCGGACAAAAAAAAAAGGACATATTTGTACATCTTGTGAAAATTAATGTGTACCAATTTTTGTGAAAATCAGCCACAAGGTGGCACACATGAACTTTGAAGTAAAGGAATGGTTTTGCCATTATTGAAATATAGTTATGAAGGTGTACTCTATTTAAGTACACTTAAGTAACCATTTATTTTATTAATATTTTATATATATATATATATATATATATATATATATATATATATATATATATATATATATATATATATATATATATATATGATATATATAATTTATATTTTATTAAATTAAATTTATATATATAAAAATTAATACCACTAGTGCACATTCAATACAATGAAACTTTCACAAGGGTAGACGAGAACTGTAAACGTATTGCTTTGCTGCTATTACATTTTTAGACCCGGGATCTCCAGACACCGAAGCCCATAACGGATGCATATGTACTGCTGAATTTGGGAGATTCTGTGACCACAGACCACATCTCGCCTGCTGGTAACATTGCACGCAACAGCCCTGCTGCACGCTACCTAACTAGCCATGGGTAAGACTTTTAGCATACTCGAGAATTCAAGCTGTTACATGACTATCTCTCTGTAGTCTGGTATACATTGTTTTAGCAAAAAAAAGTTTTAGGCCTACATTGTCTTTAAAATTGAGATATGACTCGAAACACTGTGGGTAATGAAATATTCCTTTCCTTTACTAGACTCACTGCAAGAGAGTTTAACTCGTACGGTTCCCGTCGAGGCAACGATGCAGTCATGGCTCGAGGCACATTCGCCAACATCCGTCTTTTTAACAAGTTTATAAACAAGCAAGCTCCAAGCACCACTTATCTTCCTACAGGAGAGACGGTAGGAGACTGTATTTTTTTTCATACACACACACACAGACACAGGCACACACACACACACACACACACACACACACACACACACACACACACACACACACACACACACACACACACACACACACACACACACACAAAGGGCTTGACATTAACACCAAGCCAAATTTGGGTGGATTTCAGCAGTGGTGTGTATCGCAATCACTACTATTAGCCACTTTGGCGAGTTGAATTTGATATAATATCTATTTTTTTTTAATTGTAGTATTTTAAAAAGGCATCTGAAATAAATAATTGCCAAGTGTTGTAATTTTTTTTTAATATTTTGTTTTATACATATGATACTGAAATATCTGAAACGCTTCAAATACTCTTTTTCTGCCAAATAGATAAAGGATACCAGCTGCACTTTCTTGTTTTCTTATCTCTCCGAAAGAGAGTTGACACACAAACCCACCTCCCCTCACTCACTCGTTTCATTTGATCCGAATGAATATTGTTGGTTTTACAGGGCTTGAATTTCGCTGTGGGATTGCGTGTATTGTGCATAATTTCTTTCATTCCCGCAGATTTTGTGCTCACATCCAAAGTGTGCGCACATAAATCCAAGTGTATTGGCTATATGAACCTATATAAACCAGTATAAGGGGTCTGTGCGTCTGGTCTTAAAGTGACAGCAGCCTAATATACCGGCTGCCAAATTATTAGATAATATTAAAAATATCTATATGGAAGTTTTTCCCCATGGTATCGATGTCAAAATTGTGGTCAGTGAAAATGCTGAGTGACGAGTAACTTTGGAAAACCACTAGCCACAGTGGATGGTGAGCAAAAAGTTAATGTCAAGCTAATTATTATACTAATAATCCATTAGATTATTATACTATAAATCCATGTTATTTTTAACATGTTTTTCCATACCAGAGCAATGTTCACATTTGACAATTGTTATAAAATGTTTTTTTTTTTGTTTTTTTTTTACAGATGGATGTGTTTGATGCTTCAGAAAAATATCAGCAGGCTGGTCATCCTCTCTTGATTCTGGCAGGCAAAGAGTACGGATCAGGAAGCTCTAGAGATTGGGCTGCTAAAGGGCCCTTCCTCCTGGTAAGGTTTATAGTTCATCTAGTGTTTCATCAAAATCACAAACAGACATTTAACTTGGATGACTTACTTGCATATCTTGAAGAATCCACATTAAGGTTTGTACAAAAATAGATTGATTGTGACTTGGACACGATGATCAATGTCTGTCTGGACATCGCAGAAATCAGGACAGAAGTGGTTGAAAGTGGACAAAAGAGATGGATTAAAATACCAGGTGTAAACAGGAATGTGTCTCACTTGTCTACTTGTGATCCGATCGACTAAAACGCATCTTAATACCAGGTGTAAACAGGGCCTTTGATAGTCAAACAGCCAGTTTCTGGATAAAAAAAAAGGGTGTAGTGTGCAGCCCTCTCAGTGAAACTGCTATTGATTTTCTCCCTTAGGGCATCAAAGCTGTACTAGCAGAGAGTTACGAGCGGATTCATCGCAGTAATCTGGTGGGCATGGGCATCATTCCTCTCGAGTACCTGCCAGGTGACAGCGCTGAAAGCCTTGGGCTCACTGGCCGCGAGCGATACACTGTGATGATTCCCCCACAGCTCACTCCCAGAATGACTGTGGACATCAAGGTAGAGCTTATGATTCCACCACAAACCCTGCCTTAAGTCAGCAGCTCTCAACTGCTTTCTCTTCAGGAGCTCACATTTTACATCACGTGGCCACACAACACAGTAGTATACAGCAGTAAACAAAAATGTCCTTAAAACCAAGTGCCCCTATTAGGCTTTTTTGGATATTATATTTAATGTAGATGGTAATGTAAAAGGTCTGCAAAGTATCACAGATCAAAGCCAACTTTGACCAATTTTTTAACTGCCTGAAATGAGTAGTCAGTAATTCGTCCTACTTTCTGCACAAACTTTGCATAATGCCCATCTATGGTCTGCATTGGCTGTCTGTGAACCACGTCTACTTTTACCCGTCCTCAAACACTGTAGTTGTAGCTGAGACTGGAAAAGTTTTCGTGTTGTCGACATGTTGAGAAGATGCTGTTTTCAGTGCTGCAAAAGCATATCCACTTATCCAAAGGATGAGATTGATACTGTAAAACCGACACCATCATTACTGTTCGTATCACGGTGTATCGAGTGTTGTGGAAGCCTCCGGAGCTGAAATTTAGATATGGTAATGAGCGGTTTGTTTTCGGCACACACTGTAATTGGTAGACCAATCACAACAGATTGGACCTTCTTGACCAATCAGAGCAGAGTAGACCAATCACAACAGACTGGGCCACCTGACCAATCAGAACAGAGTAGATTCCTGGAAAGGAGGGGTTTAGAGACCAGAAAAACGATTACAAATGTTATTATTGAAATTAATTTTCTTTCTTGAAATAAAATATAAATATTAGTTGAAAAAATTAAATGTTGCCTTGTCAAATAACTGACATTACTAAAACTAAAACTGAAAAAATAAATCTATTGAAATATAAAAAAAGAATGAAAAGGACAAAAGTACTAAAACTTAAACTAATACGAAAAACTAAAAATATACGCTATATACTACAATTATATGTAAACAATGCTAAAATAACACTGCCTTAAATATGTTTTTCTCCCTGTTCCATATGATCAAATGTGGTGTGTTTCATTCATCTTTGCAGCTGGACACAGGGAAAACATTTCAGGCTAAGATGAGGTTTGACACGGATGTGGAGCTCACTTACTTCCATAACGGTGGCATCCTCAACTACATGATTCGCAAGATGTCTGAAAATTAAGACGGAAAGGACGCCCTCTTCAGGACATTCCACTCTAAACGCACATATCCACCATCTACATGTTTTGTCCTGACAGTGTTTCTGTTTTTTCTTTAAGAACCAATTAATTTGTTGTTTACTTTTAAGTGTTCTGTAATGTTTGCTGTCAACATCAAAATAGTTTGCATAATGTTGTGTGATACACGTTTACTTCTCTTCAGTATCTCTGAAAGGTGCAGTTTTTGATCCTGATGTTGTGCAGATGATGATTATATTGGTTTGGTGGAGGCTCAGTGGGATTGAAGGGGAAGTATGAAAGCATTAGATGTTGCCAAGTGACAAGTTGAACTTCCTCCATTCTAACCCTATCTCGGCACTGCCAAACTGAAGTCGCATTCTCGCCTTCCTTGTTTAGATGACATCAAATGATAAATTAATATCTTATAATCGTATTAATTACTGTACTTAAACTAAACTTTGACACAATTTCTTTACAGGTTATCTGCTTATATAATAATGCTTTTTGTTAATTATAATACCGGTAGTTAAAAATTGTGCACAATGATTGTTTACCAATGATTCCGTTTCATATTTTTTTCTTTCAGAAGTCACATAATGGCATTACTTTTAGATTGACATACTGAAGAAAATTTGGACTTAAAGCCTTTATGTATAATACTTTATAAAAGTATTCTAAATGTACATTATAATGCATTATATATTTTCAGAAATCATTGTTACCAAAGTTAAAATGCATTACAATATTTACAGATTCCTTGTTGCATCTGAAATTGGTTTATTGTCATGTGTTTTAATGCATTATGCTTTCTGAAGGTGTAACATTGAATAGATAAGTATTATAACTGATTACAATTGCTCGTGATAAGGTGCATCACAAGGCATAATTAATGCATTAAAATACTTTTATAATGCGTAATATGAAGGCTTTAAATTTGTTGCTCTCTGCAAACAAATATTGCATTGGATAAATTAATTTAACAACTGTTGAATATGAACTCGCCTATCATACTCTACATTTGAAAGTGCCTATTTGTTCCCAGATTGTGTGTTGAATCACTTGTGCGCCTATTATTCCGGTCTTTATTTCTTGTGTCTTGCATTCCGGTGCAAAGTGACTAAAAACAAAATCCATCCGAAGTTGAGTTCACAACTTTCTTGCTGCTCGTCTGTAAAATGTAATGACGCAGTGCTTGGAATCAGATGCGGGTTTGCTAAACGGACCTTATTCAGATCAGCGTCATGACAGGTAGTATGAAAGCGAGGCACTTGTTGTGTTTTCAAATCTGTATATAAAGCTCACTACACTTATAATTTCCCACAGTTCATATTGTCTTGAGTTTTTTGTCTACTGAAATTTCTTGGAAAGATTTTTTATAGTGTTTCATCAGCAGAACAATCCAAAAACATAACAGTAGCCTACTTAACCAACTGAAGAGTAGGCTACGTATGCCTCGCTTTCATAACCTTTAAAAATCAAAGATGGCGCTGCTGTGAATAAGGCTATGGAATAAGGTCTTGTCTAGGCCAGGGGTTCCCAAACTTTTCCATGACAAGGCCCCCCAAATATCACTAGGTTCTGGCCAAGGCCCAACTTTTTGCCGGATGTGTTATTGAACCTATCGACAATACTACGGCAAATGTAGAAAAAAATAAAATAAATAGATGAACATCAGATTATGTGATGGTGTTTGATACCAGGCCAGCCAATCAGAAAGATTATAGAGATGCACCGATTACAATTTTCTAGGCCAATTACGATTTTTCATTGAGTTTGACCTGCCGATAGATTTTAGCCGATTATTTTTTCTAACCACTTTACAGCACACACAAAATATTTAATTTCTCTATATATATATTTACCCAAACTGAATAATAAAAACTAGTTTAAATGGGTAAATTTTCTATAGGCCTATAAATCTTCATTTTCTTTTTTGACATACCGTTCTTGTTAAAACAGTAGACATGCAAATTATGTGCATTTTAGGAATTTTTTGTGTGAAATCATATTTATTTTGTCCATCAAAAGTGTGCTTTCACTTTAATTGAGCGTGAGCAGCGCAGCAAAGATCGGTGCCGAAACCCTTTCACTGCTGCTCATGCGCTGCTCCTGCTCGCGGTGTGAAACGGTCGTAATTAACAGGTTTTCTACATCTGCGGAACGTGTGCACGTGTGAAGCTGATGTTGTGCGATGTTAATCATGCAGCGCCCATTTGACAGCCATATGTCAGACTGATCGGCCAATCGCTGGTCATGGCGGATCACGTGAAAATCGGCCAATTCCGTCACCAGCCAGTCAATCGGTGCATCTCTAAAAGATTAGCATTAAAAGTACAATGTTCAGATAGGCTATGCGACAAATTATTATAATGCATAACAATACTCATAATAATATAAATGTTTTATAGCTTTTTTTTCCCCTTTTTTCTTCTTTTTATTTTCTTCCAACTTGCTGCGGCTCCCCTAGTGCCGCGGCCCCCACTTTGAAAACCCCTGGTCTAGGCTACTCTATAATTCTCTCTGTTGAATTGTGAAAACCTTACTAAACTGTTTGGTGAAGCGCAGAGAGGGTACAACCCGGCAAAACCCGAACCCTGCTTTAGGGCAAAATACTATTCGAATATTTAGCTACGTCAGAAAAACAGACTTTTAGGTGCTCTATTGAGGTTTTGTAGTTTCAAGCCCAGACTGCCACCGTTTTGCTCTAATACTTCAGCAGTCAAATTGATTGACCTTTATTTTAATAACAGAACATTTACATGTAGTTTTTTGTGGAAACTGGCTTTATGAAAATAAACCATTAATGGAATACTTCAAATTCATCTGTGTTCCTTTGCTATGAGTCTCATGATTTTGGTTTGGGCCAAAACCTTTACCAATTACCTCAAATTTATCGAAAATCGCCTAACGCCTTTCATTTTGCTGCATCATCCGGAGGTTGCATTTGTCGGCCAACATACTGCTTAAAACTGGCCACTACATTCCAAAGTCATTAAGAAATTACAATAATTTACGCTTCACTAAATAAAAGTCAATTTTATAATGGTTACTGTTCTGAAATGACATGCACCCTCTGGAGAACGCATCATTCGAAATGAGAGATAAGATAGCTTTAGCTTTAATAAGGATTAATCTATATTTAAGTTATAATGTATGCAGTGAAGACTGTGAAGTGTTTGATAACTTATTTAATTTCTGTATATATCCTACCTGTAAGAATCTGAATATCTAAAAGCACTGCTTACAAGATTGTGTCGGTCAACAACAATTATATATTATAATGGGTCTATGTGAAGATTTATTTTAAGTTCACTTAAATTAAAAGTTCTATTTTTTAAAGCCTAATAAATGTTAAAATGTATAGCTTTCAATTATACTGTAATGCTGAATGCCTATAATTAATGGCAAAAATTGAGAAAAAAAATCCCTTTCATAGAGACATCAGTAGCAGTACTTGTTGATACTGGACTTCTTTCATAAAAAGATGCTATTAAAAATATAAAAAATATAGGCTACTGACTTTGTTGTTTTTACATTAATTTGGAGATTCAATTACAAATTATTACAATAAAATACATTTAATGTTAGATGTGATTAATAATGAATAATTATAGAAAAATTTGCGAGTAATTAGTAAATTTTGTATCGATTGCCAGCACATAAGTTGTTCCTATGTAATGACTGCAGCGGTGCATGAATTCGCTGATGTCGAGGGCTTTTACTTTGAAATACGACGTCATTTAATGGGTGGGGTTTCGACCTGGAAGTAAACAGTAAACTTCAAGCTGATCGATTTGAAACTCATGCTGACTCAGATATATTAGAAAATGTTTAACCTTACATCTGCTTATCCGTAGTGTAACAGTCACGCAAGCACAAACCACTGTTTAGACATACAGCGACAAACTTCAGTGTCACGCAGCAGCTGGTCGTGTCTGCACGTCACTCAGCACGCGCTTGTCACTGTCATAAGTTACTCACCTGCCGCGCTTTGTTAAGACTGAAAGGACATGAACGAAGAAAATTTCATCCTGAGCGAAAAATTGGTCTCGTCCTCATATGTGCGACAAGGTCTGCAGGCTCGTCGCGGTCATGAACAGCTCATCCGAGTCCTTTTACAGCAGGTAATCACTATATGATTGACAACTGCTGACTGTACATGTCCATGTGCTGGTTTGACAGAAAGAAAGAGACATGGGTCAATGTGCCATGACGCTCTTTTTTTGTCTGGACCAAATTATATATTATATAACATACATTTGATAACATTTCAAATGCATTCTATGTTGAGCACGTTTTTTTTTATTTCTGTATTTAAATGAATCTTAATTTGATTCGCTGTGCTGTGCAAAAAGTCAAACATTCTAACAAAACTTCTCTGCTTATTATTATTATTATTTATTTTTTTACTTTTGCGAAATCAGTCATGTGATGCAGAAAAAAAACATGAGCGTTGCTGACCCATGCATGGACCCATGCTGTATGCCTCTGACTCTAGCATATAAAGAGTACAGATACGGTCGGCTATATATAAGTGCAAACTGAATGTAATGTTTTAGGACACTTAATTGCATGTTAAATGCATTTAGCTGAATTTAATAGTGTTTTATTGACCCACTTAATTGGGTCAATTAGTCAATTAGTGTTTTATTGACCCACTTATTGACCTACAGAAGTTCTACTTAAGTAGAACTTAAGTACATCTTTATTTTCGTAATGATATTGTCTTTGAAATATAATGTGTTGCTGAATGTACTGACAAGCGTTTATGGCAATCAAAACTATACTTTAATGTCATTCTGTTGAAACTTGTTTGTATTAAGTACATTGTAATTAAACATTTGTAATGATTAAGTAAGTTGCAAGTTAGTACATACGCCTGGTTTCACAGACAGGGTTTAGATTAAGCCAGGATTAGGCCTTTGTTCTATTAGGACATTTACCGTAA
Source organism: Phoxinus phoxinus (assembly GCF_949152265.1). Lineage (NCBI taxonomy): Eukaryota > Metazoa > Chordata > Actinopteri > Cypriniformes > Leuciscidae > Phoxinus > Phoxinus phoxinus. The sequence continues at coordinate 9,867,864 of NC_136877.1, read as the reverse complement.
GTAGCTTTTATAAACGTGCTTTAAAAAAAACATTACTGGTATGCATCTTGAGACAAAACAATGGCATTGTATATATTTTAAGATCTGTCAGTGCAAGTTGCTTTCAGTTAAAACAGCTCATATCTTTTAAGTGATATATTGTATGTTATCTTTTTTTTTTTTTTACAGATACAGATCTCCCTCCATTTAGTTAACAACACCCAACTTTTTAGTCCCAATTAACAATTAAGTCCCGCTCTGCGTTTTTTACTTGTTCCTGAAGCCGTATCACTTGAATACGTCACAATAGGGAAGAAAAGACTATCGCAACTTCTGTTTCATGCCCACTTTAAACTAGATTTCCAAAATATTTTTTTTATCATGGTGGACACATAAATGGGTGCTTGTGACTATCAGGTTTCTCTTTCCTTGTAGGGCAAATGTCCAGAGGAGGGATGGAGTGAAAGCACCATAGAGCTCTTTCTAAATGAGCTGGCTGTCATGGACAGCAACAACTTCTTAGGGAACTGTGGTGTGGGGGAGAGAGAGGGCAGAGTCGCCTCCAGCCTGGTGGCCAGGAGACATTACAGGTTGGACACATTTAAGAAATTATTGTGAATTGTGTAAGTAACAATATATCATGTCACAAGATATCACAATACAAAAATGCAACGACAGTTAGTCTATAGTTATCACAGGTTTAATTAAGCATCAAATATGGTAAACCCAGAGGGTCACACATTTGCACTTGCTATTTCTATTCTGGTGTCGCCATTTCAGTGTACATGGGGAAGAAGTACCGAGTCCAAACCTACTGATTTCATACCAAATTTAGGATTTTTATGAACAGTCCTTATTGTCATTTGTTTATCATATGTCTTAGAAGTAATAATTTAAAAACGTACAATTTTAAATTTGGATTTGTTTAAAGTATCGCATTGTGAAATTAGTATTGTGTATCGAACCAAATCGTGACATGAGTGTATTGTTACTAATAATTATTGTGCCCCCCTATTATGCTTTTTCAGATATTACTTTTCATGTAGTGTGTATTGTATTATAGTAGTTGTTTGCGAATGTAAAAGGTCTGCAAAGTTTCAAAGATCAAAGTGCAGATAAATGGAGTTAATGTCTACTTCCTGCAAAAACCATAGGTTTGTAGCACATTTGCATAATGCCAGCGTATGGTCTTCATTGGCTGCCTGCAAACAGCATCTATTTTGCCCCGCCCTCAAACACTGTAGTTGTAGCTGAGACTGGAAGAGTTTGGTTCGTGTTGTTCAACATGTTGAGAAGATGCTGTTTTCTGTCCTGCTAAAGCAAATCCACTTTGCATACACTTTGCATGATGAGGACTCGGGCTTGAATAGATACAGTAAAACCAACACCATTGTTACTGTTTGTACCACTGCATCAAGTGCTGTTTGTGTAGCCGTGACAACGAAACACGTGCATGCGCGCCTGCGTTAAGAGCGCTTGTTGCTCCGTGTGCGCTGATGCGCTCATCCTGTTGACATTTCCAAATGCCTTCCTACAGTTGCTTAATAAAAGCGGGCTTTCCACACAAACAAACGTACATGTGTCATTAGTATGAGACATTTTTTTTATTTTAACTGTCGGTCTCAGGTCGGGCTCGGACATAAATATCTTAATGCCTGTCGGGCTCGGGTCGGGTTCGGTTACTGCTCTGTCGGACGTGGGCTGGGCTCCCGATCCGCATCCTGCATCATTAGCCAACTAATGGTCGGAAGTTCCATTGAATTCTATTGGTAACGATGGAACTCGCGACCATAGGTGGCTGTGGGAAACGAAACCTACAGCAGAGTAGACCAATCATAACAGACTGATCTGTCTGACCAATCAGAGCAAAGTAGGCTCTCGGAAAAGAGGGGTTTAGAGAGACCGGATCCTTGATCAAACCGTTTCAGACACTGTGAGAAAAGAAATGGTGCTGCAATGTTTCTTATGAGAAAATTAAAGTGTTTTTTGAACTTGGATGCATGTAAACCTATTGTAGGAGGCCTCCAAAACAAAACTAGGAACCTTTAAAATAGCACAATATGGCCAATTTATTAATAGTATATATTTTATGTTTTTTTTTTTTTTTTTTTTTTTTTAAACAATAATCTGCCTTTTACTATAAGGCTTTGGTGTTTTTCCCCTCAGACTGATCCATGGAATCGGCCGATCGGGTGACATTGCTGCTGTTCAGCCTAAGGCGGCTGGTTCCAGCCTCTTGAATAAAATCACTAATTCAGTAGTTCTGGATGTGCTGAAGTTTACAGGTACTTTCTGCGATGTTTTATTTAACAACATGCTTGGTAATGGGACACATCACTAAGCAGAACAAACAAGCAAACAGCAAGCCTTCACTTATTATCCAGTGTTTTTGTGCTTTTTTGCAACTGTTTTCACAGGTGTTAGGAGTGTGTCCTCGTGCTTTGTGGTCCCCATGGCGACAGGAATGAGTCTCACGTTGTGTTTCCTCACCCTGAGACACAGGAGGCCAGGAGCGCGATACATCCTCTGGCCTCGCATTGACCAGAAGTCCTGTTTCAAATCCATGGTGACTGCTGGTAAGATTCCCTGAGGGCCAGTATCCAATACAGCCCACCACAGAGAACACATGTTTATCTATATACTATTGTAGGTTATATTGAATTAGCTTTTATATTTATTTTTTTATATTTCGTTTTAATTTTAGTTTCAGTTATTTTGTTATATGCTTTTGTAATTTTTGTTATTTAAAAAATATATATTTCTTGGTAACACTTTATTTTACAGTGTCCTTGTTACATAATTAGTAGTTACTATAGTTACTATAATATGTTACTATAGTTACTATAATAATAATTCTGCATAATTGCATGCAACTAACCCTAAACCAAACCCAAATCCTAACCATAACCCTATAGTAAGTACATGTATTTAATTAATATTACTCGGTACTTAAATGTATAATTGCACTGTAACAAGGACACCTTAAAATAAAGTGTAACTCTTTAGGACCCACTTAATATTAAGGGTCTTTACCTACTGTGTACTAAGATTTAAATTAAGCCTTTGATACAATGCACTTATTGTGAACATACATGTTTTTACTTTGCACATATAAAAAAAAAAATACCTACATGTAATTACGGCTGTAATTAATTTCTGTAATTGCATCTTCAATTACACTTTTGACCCTTCCCTGAGTCCCTAATCTTATCCCGTATCCCCCTCAGTAGCATCAAAAGTGTTTTGCAATACAACATGATCAGAATAAGTACATTGTAGTTAAAGACACCTAATATAAAGTGGGACCCGAATATGTCACAGTTGACCCTCATGGTGCTTTTCCTTTATATTAGTGTAGAAAATAATGTTAAAATTGACTCTTTTCACAATCAAATGTTTTCCAACTTTTGAAAGGGTTTGAACCTGTGGTGATAGAGAATGTTTTGGAAGGAGATGAGCTGAGAACAAACATGGAGGAAGTGGAGAGGAAGATTGAGGAGTTGGGTGCTAAAAACATCCTCTGTGTCCATTCCACAACGTCCTGTTTTGCGCCACGTGTCCCTGACAGGTCAGTTTCTTTACTAAAACAAATCTTGAGCCTGCGAAGTTTCCGTAAGCATGTAGACAGAAAGTTTAAAGGAACAGTTCACCAAAAAAAGAAAATTCTGTCATCATTTACTCACTAACAATCCGATCCCATATTATTTTAGAGGTATATACATATATTGTATAATCAATTAGCATAGTCACTTTATTTTGTTTCTTTTTACAGGCTAGAGGATCTTGCTGTTCTGTGTGCCAAGCACGATATTCCTCACATAGTCAATAATGCCTATGGAATGCAATCATCCAAATGTATGCACCTTATTCAGCAGGTAACATACTTTTTTGTGTAAATTTACTGCAATAATTTACTTTATTTCAATGAAACCAAATTGGCTTATGATGTGTTTTTAAAGGGGGCTCGCGTTGGGAGAATCGATGCCTTTGTCCAAAGTCTTGATAAAAACTTCATGGTCCCAGTTGGCGGTGCCATCATCGCAGGGTTTGATGAGAGCTTCATTATGGAGATCAGTAGGATGTACCCTGGTATGCATATTTTCTTTCAACATTAAATATGTTGTAGATGTGTGATCTGTTACAAACTTAATGTCTGAAGTCAGACATTTGCAGTTGCAATTGAAGTGTCTGAAATACAAGACTAAAAGACTGCTATCCCTTTAAACATACTGAATATTTACTGTAAAAAGTGGTCTGCCTGAATGTGTATTTTTCATACTCCATTTATTTCCTCTTGCACGTACACTATCTCTAGAAATCTAGGAAGAGTTTTTGTTTGTGCAGTGTGCCTCTTCAGAACTGCTCTCTGCTGGCTCCCACATATCCCTCCCACTTTTTCTGCACTGCAGAGGAAATCCCAAACACTCCTAATACTATTGATTCACTGAGTGTGCTAGAGTGAGTTAGACAGTGGAAAACGCTTGTAATTTGGTCCATTGTCAAACAAGTGAATGCTGATTATGAATTTTACTGCAGAGGTTATCAAATCCAAAGGATATGCACCACTATAAGGGAATGAACCAGTATTTAAATTCAGGCTGATACGACAAGCAGATAATAATTTTCATGTTATTGCCAATAACTAACTATCATTCTATAATGTTGTCTAAACAACTAAAAAATAAATGCTTAAAACTACAATCGGTTGTTTCAAATGCTGCAAGCGAATTTAGGCATCACAACATTATATTGTACAGGACATAATTTTTTTTATTAATTTAGAGATTTTATTAAAGGACCTATATTATGTTTTTTTTGTTTTTGTTTACATTTTCAACTTTCTTTAGTTTGTAATGTTACTGTTTGCACATGAAACCGGTCTGCAAAGTTACAAATCACAAAGTCAGTCTGAAGGCAGTTATTCTCTATATCAGTAAGCTCCTGAACTCTCGGAAACGCCTCCCGATTGTAGTCTTGAGTTTTCTTCCGGAAACGAACGTCATAATTGTCAGGCGTTGCTTGTATTGAAGCACACAAAAAAAAAAAAAGTTGAGAAAAAAAAAAAAGTCTTTATTATAATCCACTAACTAAAACTCAGAAGATCGCTGCAGAATAATGTAACACAACCATATAACATGGACGAGACCGGACAATGGAAGACAGGAAATTAAATACACAGAGGATGACTGAAACAGAACAGGTGTTTACTAATTAGGAAACAAGGAGATTAACAAGGAACTAAGGAAAACGGGAACACAGACACTAAACAAAAAAGAGCATACATGTGACAGAAATGTTCCTCATTTAAATAATTTCCGCCCAAGGCGTATGCAAAATAAAGGGAATGAGGCCCGGTTGAGTTGCGGTTGTAGTGTGTTAAAATGCGCGGTTATGGTAAAGGGCGTGGCTTTTCAGAAGGAGGGGCTTCATAGAGACCGGAACAAAGCGTTACTGACAGACTGGGAAAGGAGGTGCTGCAACAATGTAAAAATATGTGAAGAATAATGTGTTTTTGAACATTCAAGCATGAAAACCTATTCTAGTAGAAACCAAAACCAAGACTAGAGGTCGACCGATTCATCGGTTTTGCCGATTAATCGGCACCGATTGTTGACTGGTGGAACTATCGTTATCGGCAAAAATATATACCGATAGTTTTTCCTGGTTGCGTCCATTGCTGGAGCGGCTGAGAAGCGCACGCTGTCATTCATTACACAGTGTCAGAGCTGAGAAGGGTCTGCTGGCACGATGCAGTACAAGAGCGGCCTCTAGAGGTGTAATAAAGACTCGTGCCCCGTGTTGTTTATTTCGACACGTGATGCTGCGTGCTGCACTGAGAGCACATGCTGCGTGGAGAGCGCTGACATCAGACGCGCGTTTAAAGCACCGACAGCTCAAATGTATGTATACAGTACATTTTGTCATATTATAAAGTGATTAATTTGTTGACTAAATGCTGCATTAGTAGAGAAAGAACAGCACAACATATGTTTGTTTGCCTTCGAGGCTAAGAGGACGCTAACATTAGTAGTACCTCAAGCGGTTAAAACACTGACAAACATAAACGTAAGTCCGACCCGAATGTTTAATGTCACAATTGTTACCTCTATTTGCATTAGTTCATATCCAGCTGATCACTTTTATGCATTAAATATGTAGAGAAGTTGCATATTTAAATCTAGAGACGTAAGCAAACTGATGTTCATACAGCCGACAGAAACATTACGAATCAGAAAAGCATTCGATTTCGTTTTTTTTTTTTTCATCTTCACATTTTAATACAAATTTTATTACTTTTTTATTAATTAAGTTGGCTTGAAAAGAACAGTTAAATAGTTACATTTTGAATGTAACTGGTTTTATTTGTTATTTAGAGTATTACTTTTTGTTTCAGTTTGAATGAATGTCTTTTATTGACTTAAATATTTATTCACATTTATATATTTATTTCATTTAGCATGTTTTCATGGTTCAATACAGTTTTTTTTTTATATATATATATAATAAAGTTCAGCACTGTTTTACTTGGAGTGTTATGTTTGTTTTTATCCAGTATCAATTTTAAAAACTATCGGTTCATTAATCGGTTATCGGCAAGTATGGCCCAACCTAGCTATCGTTATCGGTAAAATCCACTATCGGTCGACCTCTAACCAAGACTTTGTAAAAGTCCACAATAGATACCGTTTAAATTATTTTTGTTTTTAAAGATCACCATTAGATCCCAGTCTAAATGCAGAAATAGGGAAAATGTTATGGTACTGGTATATCATGCATCATTATTATGTTTGTACTTGACGTTCTCTATGAACTGCAATAAAGTGTTGCAATGAGAAGCATTTCTTTAACGCATTACAATTTACTTAAGCAGTACTATTGCAAGCTGTTGATGTTTAAATCATTGAGATTACCTGCTCTTGTCCAGGTCGAGCTTCTGCTTCCCCGTCTTTAGACGTCCTCATTACGATGCTCACACTGGGGGCCAGCGGCTACAAGAAACTTCTGTCTGAGAGAAAGGTAAAAAAGCCGCTGGGCTCATAACTTCAAATTATAGCTGGGCAGTATGACTGTTAATTTAGTATTATTTATATGCTGACATAATTGAAATACTATATATTTTCAGTTTTCATTTGAATGTTTTTTTTTTTATGTAAATTTTTCCCCCCTTTTTTATTTGTTCTTTTTATATTTATAAATGGTTTTCATTTATTTTTATTTACTTTTATTTCTTAATTTAGTATTATGTATATATTCGTTTTTTTATTAATATTAAATACATATTTTTATATTTTCGGTTTTGTCATTTTTATTAGTTTTAGTTTTTTTTACATACATTTCTAAATAGTTTTCATATATTTTCTTTTTATTTCAATTTTAGTTTTATTTCAGTTTGTAATTTTAGTACTTTTTAACTTTTACTTTAGTTGGAAGCATTTAGTTTAAAGGTACAGTAAGTGATTTATTTTTTGGGGGATGGGGGATTCATTTTTATTGCTTTTTCATAGATAGGATCGCATACAGTACAATTACCCAACGGTTTCTTCACAATAAACAGAACAAAAATGTACCCTCTGAACCCCCCAGCGGTCCCCCAAATCCAAGCCACTGATCCTTGTAATAAAATTGCAATCAAAACAAATGACCTAAAAAAAAAAAAAAAAAAAAAAAAATTAATAAAAAAAAAATAGATACATAAATACAAAACGCAGATACAGACCGCAATATGAGAAACTTAGGATAAGTATAATAACACACAGATCATCAGAGGTTTACAAGTTCAAATTGTACCCCAAATTAAATTCTTCCATCTTGAAGCTTTCTTGTCAGTTCATCTGCAGCAGCTTGCAGTAACCGATTTCTGAGAAACACTGTTGAAAGTGGATCGGACCAAGTGCCACAACACATTTGTAGCCAATTAGCAGTAGGGGGCTATCAGCACTCATGATGGGGGAGGAGAGAGAGTGAGCAAGAGGAAGATTTGAAGAAAGACTGTGGAAAGAAAGATAGCTGAGAGACATTACAAAAGAGAAAAGATCAGAGGAATATATCACTGGAAAAAGAAGGATGATCAGGCAAGAGTTTTAGGATTCACATTAATATTAGAAAAGCTTTCCAGCGCTGGAGAGACAGAAGCAGGAAATGGAAAACGGTTGCAGAGGTTGCGTTGTTTCTGCTCCAAAAACTTTGGTTTTTGCTGTGTTTCACAGAACCAAGATATGCTGGTGTTGTAATGTTAGCTACAGTAACAGGACAGTTTTGAGTGTCATAGTTCACCTGGAGCTCGTGTGCTGCTGGTGTCTAACAAAATACTCTTGCTTGTATATACTCCGGTGTAATGTTTCTTCATTTTTTTTCTTCCTTGTTGTTCGTTCATCATCTTCGCTTTATTTTGCAAAACATTATTTTGCTTTACTTCAGCTATGATAAAGAGACATCCACTCTTGGATTGCGTGTTTGTGCAATGAAGGGATGGGTGTGTTTGTTTGCGTTGATTTCAAATATCTGCAGTGTTTTTCAGAAATCGCTTTACGCACCTTTAACCAATATAAAGTCATTCTGTGGCCCCCTTGGAAGTTTACTGAGGCCCCCTGGTTGAGAACCACTGGCAGGTGGGAATATTATCCCAATGAGACTTGAGTACATGGAGGAAAATACCATTAGCCATTATGTGAGAAAGAACTTAATGGGATATTGATTTACTGCTAATGCATCCGGATTATTAATAATTTACCACCTTTGTTGATCATATAAGATGTTCTCTGTGTTTTAGCCAAAAGAGAAAGAATATTTGGACTGTCCCTATGAGAAAAAGGAAATGCACTTTAGCATACTTTTCAAAAAGAGTACTTGTTACAAACTGAATGTAATTTTCCAACACTTATTTACATGTTAATTCCAATTAAATCAAAATGTATTCTAGTTTAAATTTATATTAAATGCACTCATTCAAGCCCACAATGCACCGCAATAACGAGTGTACAACCAATGTATGCTGAACGGCTACACTCTAAAAAAAAAGTGGTTCTTTAGCGGTTCTTCAGGTGTTCTTTGCAGTGCTTATGGTGCTATATAGCACCACTGCCATTTTAAGAACCTGTTAAGCCCAGTTTGGTTCTTCAGCGGTTCTTCAGTGGTTCTTTGGGGTGGTTAAGGTGCTCTTATGGTTCTACATAGCACCATTTGAACAAGGTGAGGTGCTATTTGGCACTTAAAGGGATAGTTCACCCAAAAATGAAAATTCTGTCATCATTTACTCACCCTCAAGTTGTTTCAAACCTGTAAGAGTTTCTTTCTTCTGCTGAACACAAAAGAAGATATTTTGAAGAATGTTGGAGACCAGACAGTTGCTGGACCCCATTGACTTCCATAGTATCTTTTTTTCCTACTATGGAAGTCAATGGGGTCCAGCAACTGTCTGGTCACCAACATTCTTCAAAATATCTTCTTTTGTGTTCAGCAGAAGAAAGAAACTCATACAGGTTTGAAACAACTTGAGGGTGAGTAAATGATGACAGAATTTTCATTTTTGGGTGAACTATCCCTTTAAAGTGGTTCCCCTATGATTACAAGCCAATTAACCACTTTTATTGCTATATAGCACCATTTTTGTTTAGAGTGTAGAGAATACCCATAATGCACAATGAGAGTCGCGCGTTGAAATAATTCCTGCGTTTGACCGGAAGATGCTGTCCGCAGCTGAATCATCCATTTTCCAAACCGCTGGTCCAATTTGGCTATAGCGTAATATACAGGTAAATTGTTCAATTAAGGTTTAAACATAGTTTTCATGACAGAGTTCTAAATCTTTTCATCTTACAACTGGAGCTGCCAGTTTGCTATGCAAAAGCGGCAGCCCTTCCTGTGCACTCAGTGTCCGAATTCTCTCACTTGCTTTCATTCACTCCTTCAAGTGGACTATATTAGTGGAGTAATGTAGGGAATAGTGAATGAGTGTATAGGGGACGATTTCGAACACAGCTCTCAGGTCCACGGAAGTGCTCAGGTCTGCGACCGAGGACCAAGGTGGAGCTGAAGGGAAGGAGGAGCCTGATGAAGTCAAAGGGGTGGAGGGATGAAGTGCAGCTGATGCCCTGGAAGTCCATGGCGCTGGCAGTGCAACGACTGACCAAGGCAGAGCCGGAGGGATGAGGGAGCCCGGTGGAGTCGAATGGGCGAGGAGCCAGAGTCGAATGGGCGAGGAGCCAGGGTCGACAGGCCGAGATGGAGTGATGGGCAAGGAAGTTCTAGGTGGAGCTAGTGGGTTGACTCTCCTGAGCTGGATTGTCAAACTCGAGGACCATAGCGCATCCTGGAGGGGAGGCGGAGCCAGCGTGGAAGGAGCCCAAGGGCTTAGAGAAGACAGTGCAGACAGGGCAGGAGGACTTGGTAGCGCAAACATGATTTTCAAAGACAACTCTCTTGAATAACACTCTTGGTTGACACAGAACATGTAGACATCTCTTAAACGATCCGCTTGGCTGACAGGGAACAGGCATACAGTTTTTACTAGGCAGACTTAAAACTTTCAGAAGAGATGGGAGAAGTAGGCTTGGTGGGAACACTATCAATCGTAATCAGATCGTAAATGGGGAACCATTGTGGAAAAGGACCCATTCCACTTAGTCTTTAAAGCTCCCTGGAGGCTCATCTTCGGGCAGGCGCATCCTGGTCTTTTCATTGATGCCTGCCTGGAAAAACACACGCAGGCTTGTGTCGTCATATTGAACCAGATGTTGTAGCTCAGAGAACGCTTGTGTGTGCACCTCCAGGGATTGGTTCCCCTGTGAGAGCAGGAGGATTATGACCGCTGCTAAATCCATAGTCGGTCCGATCTTCTGTCACGTATGGTTGAGCCAAAGATACCAAAATAAACAGGATTCTAGTGCAGCAGTCCGGTGTTTAATAACGGATAACAAAGACGTGATCGGACAAAGAACTGAACAGAACAGGGCATAAATAACAGAGTGAACTAATCAAGCAAAACAACACCAGTTGTACGCTAATCAATCAGTAACCAAGGAGACAAATGACGAAAAACCAACTCATAGTAACATGTATCAGAACCCTGACAATTACAAAGTACCAATTTTAAGTGTACTTAAGTCTGTTAAGACAGTCATGAAAGTGTACTCTCCTTAAGTACACTTAAGTGGCCTTTTATTTAATTGATCTGCAAGTACAGTTTTTTTCAATATCTACTTTTTTAAAGTGTATTTAAAGTGTACATTTCATATTTACCTTTATTTAAAGTGCACATTCAAAGCATTTTCACAGGGTTGATTGTCTGTATTTTTACTTTTTTAACATTTCAACATTTTATTCTGTTCAAAAATTCTATAGTCTTGAGGGTGATTGCTGGGGCATTGGTGCTTGGTTGCTAGGGTTTTCCATCTGGTTGCTAGGATGAATTTCATTTGCATAATGTGGGCTGCTGCATAATATGAACAGTCAAAGACAGCAGGTTATTGTCTCTGTGTTTTCATACTGTCTTACTAACAGCATCATAATAGGGGGCCGTAACCTCTTACAGTTCATTTATAATTGATCCCAGTGGTGGACCCATAACTCTGCCAGCACAGCTGATTCTGTTGACGCAATTACATTACAGCTTCAGATGGGAAAGCAGGCTGCGTGTTTGCCTGGAAAGGAGAGAGCTAGGGGGGCTGGAGAATGATGCAGGTGGTGGGTGTACTGAAGGCCAACAGACAGAAATGCTACATTAGCAGAAAACAGAATGTGCGACAGAAAAAGGTGTGTAAAGTGGAGTGTGGAAAGCTATTTATAACTGGAGTTTTGTATGGCCCACAGGAGCTGTACAGCCACCTGGCACAGGAGCTGAAAGCTCTAGCTGAGAGGCATGGGGAGAGACTGCTGCATACGCCACACAATCCAATATCACTGGGTGAGAAATAATACATAATGTATAGTGCCGTGTCATATGAGCAAGAAGGCTGCTGCTGCTTTTATAAAACAGTTTAATGAACAAGTATTGTTTGATTTTAAATGAAAATAGTTTCAAAAGTATTTGCATGTCGCACAAAGGGTCAAGGTTTGGTTGGTTAGTATAAACCTGTTAGCCCCTGCTGGTTGATACTGTAACAACACCATCTGACTGCAAAGAGCATCTCTGCATTTTTATCTATTTACAACTTCAAATGTGATCATGTATTTTGACAGAATTTTTTCTTTTTCTTTTGCATGCAACATTTAACACACACGTTGGGTTTCCTTTGGGATTTTCCATAGACATAAAGGTTATATGGCTCCTTAAGAGTTCTTGTGGTGCTATCAGTCAATTAGCCTTTTGTGAAACCTAGTTGTATTAATATAAATATAATATGATTAATAAAAAAAATAAAAAAAACACTTCAGTTCACTTTTAAAAAGTGCACTTTAAAATCATCAAGTTAATAGGTTTACTTTAAGTAGATTTTAAATCAGTATTTTTTAATAATATTTTACCATGCTTTAATGTACACTTACTTTGATGTGACTAACATACTAAAATCAAAATGTACTTGATTATAAATTTAACTGTAGTGTGTTATTCAATATTACATTTAAAGTTTATATATATTAAATGTACTAAATTGGAACTTAATTTCAAATGTGTAATTAAAAATATATATTTAAATACATGACATATACTTTAATGTAATTTCTATTGAAACTTGTAATTTAGTTATATACTGTAAATGCTCGTCAGTATATTCAGCAGTACACTTTAACCACATTTCAAAGACAATAGAAGTAATTGTAAAATGACATATAAAGATGTACTTAAGTCCTACTTAAAAATAAATTCTGTCGTCATTTTCTCACCCTCAAATTGTTTCAAACCTGTATGAATTTCTTTCTTCTGCTGAACACAAAAGAAGATATTTTGAAGAATGTCGGTAACCAAACAGTTGATGTACATCATTGACTTCCATAGTATTTTTTTTCCTACATCAACTGTCTGGTTACCAACATTCTTCATAATATCTTTCTTTGTGTTCAGCAGAGCTGTTGTTCAGCCTTCAACTTGAGGGTGAGAAAATGACGACAGAATTTATTTTTAAGTGAACTATTCCTTTAAGTTGGTTAGAAAAGCACTGCAAAGTTCAGCTAATTGTATTTAATTTAAATTGAAAAAAATAATTTTTAGTTAGATTTCAGTTAAGCAATTAATCTTTTTCAAACTATTTTCAAACTAAAACAAATCTACAAAAGTGCAAATGTATATGAAAAGTTGTCTGATGTTGTTCCTATATGGAGACAGATTAGAATCATTAATAATTCACGCAGAAAACCTGATTTACACATGCGTAGACAATTTCACATGCATAAAACCTAATTCACGTACACACAAAAAAAATTCACGTGCGTGGAAATTTTTTCACCCCACAAAAACCAATTCACATGCGCAAAATAAATTTATATATTCATAAAATACATTTCACAAATGCAAAACACAATTCGTAGATATACAACTGTGTGCAAAAACCTTTGAGTGTTTAAAATGTACGAGTTTATCCCTGAATGTGGACGTGCAATCGTCATTCACGTGTGAATCGCCTCGGATGTGTGTGTGTGTGTTTTTGAGACTTTCCTGGCAGAGCTTTTGACCCACGCGGATCAGTCGTACTCTTTATCCAATCAGATGCGAGCTTACCATTCAACCAATCATATATGGAATCCCCTGAGAGTGCATTCTAGGAGCACGGTTCTGCGCACCATTTGCGCAATACAGATTAATTAGAACGGAAATGAAGCCTCAATGAAGCTTTCAATCCAGCATGGCGAACGAAGAACGGGTACGAGTTTAGTTTATTTAATAAAAGTCTGAGTATACACGGTTTATCGTTTACTCCAGGGGTGCCCAATCCTACTCCTGGCGATCGACTGCCCTGCACAGTTCATCTCCAACCCTAATCAAACACACCTGAAGCAACCAATTAAGGTCTTCAGAGCACGTCAGGATCACTTGAAAATTAAAGGCAGGTGTGTTTGATTAGGGTTGGAGATTAACTGTGCAGGACAGTAGTGGTGGGCAGATCGAGGCTTCGTTAAGCAATGAAACAGTTGAACCAAATGTGCCATATTGTTTCGAGGCTTCGAATCAATCCGACACCCGTCTCCACGGTGACACCTAGTGGTCACTTGCAGGTGTTGATCCTGAAACAACCTTGACGAGCCATTAAAAAAATGTGTTGTTTTTTTATTATTGTATTTTTCTAATATGTGACACTTGTAACCTATAGGCTCATCATCACTGTGCATAATGTTATTTTGGTCCTGCAAAATGAATATTAATAAAGGAAATCAAGCCACAATGTCTCACTTTTTTAGAGATTTTTATTCAAAAATATTAATTTCTCTGCTGTGGAAGGACTTGGGAAAAAATCCTCTCACAAGGGACACTTGTTGCTGGCATGCAACGAAATGTTTTAGCTAGGACATACAAATGAGGAAAGATTACTGCTCTCTCTTTCCAGTAAGTTAGTGGATCATGAGTTCTGGGCATCTATCTATCCAAATCTATCTATCTATGTATCTATCTATATGAATCTATCTATGTATCTAGATATGCATCTATAATCTATCTATGTACCTAGATATGCATCTATAATCTATCTATGTATTTATATATGTAGACTATCTATAGCCTATTTGTATCTATCTATTAATCTAGCTGTCTATATTTATATCTATCTATTGATGTGTCACTATGTAGGCTATACTCTGTCTGTCTCTAGCCTATCAGTCAATGTGTTGTGTAAATTTAAATGTAAGCCTAGCCTATAGCTAACTAATCAAATCGCACTATGTCACTATATCACCAAAAATCCGCTATCTCAAAATCAAACTGTAAACGATAAACCGTGTACACTCAGACTTTTATTAAATAAACTAAACTCGTACTCGTTCTTCGTTCGCCATGCTGGATTGAAAGCTTCATTGAGGCTTCATTTCCGTTCGAATTAATCGGTATTGCGCAAATGGTGCGCAGAACCGTGCTCCTCGAATGCACTCTCAGGGGATTCCATATATGATTGGTTGAATGGTAAGCTCGCATCTGATTGGCTAAAGAGTACGACTGATCCGCGTGGGTCAAAAGCTCTGCCAGGAAAGTCTCAAAAACACACACACACACACATCCGAGGCGATTCACACGTGAATGACGATTGCACGTCCACATTCAGGGATAAACTCGTACATTTTAAACACTCAAAGGTTTTTGCACACAGTTGTATATCTACGAATTGTGTTTTGCATTTGTGAAATGTATTTTATGAATATATTAATTTATTTTGCGCATGTGAATTGGTTTTTGTGGGGAAACATTTTTTCCACGCACGTGAATTTTTTTTGTGTGTACGGGAATTAGGTTTCATGCATGTGAAATTGTCTACGCATGTGTAAATCAGGTTTTCTGCGTGAATTATTAATGATTCTAATCTGTCTCCATATTCCTATGCACTCCAGCTATGTCACTGAACCGTCTCCAGACAGACAGTAACGCAGCAGTCACTCAGCTGGGCTCCATGCTCTTCACCAGACAGGTGTCTGGGGCCAGGTGAGCATATATACATATATGTTGTCCTCTAATTTCACTTCAAAGCAAACATTTGAAAAAGTATAGTGGATGTCTCCTCAAGTTCACGCAGATGAGAACTAAATGTGATGAACTGCAATGCCCCACGGTTTGACAAACAGAAAGTGTCTAAATACTGTTATATAATCTATAACCTAACAGTTTAACTAACTAACTAACTTTGCTTTTTTCATGAAATGTTGTGATTCAGAAGTGTGCTTGTTATCCTTATGCCACTTGAAGTATGTCTCAAAATACTTTCTGGGGTCACTGTAGCTTACAATTAACTTTGTATACTGTATACAAGCTGACTAATGGGATATTTTCACATCCCAAAGCTACATTATTTTATATTATATTATATTTTTGGTTACTATTTATTGTAAGGTGTCCTTGTTACAGTGTGATTAGACATTTAATATAGAGTTATAATATTTAACTACATGTACTTGCTATAGGGTTAGCATTAGGGTTTGGTTTAGGGTTACAGTACATGTAATCATTCATAATTTATAGTTATTACTATAATAACTACATGCAACGTGTAACAGGGACACTGTAAAATAAAGTGTTACCATATTTTCTACTGGACACTAGATGATCTGCTGAAATATTGATGAAACTTTCTTTCAGCTGTCCACTTTCATTATTTAAATGGGAGTCATTCTCATTCTTAAGGGTTTATCTTGTTGCATTATCCTCTCCACCTCCTTTTAGTCTGTCACAGACTGTGCACTTTATCTGCAGTGATAGATGTGCAATGAATAAATATGACACCATAATTTAAGATTGAACTAAATGTCAGTGAATTTGGAAAGAGCCGTGTAAAACTTTCCGAATTGGCTCATGTTTTGTTTTAGAAACTCTTTCGCCTTGAAAGAGTCTCTTTGTCCTCATTAATCTTTTAGAAGACCAGTTTAATTTATAATTTTAGTAAGAAATGAATCATTGTAGTGGTAGGATGACATGGTCCAAATTGCATAACATTAGATAAGGTACATCTTGGGTCGGTTTGTGCGTTCATCAATAGCTTACTGTAAAGTATGTTTGATACTTAGGAAATCTTTGAGAAGAGACAGTAGACAGAATAATGTTTAATGTTTCAGTAGAAATCAATGATGGTGTCACTACCATATCGATACTACTGGAAATTTTAATGTCATTCGTCCTTGTTCGTTTACATAAAGTTCATAAATAAAGAATTCTATTCTTATTCTACTTGCTCGGGTGACATATTTTTTTTAGATATACATGTTGTGGAACTTTTTTGGTGTAGTCATGCATGCAGAACACCATAGCACAAGGACATACAAATGTTGAATGTCATGTATTTAAATATATTTATAATTACACATTTGTTGTAAAGTTGCAATTTAGTATGTTAAATATATGAACTATATATTTTATTATTTTGAATAAAACAAAAGTTTATTTATTTAGCTTTATTTTACCAGGAAATAATCCCAGATTCAGAATCTCTTTTTCAAGGGAGTCCTGGCCAAGACAGCAGAGTAATAGTTCCATATTAAAAATACATTTTAGCAATTTAACATCATCTCAACATAATCACCAGCAGCACTCAGTAACAGCACATGTGCATTTAGTTCTCAAATAGTCCTTTATCCTAATTTTAAATTGTGTCATTGTCGGTAAATAGTTAAAATGTTTCGCTGATTCTGCAATTTATACCAGGAAAAAGGTGCAAACACTTTAAAGGCACTTTCACCGAAGACAGTTCGCGTTCGTGGGATATCATACATGATTTGCCCATATTGTCTAAGATAACATTTGCTGGTAGTGACTTAAGAGTCAGAAGAGAACATAAATAGGGAGGCAGTTTACAAAGTATGGCCTTAAAAATTAAAATATACCTATAGTTTATTATAATCAAGTACTTTACATGTGCTTTAGTATGTTAGTCAACACATGAAAACAAGTGTACTTCTTTAAAACATGACAGAAAATGATTAAAACAATGAGTTAACATGTTGAAACTGTTCATTTGACATTATTACAAACTTAAGTGTGGTAAGAACTTCCACTTTATTTTAAGGTGTCTTTGTTACAGTGTAATTATACATTTAAGTACTGTAATAATAATTAAATACATCATGTACTTACTAAGGTTTGGTTTAGGGTTGGTTGCATATAATTATGCATAATTTATTACAACAGTAACAACATGTAACAAGGATGCTAAAATAAGTGTTACCAATAAAATTGTACTCTCTTTAAATACATTCACATGGCCTTTTAATTAATATTATATTTTCTGCCAGTACACAGATACTATAAACAAAATCTGAGAGTGGATAATTTCAGTCAACTTCAGTCACTTGTACAGATGTAAAGCATAGTAATATTTGTCTCTTGCAGTGTTGTTTGCTTTCTCTTGCACAGAAGAAGCTACTGAACAAAACAGTGATGTTTCTGTAGGAGAAGCAATGCGGAAATTAATCGGATGGCTTGTTCATTCATGCAAAATGTTGTTGCAGGGTGGTCCCACTGGGTGTGGAACAGACCGTGAGCGGACACGCGTTCAACGGCTTCATGTCACACACAGATTCCTATCCGTGCCCGTACCTTAATGCAGCCTCCGCTATTGGAATAACCAAAGAAGATATTACATTGTGCATCAAGAGACTCGAAAAATGCCTGAAGAGCCTTAGGAAAGAAGCCTCTGCAGAGAAGAGCGAGTCAGTATCTCCTGCTGAAGATTTGAAAGACTAAACAGTCCCCTAATGCTCTGGTTGTATACAATGGTTTCATGATATTGCGGCAAGTTGATATATCAACGTATGGCCACAAATGCATCCGTTTGTTTGCTCTGTGCGTTTAGACTGTGTGTTTGAAAGCTGTGTATCCTGACTGACAATAAATACAGATTATTTCATAATTTTAAATCCTCTGGTGATTTTTTTTTTTTTAGAACATCATTGTGGTTGAATTTACAAAGAGGGAATTCTCTGTTCCAATATTAAATATCATAACTGAAATCATAACACACTAAAAGAAAGATTAAAAGAAAATTGACTGAAATGTAATGTAAATTTCACAAAGATGTAGTCTATTTATGTACCAACCCCTATTAATATCAATTAGTATCTGCAGTGTACTCTTTTGTACTGATATAATAGACAGTGCTGGTAATGACTGCAATTAAAGGGATGATTCACCCTAAAATGATTATCCCATAATTTACTCACCCTCAAGCCATCCTAGGTGTATATTACTTTCTTCTTTCAGCCAAACATAATCAGAATTATATAAAAAAAAAAAAATCCTGACTCTTCCAAGCTTTTTAATGGTAGTGAATGGGAGCTTGTTTTTGAAGTCCAAAAAAGTGCATCCATCCATCATAAAAGTAATCCATACGGCTCCAGGGGGTTAATAAAGGCCTTCTGACGCAAAGCGATGCATTTTTGTAAGAAAAATATCCATAATTATAACTTTATAAACTATAATCACTGGCTTTCGTTAATGGCCGTAAGCAGCGTTTCTAGTTCCGGCGGAAGAGAGACCTCTGACCTGACGTTACCGGAAGCCAGTGATTTATGGCATAACATCTAAAACCAGGTACGATCCTCTCCCATATGTGCCAGGCATGGTTTAATACAGTGTAAAATAATATTCAGAGCCCACTTGACCAATGCCCAACTGACTCTTCGCAGGGAGCTTGATTGACAGGTGATCTGACCAATCATACTTCGCCATCCACCATTTTGTCCAACAAAGCAGTCAGGAGAGTTACAGTAGTAGATTAACATGGGAGGATTTTAACAAAAAGTGTATTGACTCCTTTCCGCGGTTAAAACAACATTCCTTCGTATGTTCATTTATGTTTATTTGATGCTATAAATTAACTAGAAGGAAGAGATGATCAGTTCACGAGCAGCTTTAACTGAGGCTCTACACTACAGCGATCTGTCAAAGAGACACGATTCCCGACACGTTCGTACGCTAAGTATATCTTCTGTAAGTCACACTTTCGTAAGGTTGGTCTGGACCATTCGTAAGCTCTCTCTTAGCAATGTTTGAGCTCAAGACGCTAGTCGCCTCCACTGTGCAGAAGTTTAGAAATCAGCGCAGCGCAATACAAGTCAAACTATGGTATGTTGACAATGTTGTGGCTCAACAATGATTTTATGTTATGGACATTTTAAGACTAATAATAAAATATGTTCGCAATGGATACAGGCCTATTTATGAAGTTGACTTTATTTAGTATCAGAACCAATATGGTGGTAATTAGCCTAGGCTATTTCGTGACGTCATTAAAGCATTTAAGTTGGCAATCACTTTTGATAATTAAAATCTGGCAAACAATTTTGCTCTAAATGGTTAAGATCTATAAATGGGTAAGCATGGTGGTGTCCAGTAAGCGACCAACCATGGCAGCGATCCAACGTGTCCTTGTATTGAATCAAAGACGGCGCCGGCCGCGGAGCCGTTTAGTCCATGAACATTTTTTTCTAAAATTCTGCAAAAATGAAGCCCTTTTGACATTTTGCCTGACATCCTGCCAGGACCTTGGTGTGCCTGATCCGGAGGCAGCCATCTTCCTTGCTATGTCGCTCCATAGCTCTTTTTTGTTGCTGTTGCACAAGTTATTCCGAAAGCTGGAAAACAGTGTCACCTTGTGCAAGCTCACCTCGTCCAGCAAAACTTCAAGTTCCTCTGACGAGAAGCTTGGTGCCCTTTTTTTACGTTGCTTGCCCACCATATTCTGTATCTAACTCTCTCTCTCTGTTCATTGTAGATAGGTTGCTTTTTATTGAAAACATTAACCAATGGCAATCAATACCGCATTAAACAGAAGTAACTGCATGCTTGCCAATCTTACCATTAATATAAAAGTGTATTATATCATTTTTAGAAGTCGTTAAACCCATGTCAAGAAGCGGCACAAGTGGCACAACGGGATAAGGAGGGTGGATGATTAGCGAGGGATACCCGGTTCGTCTACCCGTCACAACATATCGTGTGAACATATTACTGAAAATTTGATAATTTAATTAATAGTCTATATTTTACTGCTAAATTAAACTGTTAAAATGAATGTTACTGGAATAATTTGAGGAATGTTTCATTTGCATAGAACGTGTTGTCTTTTAACGCCGTAATGCACCTTCGCGTGAAGTGGAAAATCGATTCCTGAGCAATGGATGCCAACTAATTCAGCATCTTCACTTGGGACAGCGCCTTGTAACGTCGAACGTAAGAGGCAGCGTGTTAAGAAGCTTCCTAAGGGACACTTCGGGGAACACACTTAGGAACATAAACTACTTTGGTAAGATATATCTTTCGAGTAGGGATGGCCCGATACCGATACCAGTATCGGGTATCGGCCCCATACTGAGCTCATGTACTCGTACTCGTAAAAACGCCCCGATACCAACAACTGATACCAGGCAGCGTGTGTACAGTGTTTGTGTCCAGACAAAGAAGCACTGACAACAAAGTATAATGGGGATAAAAAAGAAGGCTGTCTATGAAGTAAATGTATCATATTAGTGAAATATTAAACAAAATATAGTAACGCCTATATAGCTGTGGTGCGCGAGCTGATAAGAGAAAAACGCGCAGTGGATTGAGCGCGCCGCGGCACCGAAGCGCGAGCTGGTCGAGCGCATCAGACGTTAGTGGAAAGTTTGTAGTTCAGTCGGATATCAATGGCAAAGAAAGTAAAACGGCATGTAGCTTATTATTAACATTAACTGACCAGAGAGAGAGAGAGAGAGAGAGAGAGAGAGAGAGAGAGAGAGAGAGAGAGAGAGAGAGAGAGAGAGCACGCACTTCTGTTGAATGCTCTGGATTGCTGATCGTTCACTCGGCACGTATATTTGGATTAAAACTAAATCGTATATGTAAGTAAAACATGAACTGTTACCTTATTTATGTTTAACGACATTATTACAGGACATTTGCAGGTCAAGAAGTTACATGAACTTCAAACATCCAAAGCGCGCGCCCCGAAAACCATCGCCTCAGACGGCGCGCGAACACTGAGTGGAATTATTTCACGGATGAATTCACACAAAACTATGTAAAAACGCCCGTCTTGGCGAGTATCCTAGTAAACAAAGTATATTATATGTCAAGTGAACGTAGACAGTATAATTCAAATGGGTTCCGTGCGTTCGGTCTTAAAGGGGCAGCAGTTTAATTAATCTGCTGCTGTGTTTTAATGTTAACCAGACAAAGGATTAACTCTTGACTAAATAGGCTACCTTTTTTTGTAACTTCACAAAAAGATCCATCTATATTTAATTTATACAGTAATGAATATGCAGTGCATTAAATATATTTGATGAACAAATTAAGTTTACATTTAATAAACAAATATGATTTGACATTCTTTTGGTTTCTCTACCAATACATTTAAAAATGACAAATGCATGAATTAAATTAATTGAAAATAAAAATACAGGTATCGGTTACGGTATCGGTATCGGCGAGTACCAAAAATGAAAGTATCGGACTCGGCCTGGAAAAAGTGGTATCGGGCCATCCCTACTTTCGAGTCTTCTTAGCGCTATCGCTAAGTGTGAGCGTTATCGGGGAACCGGGCCCTTGTCTGTCCTGTCTGTCAGTGTCAGCGTGTTGTCAGTGTGCTCTCTGCTTTGCGATGTATTTTTCACTGCGTGAGAACATGGTGTGGCGTGAGAGCGGCGTAGCTTGTCGGACATAGCGACAGTAACTAAGGCGGGCGGGTCTTTGCGAACGGTCAATTGGACTCATTTTTCCAAGACAGGAATGCAGTCTGCAACTATTCACCTGCCAAACACCTGCAGATGTTTTGGAGGTGTCCACTGTTGGAAACTTTTTGGCCCAGTGAATTTGACACTCTTAAAAAAAGCTCTCAGATCTAATATAGACCCTGATCCCTTGCAAGCCCTCTTTGGGGTTTCATTTAGGCCTGCTTTGACATCGCAAGGTTGTTGCTTTTACTTTGATCTCGGCCTGATGGGCTATCCTTAAGTGGAAGAATTATTCTCCCCTGACACATGACAGGTGGATAAAGGACATTTTTGATTGTATAAGACTTAAAGTTAATAAGCTCATTCTCTGGCTCACTTAAATCCTTTTATAAGACTTGGGATCATCTTGGGATTTAGAATCAAATTAAAGGCCTATCTTGCTCACCAGTAACTGACAACGAATAATATTTGCCAGCAATTAGAATGACCTTTTTTTCTTCTTTTCTTTTTAATTTTCTTTTACCTTTTTGATTTGTTTGCTTGTTTCTTGTCCATTTGAAGGTTTAACACAAAACGTTAAATTAACAGAGTGGTTGCACAATGCAGTGTTTAAAGTCTTAACTCCACACAATAGTCCAGCGTGTTTAATAACATCTGTTCAGTGACGTGCCAGAGGAAGGTGCACAGTATCTGTTTTCACGTCAGAGGTGTTGAATCAGCTTCTCATGCTACGCTGTGATGCATTTTATGTGCAGTCCAGCAGCATTTCTGTTAATGATTTATGTCAGATCAGCCTCTGCTGTTCTCTCACTCTGTCATCTTCATCCACCGATCCCTCTGCTACTCTCCATATCCATATTCCATCTGTTCAACAGGCTAGGTCTCTTAGTAAAAAAACTCTCCTCTTACTGTTATCTTACTGTTTTGCTGACACAGATTTTTCCTTCCACTTAGGCTACACTTATCCTTTTCCTCCCATCATCAATCACTCCGTGTTTATGACTGCTCTTTAAAGGTATGGTAGGCTTTTTTTTTTTCATAAACACTTTTTGTTATACTGGTTGAAAATCCTGCTGACAATCAATAATAGAAGTGGTCTAAATATTTTAAAATGTGCATATATCTTCTGTAGAAGTCTCTGGACCAAATTTTTTTCATCCAATCATTGCATTCGGTCCGAGTCCAATGATAGGATGTCCTGCCTGCCTGTCAGCATATGTATACTTACATTTACATTTATGCATTTGGCAGACGCTTTTATCCAAAGCGACTTACATTGCAATCAAGGTACACATTTTACATTTTGTCAGTTCTTGCTTTCCCTGGGAAACGAACCCATGACCTTGGCGTTGCTAGCGCCAACACTCTACTGTTTGAGCTACAGGAAAGCCCATTCCACATATACTTCCGCGCACCAGCTCGCGCAGACATCAAACGTCATCAGGGCGTTCCATAAGGCTATGCAGAGTTGTAGACAGACAGTCACCAAGCACCACAAAGAAACAGCGTTCTCCTTTTTACAGTCACGTCATGTCGTAACCGTAATTACGAGATGACAACCTGTTCAGGTCCTCAGAATCAGATTTATGCATTTCTCTGGCTGCACGATCAATGCCGAAATGAATCTGCAGCAGTCAGGTGGTATAAGTAGGAGGCCTGTTTCGTTATTATTGTAATGTTATGTGTTTTGAGACATGAGGTAATATAACGGCATCTCTTGTGACGCTTTGCAGTATCTGCTCTGACACTGTGTGTGGCTGTGTGTTGTGTGTTTTGAAGGAGGCGAGGCTTTGGAAACGCTCTGAAGGGAGGGTGGGATCTCATGCTTTAAAAGCTAGCTTGCTAATGCTAGCCTCTCTGAAATTGCCTACCCTACCTTTAAAGCATTAGCCAAATAGGCCTCCCTGATTTACATATAAATCATACAAATATTATTTTGAATAAAATTTCAAATAATGGTATTTTATACATTGTTGCATTTCTTTTTTCAGATTTTTTTCTTTGATTCACTGAGACTAAATGAACATATTGTGTTCATCATAGTAGGTTTGGTTCCTATGAAGATTACATCCCACAATTCTGAGAAAAAAAGTCAGAATTTTAAGTTATAAACTCTATAAAGTTATAAATTTCTAAATAGTTAGAACTGCGATAACTTGCATTGCGAGTTATAAAGTCAGAATTGAGAGATAAAAAAATGCGAATAACCTTTTTTTACATTTTTTATTCCACAGCGGATACAATCTTCCATAGTTTCCAGCTTTTTTGAGTAAATTAATGAAAAATATAGGCAGCTATGAGGTGTGCAGTCACTGTAGAACTCTAAATCTATATTGTTTATCCCCAAAATTACAGATGATTTTAAAAGAAGACCACTCCAGATGTTTTACTCGTATTGTTTACTCTCAGTCATCAATATATGAGGGACGTGTCTCATTGACTTATCACATACTTTAACTTCAAGTGCTTTAAAAGCGGTAATAGAACAGGCTGCTGACAATATGTTTTTTGCATTTAGGTAATGCATTGTTTGGACAGTTAAATAGATGTTAGAATGCTGACGATTTTAAAACAGCGAGACTGCCAAACTGTCCATTAGAGTGTCAGTTTTTGGCTTTGTGTGAGTTAACAAAAGTAACTTTTAACTCATTCTAAAGCCCCGCATTTTTTAGTAATAGAAACTAATGCTGATAGCCTATTTACAATAATGTCAAGATTTTTGTACTGTCCCCCTTTTTAAAAGAAAGGAAACAATAAAAATAGGCCTAAATGGCAAAGCAGTTTTCTTGATGCCACAGAAGTTCTCTTAATGCAGAATCTGTTACTTACTCATAATCATTAAAGAAATCGCTTAAAGGGATAGTTCACCCAAAATTCTGTCATTAATTACTCACCCTCATGTCATTCCAAACCCATAAGGCTTTCGTTCATCTTCGGAATACAAATGAAGATCTTTTTAATTAAATCTGAGAGATTTCTGTCTCTCCATTGACAGCTACGCAACTACCACTTTCAAACCTCAGAAAGGTAAGACATCATTAAAATAATCCACGTGACTCCAGTGGTTTAGTGATGCGAGGCT
Source organism: Phoxinus phoxinus (assembly GCF_949152265.1). Taxonomy (NCBI): domain Eukaryota; kingdom Metazoa; phylum Chordata; class Actinopteri; order Cypriniformes; family Leuciscidae; genus Phoxinus; species Phoxinus phoxinus. The sequence goes on along the minus strand of NC_136877.1, from coordinate 9,842,525 downwards.
TTGTTTGCGCAAAACCAAACAAACAACAACATAATTTACCACTTTAGGCTAAATATAATTCACACTAAAAAAAATTATGGTTTCCATTAAGAACTGTTCACTGAATGATTTTTTGGGTGAAATAAAAATTCTGCTAATATGTTATCGCAAGTTGCAAGTAGCTTTTTTTTTTACAGTCTATGGTTGCAATATTCTGAAAATGACTGGCCTACAGCAAATCATGGTTCATGTATAACGGATCCTTAGCCTATTCCGTCCAAACATCCTGTTTTATGAGGAAATACATCATGAAAAAAATACATCACCACAGAAAAAGAAAACTGAACTGTGAGTGATTTCATGGGGGCTTTGATGGTTTTTGAAATTAGCCTACAAGAGGAAAAGTCTTTCGGTTCTCTAAAATGGAAGAGAAAATGTCTTTATTTTTCTAGAAGGATTGCATTTCAGAATTCCTGAATGAATATTGGCCAAGACCGATCTGCAGCTATAAAAGTAATCATCATCGAGACTGTTTAACCATCATCCACCGTTATTGGGCGCCCTAATAAATAAATAATTCGCGAGAGGAGCTCTGCAGCCGAACTGCTGATGTCAGGCGCTTCAGTGCTGCATTTCATACTGCAGGGTGGATGGCGACCGCGATTTTCTCCGGATTCACACATGCGAGCCTGACAAACAACATGCGGACTGTCGTGATTATATCGGCGCTAGTATTATACCTGGCCCCGTTAGGGAACACGGCGAAAAAGGTTTTTAAATGTCCGCCCTCATGTAGCTGCTCCAAGGAGTCTATCATTTGCGTCGGGTCCTCGTATGTCCCGCGATTCATTCCCAACGATGTCAGTTCACTGTAAGTCCCATCATTTTTATGTATTAGATCATTAGTGGGCTCATGTATTAATGTGCTTGAATTCAGAGCTTAGTTGGAAAATAGCATTCGCTATATTCAGTCATATTGCCTTTATAGTGTAGACTATGTAACATTATTTTGTACCAGAATTGCACTGAATGTCTCATATGGCCGATGTTTTACAGGAGTATTGTGAATGGGACATTCTCTGAGGTCAGGGAGGCGATGTTCTCACACATGCCGTCCTTACAGTTACTGTAAGTAAAGCCCATCTGACTAACCAAATGTCTATAGCATTAATGATCTTGTTAAGTGTGCTTCTCATTAACTTACATTTGTAGAAGAATTTCTAGATTTTTTATAGTAGCCTAGCCTACAAAATTGCTCAGATTTTTGTACAGAAATCCACTGTCTCCTTTTGCTGATTATAATTTCCACTTCTGAAATACAGTTTAATTTGTATTTGATATTTACAGCATGGTTGTAGTAGCGCAAAAATAAAAATTAAAGATTTAGCCAGTGCTTCACCAAATTATGCAAAACCAAAAATATTCAGTTGACCCTACTTGGGTTGGATAAACTGGAAATGGACTGCTTTCTGAATTAAAAATAGCTGTCTTAATTTAATGATGGACAATATTTTGACCTGTAAAAATACATTCAGCCCTTAGAGTAAGTATCTAGTTGCTTTAGATGCATATTGAACAATTTGTTAAACACGTTTTGCCTTCAGCTATTTAGCACTGGAATCCAATGCTCCTCAACTAAACACATGAAGGTGACATTTGGGAGGTCTATTTCCCCTCTATAGCTATTTAAAAAGTCAAAGGGACATTTGCTCTCAGAAAGTGACAGTTTTCCTCCTGTTACTTTTTGGACACTGAGAACATAGTGTCTTTTCCATTCTGTCATTGGCGTAATGTAGGATGTCAGCGATTTGAAACACTGACTTAGGGATATAGAGAGATATGTGCCTGCCCTGGCTGGCACTCATTGAGTGAGAGGGCAAGTTTTATCTGTGTATCGAAAAACTCTGTAGCAACACTCAATTTAAATAGAACTGCAATGTAAACCCTCAGAATGATAATGATCATTGGTAACGGTTGTGACTGTAAACTCTGACAGGTTGCTGAACTCCAATGCCCTCACTACAGTAAGGGATGATGCATTTTCCGGCCTTCCGCACCTGGAGTACCTGTAAGTTTTCTTTTAAGGATTATTTATGGATATAGATATCTATTGCAATACTGTTGCTATAGGAATGGAAAGTCTAAAGTATTTAAAGTAAACCATGTATGTGAGAGCAATATATTGGGAAGCTGCAAGTGATTTCTGAAGTTCTGAATATGTGTGTTCGTTTACATATTGAAGATATGCACACATTCTTTGAACATCTGAATGTATAACAGTCCTCAATGTGTTCTATATATATTTAATTAAAATGCATTTATTTTATTTTTGTACTTATTTGTATAGCCTGTTTCTCACGGAGTTTACTTTCTTAATGGTTCAGTTGATCATCCTGGTTCCATTTCATGTCCACTGACCATTATCTTTTACTCTTATTTCTCTCTCCATTCTTTAGGTTTATAGAAAACAACAAGATTGAGACAACATCAAAATACTCTTTCAGGGGACTTAGGGATTTGACGCATCTGTATGTTTTATTATAATCAATTAATGTACCGCTGCCACTCATTTGTATTGTACTTTACTCTAAAGTGTTGCTGTCTCCCTCACAGATCTTTGGCAAACAACAACATTAAAGCTTTGCCCAGAGAGCTATTCATTGATCTGGAATCATTGATAGAGTTGTGAGTCTGAACTTCTGCAAATGCTTACTTAGCATTGTAGTAGACCTTACTGAATATGATATGTTCCTTGTTTCACAGACTGGGCTTCGATTAAGCCAGGATTAGGCTTTAGTACAATTAGGATATTCTTTTAGAAAATACATTACTGGTGTGCATCTTGAGACAAAACAATGGCACTGACTTTTTTTCAGATCTGTCAGTGCAAGTTGCTTTCAGTTAAAAAAGCTCAGGCATTTTAGTCTGTGACTAGCTTAAGCCTTGTCTGTGAAACTGGGGGAAAGTCTCTATATTTAAACCTACTGAAAGGGGCACAATATATGAATCTATTCATGCTTGTTGATTGATTTTGTTCCTATGCATTTCCTTGCAGAGACCTGAGGGGCAATGTTTTTGAGTGCGACTGCCGAGCGAAATGGTTGATGATGTGGCTAAAGAGCACGAATGCCACTGTATCAGACGTCCTCTGCGCCGGCCCTGAGGAGATGAAGGGCAAACGGCTCAATGACATGGCGAGCTTGCATAACGAGTGTATCTCTACAGGTATGTGAATGAGCGTGTGTGTGTGTAAGCCTTTTCAGACTATAAATCCAATCCAGTGCTTTTTGTTTGTTGTTTACAGCTATTCACCAGTAGAAACAATTCGGTTACATTCCTAAATGCTTGTTATAGATATATGGATTTTCTGGTATTGTTTAGTCAAAATGTCAGAACTGGACTTCTGGTGAAACGACAGACTTCTCTCAGCTTATGTTATGTATGCAGGACTTCTGCAACACATTTTTGCTTTTTCGATAATCCATTACACTCAGATGCACATCACAATACAGAAGAAAAGATCTGTTGCTACTTCCATCGACTTTAAAAGCCAATGGATTGGAAACCGTTGACATTTATTCAATAAGAAGTTACTTTTATCCGAACCTCACAAGCATTTACAGCATGGGAATACAACCCCATTTCCAGAAAAGTTTTGACTTTTTGTAAAATGCAATAAAATCAAGAATATGTGATTTGTTAATTTTCTTCTGCAGACAGGCAGTCAAGCACATGCACTCTATGGTGTAGAGTTTCTAAGAAACCACTCTGTTTTAGCACATGCACAAAGAGAACTGGCATTGTCTTGTGTCCCAGGACAGATGTCATCTTGATGGCAGTATGTCTCTGTACAATCCCAATATATGCCTCCACATCAATGGTACCTTCACACATGCAAGTCACCCATACTGTTTTGCACCTGTCTGGATAGTCCCTTTCGTCTTTGAGAACGGGTTTCGGGTTGAGAACTCAATGTCCATTTTTTTCCAAAAACAAACTGAAACATGGACTCATTTGACCACAGCACATATTTCCACTGTCTTTTGGGGCATCTGAGATGAGCTCGGGCCCAGAGAACTCGGCGGTATCTCCGCATAGAATCGATGTATAGCTTTCTCTGTATGCATAACAGAGTTTCAAGTAGATTTTTTTCTTGATGCAGCGACAGACTGTTAAGTGACAATGATTTTTGAAAGTACTCCTGAGTACATGTGGCTGTACCGGTATTTAACAGAGTAGCATGATGGTTTCTTATGCAGTGACATCTGAGGGCTCAAAGGTCACGCACATACAACGGAGGTCTCATCCCTTGCCCTACACAGACAGATTTCCCTAGATTCCCTGAATATTTTCGCATTATTATGTATGGTAGATGGTGAAAGACCTAAATTCTTTGCCATCTTGCATTGAGAAAAAATATTTTTGAATTGTTTGAAAATTCTCTGATGATATTTGGCACAAAGTGGTGAGCCATGACCCATCTTTGCTTTATACCCAATAATGATACCCTCACCAATTCACCTGCTAAATTGTGGACTGTTTCAAAACACGTTCACTTGGATATTCTTTCATTTTTTCACTTTTATTTAGCCCCTGTCCCAACTTTTTGGGAAATCTTGTCTTTATACTTTTGTCAGTTAAATTAAGGTTTAAGAGAATGAACATTTAGGAAATGGGGTCGTATTTTATGGACACGTTTCATGTCTTACAAAGAATACTTTCCTTGGGTGTGTCTTAAGGGATTTCATGCAGCTAATCATGAGATACAAAACTACTACTAAGTAGTAAAGTTACTAAGGCTACGTTCACATTAATCCGGACAAAACATTTTTTTTTTAAATGCTTTTCCTCCATGTTTTGGCCTTTCATCCACACATACTGTTTTTGTCCAATATAAACTGAGCTTTTTGAAGATGCTCTCCCAAGTGGATACATTTGAAAATGCCGTTTTTGCATTGTAGTGTGGACTGAAAACGATGATGCATGTTTAGTCATGTGACACATATTGCACCATATAATGTATATATATATATATATATATATATATATATATATATATATATGGTTGTAACTGCATTGTTCTGTCTGCTATTCACTTTCATAGTGTTGCTAAAGATAAATGTTACTTCATATTACATGATTCCTGCAAAGATAACATAAAATGTACTCACAATTGCTGTCCTGCTGCAAAACACGAGGGCAAATGCCCTTTTAGACCATACATGAAATGGCGATCCAGTGGGACCTGGAAGCATCAGTAAGTAGATGGATATTTTAGTAGAATACCGTGAGAACTATATTATGTCTGGTCTCTTGGTATCACCTCAGGGAGCTTTTATGATATTTAACACATGCACAGCATGGTGATTTAAGCCACTTTTGGAAAACACTTAAAGGGATAGTTCACTTTAAAATGAAAATTCTGTCATCATATACTCACCCTCAAGTTGTTTCAAACCTGTATGAATTTCTTTCTTCTGCTGAACACAAAGGAAGATATTTTGAAAAATGTCAGTAACAAAACAGTTACCAGGTCCCATTGACTTCCATAGTAGGAAAAAAATATACTATGGAAGTCAATAGAACCTGGTAACTGTTTTGTGGACGAAGAGTGTTTTGAAATGAAAATGGCAGTTTCAAATATATGCGGATTAATATGGACATAGTCTAAGATGTCATTTTACCATATGTTGGCCAGATTTCGTTCCTCTCCACTCTGTGCCTACGGAGTCTTTGTCTGTGGACACGTTCTCCCACAAGAACGACGTGTACGTGGCCATCGCTGCTCCTAACGCAGAGAGCTGCATGGTGCTCCAATGGGACCACATCGAGATGAACTTCAGGACTTATGACAACATCACAGGTGCATTCATGGTAAAGTCACGATATTAAGGATTGTGTATGATGCAACAAATCTCATGCAGTGTGTTTTCTTTCATCTCAGGTCAATCCATTGTTGGCTGCAAGTCTGTGATTATCCAGAACCAGGTCTTTGTCATTGTTGCTCAACTCTTTGGTGGTTCCCACATCTATAAGTTTGATGAAGACCAAAGCAAGTTTACAAAGTTTCAGGACATTGAGGTATCCAAGATTTCCAAACCGAATGACATTGAGGCCTTTCAGATTGGTAACGACTGGTTCTTCATCATCGCTGACAGTTCTAAGGCTGGTCTGTCCACTCTCTACAAATGGAACGACAAGGGCTTCTACTCCTACCAGTCCCTTCATGAATGGTTTCGTGATACAGATGCAGAGTTTGTCAATCTAGATGGTAAGGCCCATCTTATCCTTGCAAGTCGTTCCCAAGTTCCGGTCATCTATCAGTGGAGCAGGAGCACTCAGAAATTTGCTTTGCAGGGTGAGATCCCTAACATGGAAGATGTAGTTGCTGTCAAGGCCTTTTGGATCAAGGAGGAGCTTTATCTGGCCATGACCCGGTACATCGGTGACTCCAAAGTCTTGCGTTGGACTGCTAAGGAGTTTTCTGAGGTTCAGGCCCTTCCTTCAAGAGGCTCCATGATCCTGCAGCCTTTTTCCTTCAAAGAGAGGAACTACCTGGCTCTGGGAAGCGACTACACCTTCTCGCAGATCTACCTGTGGGATGCTGAGAAGAAGGTTTTTGAGCGTTTCAAGGAAGTCTACATCCAGGCTCCACGTTCCTTCACCGTGGTCTCCACTGACCGGAGGGACTTCGTATTTGCCTCCAGTTTTAAGGGCAACACGCAGATCTATGAGCATATCATCATTGATCTGAGCCTTTGAGTGCTATTGTGGACACCGTTATTGAGGCACGTCTGCTCAGCAGCAACCCCTCCTTTGGCAGTTTGACTTTTTCTGGGCAATACAATTAGTGAGTTTTGTAACGAGAGAGGTCTGAGAAGCAAACGTAATATGGAATTATCAGGTTCATAGTAAAATAAGTATTACATCATGCATCTGTGTTGTTTTACATAGATTCTGGGAAGGCCCTGACATTTTTTTTGTTGTACTATATTATAATTGTTATTCCTCAATTCCTCAGCCCTGCTGAATCAGAGAACATTTCTGCCGAAAGTATGGTGCATGGACTGCGTAAAAGAGTTGCACTTGTCACCTGTAACAACCTAAATCACTCTACATAACGATATATACTGTACCTTTGAGAGCCTTTCAAATTTCTGTATGCAACAGCTGATTGCATGCATGATGTGGCTGCAACAACATTAAAAAAATACAATCTTCAGAGCTGGCATGCAGATCGACTAGTGATACAGGTGACAAATTCAGTCCTATTATCTTTCGAAATATTAAGTAATATTTTACCTCATTGTTCACCATTTATTGAAATCATCTCTTTTGACTATTTAAGTTGTAATGTCAAGGAATTAGTCGGTTAATAAGATTCACCTTTATCACATTTGGCCTATTAGGATCTGTTCAGAGTGAAGGAAATCAAAACTTGCAGAAATGTTGGTTTATGTGGTTGGGTGTATTGAATTCAAGAATGAAGCCTTTTGTGAATGGAAAAAAATGATCTATGCTTAAATATAGCGAAATTGTCAAAAGAACAAACCTTTAAAACCATCAAACATCTAATTAATACAGAAAGTGACTTAATCTTACTCATTAACTTCAACAATTTAACTGACTTTTGGAGTCAATGATTTGTTTGCTCTGTGCAATGAATGTAAACAGCTTTGTATTTTTAAGGTGCAGTGAGCGATTTCTGAGAAACTCAAGATGAAACTTCTGTTGAAAGTGGATCAGACCAAGCGCCACAACACACTTGTAGCCAATCAGCAGTAGGGGGCGTGTCCACTCATGATGGGGAGGAGAGAGAGTGAGCAAGAGGGAGATTTGAATTAGGCTCATTTTACAGACTCTGATCTTTTAATCTCGTTCATAAAATTAGACTAAACATTTTTCAAGTTATTTAGTTCATTTCAGCAGAGTATAGGGCTGGGACGGTATCGATTTTTTCTTACCGCGGTTGAAAAGCAAGAAATTCCTGTGGTATAGCAGTAAACCACTTCAATCACCTTTAAATAAACACCTTTTCCAACATGTCTTAATTACAAAAATCATATTCCATATTTATGTTTACATAATATAATGCTATTTTTTTATTTAATCTATGTTGATTATATGAAAAGTGATCAGCATGAGTAAGATAGGATCATAAGATGGGTCAGACATGATTTTGACCACTTTATTAAGTTTTATTTTGTAAAAAGCCTTTCTTTAAATTGAATTTCGTTTTGTATAAATTGTATCTTAATTTTAATCACTGTTTCATCAACTAATTGCCTGGATGTAATAAATAAGAAGCAAATGCAGCAGACATATAATCAGGACGTGGAGGCGCCGGTGCGATCTCTTGCATTGCACGTGAACTGGAGCTCGTCTCATAAATGAACCGAAACTCAGTGTATACTTGCCTCACAGACATGAGAAATAAATAGAAAGCTTGAAATGTCTACTTTTAAACAAAATTCAAAACGAAAAAGAAACAGACTACTCTCTGCTTATGTAATCCGTATGAAATGTGCATTTCGTAGAGAAGACTTTACTCTGTTTTGTCCCACAATAAATCTTTAAAAAAATCAGCTGTTGTATTGAGGATTTTATAGCGGTTGCTGTTCAGTTAATTATTTCAATGCTGTTTTACAAGCATCACCTGAGGATTTAAGAGACCTGGGCCCGTATTTATCAAGCCTCTGAGAATTACTCACAAGAACACTGCTAAGAATTGACTTAAAGGATTAGTTCACTTTTAAAAAAACTTTTGCTGATAATTTACTCACCCCCATGTCATCCAAGATGTCCATGTCTTGCTGTCTTCAGTCGAAAAGAAATTAAGGTTTTTGATGAAAACATTTCTCCATATAATGGACGTCAATGGGCACGAAACGGTTCAAGGTTCAAATGACAGTGTCAGTGCAGCTTCAAAGGGCTTTAAACGATACCAGACGATGAATAAGGGTCTTATCTAGCGAAACGTTCCGTCATTTCAAAAATAAATAAATCAGTTTTATAAGCACAAACGCTCGCCTTGCTCTGTTCTGTGATGCGCGTTTGTGACGTCATGTAATACGCAATTACATTGAAAAGGTCACGCTTCTATGAAAAGTAAAAAATGTCTGTCCTGACGAAAATGTTCTTTTAGGCTTTTTAATATTACAACACCCAGGATACGCACACGAAATGGGCATTTTAAACGATAAACTGAAATATGTAACGTCTGTGGTCCTCCTTCTGCACATTTGTAAACACTGACTCGGTACGTCAAGCGTGACCTTTTCAACGTAATCGCGTATTACGTGACGTCACGAACGCGCATCACAGAACAGAGCAAGGAGAGCATTTGTGCTTATAAAACTTAAACTTTTTTATTTATTTTTGAAATGACGGAACGTTTCGCTAGGTAAGACCCTTATTCATCGTCTGGTATCATTTAAAGCCCTTTGAAGCTGCACTGACACTGTCATTTGGACCTTGAACCGTTTGGTCCCCAGTGAAGTACATTATATGGAGAAATGTTTCCATCAAAAACCTTAATTTCTTTTCGACTGAAGAAAGAAAGACATGGACATCTTGGATGACATGGGGGGGGAGTAAATTATCAGCAACAGTTTTTTTTAAAAGTTAACTAATCCTTTAAGAGTAAAAACAAAAAAACTGCTCTAAAAAGTTAGTTATTAAGCATCTCAGTTGTAATTTAAGTGAAGTGTGCGACTAAATCTTAAGGGTCAAGATTTAGAGATAATTAACGGGAGTCTTCAGAACAGGCTCGTCCTAGTCGTCACCCTGACATGAAAGTGCGTAGAGTTAATCAGCCTATAATGAGAATGACTTATTTTATTCAGGCTTTCTTTCTTTTTGCAAAAAAATAAAGTGCAATAGGCACTCATTAGTAGGCTCAATAACGGCATGTTGAAATGATGTGCCAAATTGCATTTTTTTATTACAATGATAAAATTGTACAGTAATAATAATAATAATAATAATTCATTACATTTATATAGCGCTTTTCTCGGCACTCAAAACGCTTTACATAGAAGGGTAAATCTCCTCAATCACCACCAATGTGCAGCATCCACCTGGATGATGCGACGGCAGCCATATTGCGCCAGAACGCCCACCACACACCAGATTACTGGTGGAGAGGAGACAGTGATGAATCCAATTAGTATATATATATGAGGATGATTAGGAGGCCATGATGGACAGAGGCCACTGGGCAAATTTGGTTTGCCCAGTGGCCCAACACCCCTACTCTTTTCGAAAGACATCCTGGGATTTTTTGTGACCACAGAGAGTCAGGACCTCGGTTTAACGTCTCATCCGAAGGACGGTGCTCTTTTGACAGTATAGTGTCCCCGTCACTATACTGGGGTGTTAGGACCCACACAGACCACAGGATGAGCACCTCCTGCTGGCCACACTAACACCTCTACCAGCAGCAACCTGGTTTTCTCAGAAGGTCTCCCATCCAAGTACTATCCAGGCTCAGCCCCGCTTAGCTTCAGTGGGGGACCAGTCTTGGGCTACAGGGTGATATGGCTGCTGGGGGCCAAAGTACAGTAGCCTAGTAAAGTCAGGTTTGCAGATGTGTGTTTTATTTAGGCTATTTATTTATTTTTGTCCCTGTGCGCCGATCGGAATTCTGGGGATACAACATAGCCAATAGGCTATACTAGGGACTTTGGCCTTTAAATATCTTTGCCTCATTGGATCAGTCTCCTTTCTAGAACAGCCAAGAGCTTTCTAGCCTCGCGTCAGCAGCGCCTTGAATCGCCCATTGACCTTAAAACAATCAGCGGATGGCGGGCGGGTGCGGTTTTGAATATTGGTCAAAAAGCGTTTGTGTGGATGGATGGCGGACGGATGATGAGTTTTGTGATGTGGTTGCAGATGTTATGTTGCATCTCTAGAATGGAATGTTATTTTGTGTCATGGAACATTGCGCTCCCCAACTCGCGAAAGGTCGGATTTGCTCCAACTTTTGATGATAAGTTTAGTTTAGAAAACCTTATATCCATGTGAAACAAACACAATGTCATTAGACATATTCCATGTCATTAGACACAATCCATGTCATTAGACACAACATGCACACATGTGCAAGCCAATGTTTTTTTTTTTTTTGCGGTGATGACGGTGACGAGCTTAGATCCGCGGTAGGCGCCCCTTGACCGCGGCATTGCGGTAACCGTCCCAGCCCTAGCAGAGTATAATTAAAATGTTACATTTTAATAGCCAAATTCCCCAACACATCTACTTACTCAATGTTAATCACATTTCGATTAAGAAAACACAGCCAAGGCCAAATTATGACAAACAGAAATGATTAGTACATTTCTTAGCTGGGTCTTCAGGCCATGCAGTAGCTGTTAATTCACTGCACCTTCCGATCCGAGTCGTTTGTTCTTTTGTTTTGTCCCGTCACATCCCCAGTCTGGAGCTATGCTATGCAGTCTGCACGGTGGCCGAGAAGTGCAAAACAAATGTCTCGGTTACTAACGTAACCTCGGTTCTCCTTGAAACCACACCCAAACTCATGCCAGACTGATACCAGTCGGCCGTTTTCCAGGGAGCCAGGGCTTTGATGCAGCCGTGGCTCGCTCTGATTTGTAGTTGGCCAGATTGCCACACGTGAGCTGGTACACAGGGTTTTAGCCAGCGCTGAAGAGAACGCATGTTCAGTAGTCCTAGCTGGAGTACTGATGATGCTGAGGCCATAAGACCCAATATCCTCTGAAATCTTTTGAGGGGTGCGCAAGCACCCGCTCTGAAAGATGTCGCTAGTCGCTGAATGGTGAGCATGCACTCTGATGCAAGGCGCGCTTTCATTTGCATAGATTTTATCACTATACCCAGGAAAGAAATACTCTGGCTGGGATACAGTGTGTTCTTGGAGGTGTTGATCCTGAGACCCAAGCATTCTAGATGGCTGAGGAGCCAGGATCTGTGAGTTATCAAGTGAGCCTCCGATTGAGCTATAATCAGCCAATCGTCGAGTTAGTTTAACGCGCACTCCCCGCTTTCTCAGGGGGGTAAGTGCTGCGTCCATACACTTCGTACATGTACGAGGTACCAGCGATAGGCCGAATGGTAGTACTGTGTACTGGTAAGCTTGCCCCTCGAAAGAGAATCTCAGGAATGGCCTGTGATGTGGCGATATTTGGATGTGAAAATAAGCATCTTTCAGATCCACTGAGAAAAACCAATCCCCCGGCTGAATTTGCACAAGGATCTGCTTGGTTGTCAGCATCCTGAACGGACGCATCATAAGCGCTTTGTTTAGATGTGTGAGGTCTAGGATGGGTCTGAGACCGCCATCCTTCTTTGGAACGAGGAAGTAGCAACTGTAAAAGCCCGACTCGCTTTGTGAAAAGGGAACTTGTTCGAAAGCTCCCTTTTCTAACAGTTTTGATACTTTGGTGCGAAGAACGTGAGCCATGCCTCTTCTCACTGTCATCTCGACCACGGCTAAAAAGCACGGGGGTCTGCGAGCAAACTGTAGCGAGTAGCCTCGTTTTATGAATAACAATGGAGAAAACCCTCACTTTAACAGAGGATGAGTCATGTGGGGCGGGGCCGGCGTGGGCTCGTCCATTTGGTGAATAATCATAGGAGAAAGAAGTCTTTCTCTGCAGAATGTGAGTCACGCGGGGCCGGCGTGGGCTCACCTGTTTTAGAACGCTCATTAATACTCTAACCCCGCTGTTGTGAACAGGAGGGCGCGAGTCACTTTCTGTACGTAAGGAAGCTGGCCGCGAGTTCAGTGAAGAGAGCAACATGTCCTCTTAGCAGAGGATGAGTCACGTGGGGCGGGGCCGGCATGGGCTCGTCAGTTTGTTGAATAATCACAGGAGGAAGAAAGTAAGGAACGGCTGTTGTGACTGAGTGAATGCAGTTTCAGCGTGACTGGATCTCAGACAGTTCTTACATGACGCGGAAAAACGGACTAAAAGTGTTCATATAAATTTCACCTGCTGCCAGAGCCGGGATTCGAACACGGTCTCTGGCGCGAAAGCCTTAGAATCCACCACTGAGCCACAGGGGTGAATGACGTATGACAGTTAGCGCGAGCAGGGAAGATATGTTTTGTGTCACCTGTAAATATGGCGTTTGTTTGCAGGTGTGCATGTTTTATAACAGGCTCGTTTGCTGCAATATTGACATTTCCAGCCACCCGAACTAAAGGGGGGACTGGGAAATGTGTGAGAAATGGAGGTTGATCCGGCCTCGGCGGGACTCAAACACTCTCTTTCTTCCTTTCGCCGATGTGAGTGACGCAGTTTGGAAAACTCACTCACAGTGTTCGTCAGGGTCATGCAGAGTGCTCGCGAGAGCTCTGCATGACGCGCGAAACGGAAGCGTGAGGTTCGTGGTAGCTCTCTTGAACGTAAAGAGAGTTAGCCGCGGGTGCAAGCGGCATAGTGAGTCGCAGCGGCGTGTGCATCCTTTGTGTGCGGCGCTTTTAATGCGACTCAAGACAAGGAGAGAGCGGGAAGCGCACAACGGCTCAATTTTGCTCTTTTAGAAAAAGTGTAATGCAACGGCGAACACACTAATGCGTTAAAAGGATATATAGAGCACCGGATGGCACAGCAGAACAGCGGGCCGGAAGTGGCTTCGAGTAGAAACAGGAGCTGGCATCCTCAGAGCTGCTTAGCAGGGCTTGTTCCACTGAATGCTTTTCGATGGCGGCGTAGAAGGGTTCTCACCGGAGGTCAGCGAAGTTGGAGAGACGAGGTATGGGTGCTTTTATATAAGTCACGCCCATTCTGGCGGGCTCTGACGTGCCAGGGTGTGAAGTGCCCTGATTGTTTAAATGTGTCTGAGCCGCCTCGCCATAGGTTCGTGCAGTTACAGCAGCACAGCCAATGACTGCGCTGACGTTCATATGTGTCTGCTGTGCAGCTGCACTGCGTTTTAAAAATTTGGCTTCAATATTCTCGAGAAAAGGAGTTTTCCCTTAGCGTAGGCTAAGCCTTATGCAATTCGAGAGCCCTCTCGTAAGGGAACCACAATTCAAAAACAAATAATTTTTAAACGCAATGGAAAGACTAAAAACTAATTAACAAGTTAGAAAACACAATAACAATTCCGAAAACAAATTAACAAGTCAGAAAATACAATGACAAGTCAGACAAAACGGAAAAGTATTTATGGAGAATGGAATACTGACCGCTGATTGGACGAGACATCTGTCAATCAAGACATGCAGAAAGTACAGCAGACTGCGGCAGGAGGAAGTCGATTCGCGTGTGCATGTGTAAATATTAGCTGTATCATCTACGATAATATTTTTTAAAATTATGTGCGAGGCTACTAGCTGACATTATTGAGTATGTCACTCACTTTGCAAAAAAACAAACATAAACACTATTAGAATGCAGTTATAATGCCCCTAAAATTGCAGATAAAGGGGCAATGGCCCTGCATGAGCTTTTGTCTTATAATATGGTAGCCTATTTAAGCACACAAGCAAGAGTGCTGTTTTTTCCACATGTGATATTAAAGGTAGGGTATGGGATTTGCAAAATGGCCGGCAGATTTTGAAAATACACAACTCAAATGGTCCTACCTTCTTTCCTCCAACTCTGGCCCTGACTCCACCCATTCGAAGGAACATGGACGCGCAATCATGCACAAGCGAAAACTCAGATGCGCGGAAGCGAGACAGGCTAGCGTAGGTTGGAGTTTTTGCCTGACGTCATCATTTACCTGCTAACACCGGCAACATGGCACAACATTCAGCGGTAAGTTGCACGAGCTTTGAGTATGTGCACGAAGGGGTCACGCGCGCGAGGGGGGTATGGTACGACTGTTTGATTGACAAACTTACTGTCCAATGATTCTAGGTGGTCTTGGAAATGATTGGCTGGAGTTTTTCGAGTCCTGCCCGTTCCACAGATGATTAAATTGCTTAATTTTCATTTCAGTGCTTCTAACTCAGTGGCTGTAAGTGGGTTAGGAAGTGTTTTTGAAAAAATGGACAAAAAAGAGAATCACATACCCCACCTTTAATTTTATACAGATAAATAAACAAAAAAATAATATTGTGGATTACAATTTGTCACTCGAGGGAGATTTGAACTCAGGTCGTTCGCGTCAAAAGCTAAATCAGCTGTTCTTGCTACACACCACTCTCCCACTTTACTAGATCGAGTTCTTTTATAATTTTGTCTGACCAAACCAGATGTGGTAGGAAGATTTTAATATGAAAATATTTTTTCTCTCTATAATAATCGCACTAAAGTAGCCGGTTAAATAGACAGCTCTAATATTTTCACATGCACAGGCAAAGTGACGATCTCCTGCCGCAATCTACTGTACTTTCTGCATGTCTTGATTGACCGATGGCGGAAGCCATGTTGCGCCTCCATCTTGAAAATACATTAGCCAAAGAGGGACATACCTGGAAATTCAAGCTTCGCCTTTCGCGTTTTTACACTAAGTGGCACCATGACGAATGTGAGGGGGAGATTACTCGCGACTGCCGGCAGATGTGAAATAATACGGCCACCGTAGGAGTTAAAACGCATTAGACACAATGCATTCCAAATGGCCAAGGAGCCAGGATCTGTGTGTCAATAGCTCAGTTTTCGACTGCGCCGGAATGAGCCAGTCGTCGAGATAGTTCAGCACTTGCACTCCCTGTTGTCTCAGGGGAGAAACCGCTGCATCCATGCACTTTGTAAATGTACAGTAAAATGTAAATGCTAGAGACAGACTGAACAGTAGGACCGTGTATTGATAAGCCTGCCCCTTGAAGGCGAATCTCAAGAATGGCCTGTGATGGGGCATTATCTGAATATGAAAATTGGCATCTTTCAGATCCACCGTGAAAAACCAATCCCCCGGGCGAACTTGCGCAAGGATTTGTTTGGTAGTTGGCATTCTGAATGGCCATCTCATGAGGGCTCTGTTCAGATGTCTGAGGTCTAAAATGGGCCTGGTGCCACCGTCCTTCTTTGGTACAAGGAAGTAGCGACTGTAAAACCCCTACTGACTTAGCGCGGGGGGAACTATCTTTATAGCCCCTTTTGCTAGCAAGTTTAGTATTTTGGTGCGAAGCACGTGAGCCACGTTGCTTCTCACCGAAGTCTTGGCGACCGCCTGAAACGCACTCCGTGTGCCCATCCGACTCGTGCAGTTCAGCTGCAGAGAGCTGTGTCGCGATGGCAAAACACAGTAGCAGAGAAAGGATATGCGTAGTCTCGCCGGATGGCTGCAGGAGAACGGCGACAGAAGAGAAGCGGCTTCTCGAAGTGAAGAAGGTGCTGGTGTGCTGCAGGTAAGGCTCGTTCTAGCTGCTTGGCTTGATTCGACGGCGATAACTTCGTAGAGGAGACAGAGACGTGAAGGTCGCTGAAGGAGATTAAATCTGTACTATGGCGAATTAGATGGGCTTTTATAGCTTTAGCCATGCCCATTCTGGCGGGCTCTGATGTGCTTGGCACCAAGCTGCCTGATTGGTTCGCGCATCTGAGCTGCCTCGCCATAGGATGTGCAGTTGCCTCAGCACAGCCAATGGGTGAGCTAGTAGCTCTGCTGGTATTTGCTGTGCAGCTTCACTGCGTTTTAAATTTAATTTAAGCTTCAATATTCTCGAGGAAAGGAGTTTCCCATATTAGCTACGCAATACGAAGTGACCATTCTCGAAAGGGAACTATTGCTTGTATATACTCTTGTGTACTGTATGTTCATGTTTTGTTATTGTCGTTTGTTCATCATCTTCAGCTTCAGCTATGATAAAGAGACATCCACTCGCATTGCGTGTTTGTGGGGGCGGGGCAATGAAGGGAGGGGTTTGTTTGTTTGGGTTGATTTCAAATAGGCTATCAACAGAATTTCTCAGAAGCTTGCTGCACATGTACTAAATAAATGTTGAATGTCAGACTTATTTTGATAAAAGTGTTTTAAAATTAGAACCTCTTTACCTTACTGTTCTGCAAGCTGGGATACAGAGAGAAAAAAAAGCCAAATAATGAAATTCAGCTATTGATATTCAATACCTTTAATTCCTATAAAAACTCAAAGAACAACTCTACTTGATCACACAATGTCTTTATTCATATCAGTTTTAGCCTGATATGCAAAAATATAATTTAAATTTAAATCATGACATGTAGCTATATTCTCATTTGTTGAATGTTGTTAGGCATATGTTTTTGAATACTAATGTAAATAAATACTTATGATTATCATTTGATTATTAATTCATTAACACCAACATTTTTTTTATGTAGGCTATGCTGTTTATAAAACTAGACTACATCACTCCTGGTTCCTGACAAACCTAAAGTTGGTGTTTTGAACCAATGAAGATGGTTAGCTTTCAGAAAGGGGGTGATGTTTCACCACTGATTAAGATGATATTATCAGTGACATTGACTTATTATCATAAACATAACTGGGTCAAGACAAATGGATTGAATTGGCCGTAGGCATTTATTTTGATTACATGTTCAAAAGTTTTTTTTTTTTTTTACCATCTGCTTTATTTGGTGATATAGCAAATACTGGACAAAGACAGTAGGCTACAGAATCACAAAGCACATAATTAGTACATTTTAGGTACAGTTGCAGTGATGAGCAATCTTAATAGGCTAATTCAAATTAAACTGGGCACACAGTGGCATCAAGTGTGTAGCTATTATAGGCCTAAGTTACAGTAATGGCGCTTTTCCATTACCAGTACCAGCTCGACTCGACTCGCCTCGCCTCGGCTCGCTTTTCGCTCCGTTTTCCATTGCAGATAGTACCTCCACAATAGTACCTGGTCGTCATAGCGACTTGAAAAACACACCCGCTACCCACACACACAGGACAATGGAGGAAATCGAGTGCATGCTGTTTTACATAATATTAGTAATGGGTATATCAAACTATTTAAAAATTTCGGGGTTATACATACTCCGTCTGGCGCGTGCAATGATGACGCAGTGAATAGTGACGATTCACACGTGTCGGATTCTGCAGTTGCGCGCAGTTGCTCTCGACCGAGTTTATTCGTATATAAACGCTCATTGGTTTAAACAACCGTGATGTATTGTTCTCTTTTAAGATGTTTGAATTTAAAACTTTGATTTCGGGTTTTTATGTGTATAAAAATGTGTGAGTATTCGCAAACTCTCTGACAGTGCGATCTCTATGGATTATGTGATTATGTAATTTTTATCAAAAATATATATAAAAAAAACATGTCTGTATTAAAGAAAAAAAAAAGATTAATAAACACGTAGCCTATTTGGAATGGGATTAAGTAACAAGTGCTTTAGTGTCTTGTTCATTATATTTATTTTCATAAAAGCAACAGAACTTAAATTTCATCCAGTTTATTAGCAACACTGTGCACGAGCGTGAATCCCGCGATTTCCATCTTGATCTCACAGGTGTCAGATCCACTGCGAGAAGAGAGAACTGTCCGGCTTGCCTGCGCTTTTTTCACTCCTCCCCTCTGTTAGGGGGGTAACAGTTATAAGGCCCGAGACCAGATATGATGAAAGAAGACCAGGAGTCGTGAAGTTCAATCAAAAAGTTAAAAATTTACTGAAGAATAGTTTGCAGTTTCATTGGTAGAGCGAGCGTCAAAGTCTCACGAGGAGGTCGCAAGCCAACCCTATACCTTACACAAAATCATACACCAATTATACCATTTTGCAAGGGCAAGCATAGCATCATCACATCTGATTGGCTAAGAGAATATAAAACCCTAAACAATTTCACACGTGAGAGCAGATAGAGGTGCCTATCGCCATTAGTTAGGATAGCTGTGGCCAATCCTTAGATTTAGGTCAGTGTTGACCTCGCAGGTTAGAAGAGAGCGCCAATGCGGCTGAGCGTTGTGTCCCAAGTGCCTATGTAGAAAGTCAAACACACACACACAGAACACCACCAAATAACATCACCAAGGCCGAAGAGTGCTTGAGCTCTGCATTATCAAAATGGCATTAGCTCTCTAGAGAAAATATACATGACAGAATACATTTAAAACACATGTAAAGCACTGTATAGCTTGATCCTCTTGTCCAGAGAAAAGGAACCACATGTCCAACACATTCTCACTCCCAAGTCGTCACATATGGACGCTTGGCCAGGACCCCTTGGCGTCACTTTTTAACGACCTGGGCGTACCCTTAGCGTCAATTTTCAACGTGCAGGGTAGTCCTATAGACTTCTATAGATCTATGAACTGGAGCCTGCGGCGTTGAAATTTGACGTCTTGGGTAAGCATAACGCAGCCCGTTGTCTGCGGTGAATGGGTCGAGACTACAATAAATAAAAAATTAAAAGGAATAGGCTACAATAAATGATCTATGGCAGGGCTAATCAAATGGCAGACCCCAGATCATCTTTATATGGCCCTCCAACTGGTTTTTGATGTTTAAAACCTCTCGCAATCTGATATCAAACTGCCCTCTGCTCAAAGGTTTAGCGCGATTATAGGCAACAGCATTCAGCGATGAGTTTAACAACGCTCATTTTGGCGAGCAACAGCTTTCAGCGGTGAGTTTAACAACGCACATGGTGAGCAACAGCATTCAGCGGTGAGTTTAACAACGCTAATTTTGGCGAGCAACAGCTTTCAGCGGTGAGTTTAACAACGCACATGGTGAGCAACAGCATTCAGCGATGAGTTTAACAACGCTCATTTTGGCGAGCAACAGCTTTCAGCGGTGAGTTTAACAACGCACATGGTGAGCAACAGCATTCAGCGATGAGTTTAACAACGCTCATTTTGACACTGCTTTAAGTAGAGCATGCTGGATAACGTATTTTTATCGAGTTTTGTTGATGTTAATAAATAAATATAATATGCAACGATTGTGTTCAATTAATCAAAGTTTTGTTTATTTATTTATTTATATTTATTAAATCCTCTTAATTAATAACGCTGACGTCACTGTATGGGGCGATCCCAAGGTCCATTGCGATTTACCACTCGGTAAGTATAAGAGTTAATTAATAGAGATGGATACTATTCTTAAATGTACACATTAAAAACTTTTGAATCAGGACAATAACTTGTGTTTAGAACATTTAGACGTGTAAGGTGACAATTATTTATCATGACGGTAAATTATAGAAGACATTATTAAAAATATAGCTTGCTAACGTTACACCAAATGTGCAGGCTAGCAAAGTTAGCTAATCAAATACTGAAAGTTAATTTTTGTTCAAGTTCATGCATGCAAGGTACAATTCTAAGGGAATGTAAGATTTCCAGTATTACATTAGCCCACAACTATTATCCAACATTATAACGTTAAATGTTCAGATGAAGAACGGTGTTGCCAGATTGGTTTGTTTTACAGCCCAGTAATTGTTTAAAATCCACACAAAATGATATAATAAACACCCAAATAAATCTATAATAAACTATACAAATTAATTCATAACTACAACCTTGTGGCTCATCACAAGTTTTCAATACGAAATAAAAAAATGTGTATAATTAATGTAATAAGTAATGCTGTCATAACGTATTGACTGATTCATATATAATATATATTTTATATATTTAAAAGTTCTGCTGTGGCTTTGGCTTTTTTTGGGGGGCGAAATAGAGCAAAACTTGCATTATTCATTGTTCTGGTCTAAAATGTAATTAACAATATTAACTTCTTGTTTATTAAACTGTATAAAATAAAATCAATATCACATACACTCTAGCCCATTCTGGCAACACAGATGAAGAGAATACTGGTGTAAAATGTTCAAATCTGTTTGTTTTTTTCTTCCTTTAGGTCCTTCAAATTTGGCAGCTTCAATTTTGTTTTATTCTAACCCCCACCACATACACACACAGTCACACACACACTCAAACAAAGGCACTTTTAAGAGCCACGTTCGTCTTGTTAACCTGTATTTCATCAGTCTCTCTCTCTCTCTCTCTCTCTCTCTCTCTCTCTCTCTCTCTCTCTCTCTCTCTCTCTCTCTCTCTCTCTCTCTCTCTCTTTACATATATATATATTTGTTTTATATGTCCATCTCTTTGTTGTGAGTCTTTCTGTCTGTTTGTGTTCGTGTATATTTGGTGTCTAGTCATGACAAGGCCCAAATTCAGGCCCTGCCCTTTCTGCAAGACTCCCAATCAGGCAAGCAGGAAAACTTGCCATGTCTGTTTTGCAAGCCTGTCCACCAAAAATAAAATAAAATAAAAATTGGTGTCCCTGGATGGCCAGTGGGGGAAATCTGTCCTCAAAAGCAGAAATGCTGGGCGTATAATTGATTCTGCCCGTATTGCAGTAAGTAAAAATGTTAATATTTCATAAATTAGTGTTACGTGAAGTGAAGTTGAAAGCCTGTGTTTTTCTCATACTGAATATCAGACAAGTACCAATGTGATCTGGCCTTTAAAAACATCTTATTATTGAATACATAGAAGAATCCATCTTTACCTATAAATTGTGCTAAAGAGTAACAATAAGTTGTGTTCTCTGTCAAGTAAGTCATGATGGCAATGGCTTTTGTTCATTTCAGGTGAGTAAACTTGAAGCTGTGGGATACAAGCCGATTTTATTTATTGGCAAGCCAGATAAAAGGGCTTCGAATAAATGGGTTGCAGAAGTAATTACTCATCTGCACCCCACTCCAACAGAATGGTTCCAATCACAGAAACTCTTTGCCTGGAAACCATTCTGTCTGGTGAGACCGCTTGGCCATGGCAGCTTCCACACAGTGGTATGTACACTACTCTGTTGACTGCTTCTGACAAATCTGATACATAATGACACATAACCCACAATGCTTTAAATCTCATTCCGTAACCCCATACAATTTCAGAGATGCTTTTAAGGTTGATGTTTAATACAAATTATTTATTTATCATAAATGCATCCCAGACTCTGTCGATCTCAGGACAAAGAGAAGGGCGTTTGACATCATCATGTCAGTAAGAAGACTTGAGGAGGAGCAGAAGATTCTTGTTGCAGAGATGGACCACCATTGGAAATCTCTTTCAACTCGTTCCAATACCCTCAGAGAGCTGTCCTGCTTGTGTTCTAGTGAGACAATGAAAAGTATGTATTTGTAATAAATTACATAAACATAGGGTTGCCCTGACCAAAGATTACTATTAGGGGGCAGCCCTAATAAGTATACACAAAAATGATGACTGTTTATACATTTTCCAAGGCTGGTCTTATATATATGTGTTCCTCTTTTAAGATTCGCAATGTGGCCTAAGTGAAGAGGGTTTGAAAGGTCTGCAGAGCATCATCCTCAGAAAGCGGCATCAAATCAGACAAATGAAGGTGCAAGCAAGAGACTGTTACCTGCAAGTTTTGTCTGGAGCAGAGAGCATCAACTTTTTGTACAGTGCTTCAGCTGATGAGTACGACAGTGACTACGAAATATCTGATGATGGACTGTAATCTACAAGACTGTAACACCTTTCATACTTCTGGACAATTACCTTAACTATGAATATAAAGCAATTAACAACATCTGCTGTGTGGGGTACTTTATTTCAACTTTTTAGTAGAACTCTATGGTGCTGTATAACAATTGAGGCATGGGTGAAGCAGATTATGAGGAAGAAATTTTTTTCCCCAACATAATATTCAATGTGCTTTCTGTATAATCTAGTACAGGTTTCATAGTCAACTGATGGGATTCTCTGGTACTCAAAACATTTCACCACTCAATTGTGTAGATTCATCAGCTGTGACCTGATTAACAGTATAATGTTACAGTTTTTCTGAATTGCTAAAACACATTTCTTGAAACCATCACTCACATTCTCTAAACCTTAAACACAAAACCACATTTTCAAACCACATTCAGAGAACCTCTGACTCCAATGCAAAATCAAACAATTGCCTCAAAACCATAAATTAAACAATGCTCTCAATCATAGACACAGTGAGTCAATATTATAAACACTACAGATCATTCGTTAGACACTACAGTACATCAAAAAATTAAGAACACAGAATCCAAAGCATGCAGTTACTGAAAAAAGTATATTTTGTAACTAAGTAAACAAATTTTGCAATTACATAGTAAAAGTATAGTAATTACAACTTACAGTAGTAAGGTGAATAATTTGTATACTGTATGCACTGCAAGTATTGTATTGTACTGAATATTGTATAGTATTGAATGTCTGTATATTCAGTACTTGCATACTGTGAAAATACAGTGACCCGACTGCAAAAGACAAAAAGGTTACAGTAAAAAACTAAATGAAAAGCATTATAGTCACTCAGAAGAGATGTGCAACTGCAGAATCAAGGTCAGTGAGAGAGATTTATTCTGCTTCAGATTCATGTCTTCATGTTGCGTTCAGATTGAGGACTTTATTCACATCACAGACAATATCATCTCTGCAGGCAAAGGGAAAAACCCTAAAGCAGATCCAGCCTTGACAACATTCTCCACACCTTCCCATATTCCTCCTTGTTCACCACCTCTTACACTCATACTCTTCTTCCTCTCCCTCTTATATTGTTTCCATCCATTGTTAGTATCAACATTCAGTGCAACATTTTGAGTCAATTTTGCCACTCTGAACTGACTTGTATTATGTACAGTCCAACAAATTAGATTAGGCTATTGAGAATTTGGGGGTATAGTGTTTTAGCAATACAGAAAAAGTGTATTTTACAAATTTTGTAAAATATTACTGTAATTTTGTATTAATGTTTATATAAATGTGCCTCAATACAGTTTGTTGTCCATGATGAAGAGAGTATCTGTATAGGTTTTACTGCCCTTCCCCCCCCCCCAGGGGTCCCGTAGTACCCATGAAAGAGCAAAAAAAAAAAAAAAAAAAGCACATTCTTCAAAGTCTGCAAATGCAAAGTCTGATAAGCGTATCAAAGTGAAACTTGGTAGGACAATTATTTAGGCTATGTTTAATACATAATGTTGGACAGAGATGTCTGGCATACATGGAAAGGTGTTATAAAAACATTTTTAAAAGTGCCCACAGTAAAATACCAAATTTCAGCCTGGCTCTCAAATATGTCAAAGAGGTTTGTATAATGAACATATTTGGATGTCCCTTTGTTCATTAAAGATTGTATTTATTTAATTATATTACTAGACGTTTTTAAACTACATTACCCATAAGCCTCTATCATTGTGTCGATGGGATGTGCGCTGTAAATTGTAGTTCATTGAAGTGTGAAGTTACACTATAGGGTTAGGTTTAGGATCTCGGTAAACGTGTACTTTCTTTCAATATAGCAATACCTCATTGTTAACTGACAGTATTACTGTCGTCAAAACGACAGCAAAACATAGGTTGCGATATGGAGCGCTTTTTATTCTGACCTAAACATTAGTCCAACCACAGCTTGTCCTGCTGGCGCCAAGGAAACGTTAAAGCCACGTCACACTGTCCATATATGGAATTTACAAGCTCTTCCTACTTTTGATGTAAGCAAATCCAGGATTTTTTTTCACTGAAAGAAATACAACAACGCTTAATTTCCCTGATCATGTATGTATAAGTTCTGCAATAAAAAATAATAACAATTAATTAATTAATTAATAAATAAAAACAGGCTCTTCCGACCGAAGATAGGCTATGTAACCCTACAGGGATGTTATAATTACAAAAAGAAAAGTAGCCTACTCTTTATAGTTATTCCAGCATGCAGTATTTTGTTTTAAACAGATTAAAATGCGTCTGTAACATTTAAAGATGATTGCACACACTTTGTACTATTTCCCCAAATGTATTGATATGCCAAACTATTTAAAGACTTTAATTTTTATTTTCTTTAAAAAAAAAAAAACAACAACCCAGGAGCCACCAGAAAATACATTATTTTCTTTCCTTTGAAGAACACATTGCCCCCAAAAATAAAAAACAATATATATATTTACATGATTCATTTGAAATTATTTTGCTGTGAATAAATGCAAGGCAAATATAAATAGTTAATAACAATTATAAGTATAAATGTTAAAGGAATTAATATATAATATTGTAATTGAACATTTCAAACAGGACTACAACATTTAAGTGACATTTTAATAGCTTTAGTAGTATTCTGTGGTATTTATTCATGGCTGGCATACCAGACCAATAGTTCAAGTAGACTGACTTATACTAAAACAACAAAAAAAGCAAAAATAATGTCTTTGGGAAAGCCATTATGACAAACAGTACTAACTTTGTCCCTTTTGATCTCACACTTCCTGGCTGTTGTGCAGTTCTACCAGAAAGACTCGGGAGGCAAAATAGTGTAACAAGCATGCATTTATTAACAGCCCAGCAAGCAAGTATTGAGATATAAAGTTCTTTGGCATTGGCCCCGTGCATAGCTCGCAATCCGAGGGTACGGAATCTGCATTTCCTGCCTAAAGACGAAGGCAGGGGCGCAGCCGACCCCCTGTGAGGTATGGGGAGGGACCATCCTGGTGGAGGTGGGGAGGATGAAGGTGAATGTATGTGTAAGCATCTGCGAACTCAGACATGTGTACACATTTTTCTTACTACAAGTTTTAGAACACGATTGGATAGATGAGAAGGTAATAAGTGACGTAACAATTGAGTCTTCCCGGCAGAACTTACGCTAAAGCTTTCATTTCATGAAAATTTTAAACACCATTAAGAAAATAAACACAAAAAGAGACTGGGTATTGGACAAAAAACTTTAATGAACAAAAGCAATGAAAAACAAAAACAAAAAAACCCTCAAAAATAAACTTCCAGGTGAGAGTCCAGGTGACTAGGCTGTCATGCTGAAAGCTGGTTGGGATCTGGGGACTTAGGCATAACATGTTGGAATTCACTGGCAGGCTCCCATGTGTCATCCCAGGTTTTGCCACTGTAAAATATCATAAGTGCACAAAATTTCATTAGAACACAGAGGAAAAAAATAAAAAATAAAATCACTGTTGGGTTAAATTTAGAGAGTTCATTGAAATGTATTGATGCTTGTTAAAGTAGCATTAACCCTGGTAAAGCCCAGTGGTGGAATGTAACTGAGTACATTTACCGGTACTCAATTTACTTAATAACAAATTTGAGGTACTTGGACTTAATTGGTGTATTTTCATTTAGCACTTTTTTATACAACATTGCATCTCACAGGAAAATATGGTACTTTTTCCTAAACTACAATTGTCTGGCAGCTCTAGTTACACAATTTTCCATACAGTTTCTGTACATTGTGAAAGCCATGTATTTCCAAATTTACTGATTTCAAAATGTTTCTGATTAAGTTGTCATTAGCGGGATGAGGAAAATTTTATGTCATATACGACAGTTTAGAACACAGATCTTATGTTTGATGTTCTTATGTTCCTTTGAAAATAAAATTTCCAGCACATACAACAGGATTCTCCATCGTAGAAAAACTAAATTATGACACATAAACACAAAGAGTTTCAGATGCTGAAAGATAAATTTATGTGTGCATGAATCACTGCTACTTTTGTAATGCATTACAGAGTGGATGTCCTGCAGGCTCAATAATAAGCTAGTTCAGAGCTAGAGCTAGCCGCTAGAGTACTTACTAGAAACAGAAAACATGATCACATCAGGACTATTTTATTGTCCATACATTGGCTGTCTGTCAGCTAATTTGAGAATTCTATTAATTACTCAGAAAGTACTGAATGGTCCAGCTCCTCATTACCTATAATCCATTGTGTTAATCACAAAATTCCAGGAACTTACAAATATAATATTCTAAATGAAAACAAGGAGGTAGATCATTCTCCCATTTGTCTTTAAAATGATGGAATAGTCTTCCGAGCATTCCAAATTAGGACACACTCTCTCAGTCCAGACTAAAGACAGTCCAGATATTTGTCTTTAGTCTGGACTGAGAGAGTGTGTCTGAATTTGGAATGCTCGGAAGACTATTCCATCATTTTTCATCATCGGAATGCATGTCCTAAAGGTTACAAGGGCCTACCTGATGGATCTAGCTCTTCCAAATGCCTTCACCTCATTGCTATTTTCTTCTGAGTACTGACAATCAACCTCACTCCAGTTTCTCTAAAGACTACCTCAGAGGATGATTTACTGATGGGATCAACTACAGGACCAGGGAGTTTTCTCTTGCCACAGACAACACTGACATGAACTTCCATGCTGCTTGCAAGAAACCAGTTGTACTTTGCCTACATTGTATTAGTCATGGAATGGACTAATTTGCATTGCAATGGAATTAAATAATTAATAAAACATAACTTACCACACAGTGCAAGGCAACCAGTGGACTCTCAATTCGGCTTTCCCCTAGACACACAAACACAAGTAATAAGTATTCTAACTGTTTAAGCAATCAATGCATAGGCCATATTGTTGTATTATCTTTGAAAGGTCAGAATCAGTCATTGAGATAAGAAAGCAGCCTAACAGAACATATTTTACCTCATTTATCCGTTCCCCTGTTATACAATCAAAAAGGAACACCTTCTGCCTACTACATTTTCGGCAACCTGAAATAATGAAAAAACAAGGAAAGTTTATTAAGCCATGAATGCCATGCTTTGTAGCTGAATCAGTCCATATTTATAATTTCACATGTGAGGCGATATGCAGTCCTTTCCATTCATGTCAAAGTGAATTTTTCCCTGTTTATGTCAATAAAGCAAAAAGTACAGGATTGGTTTTCCCAAAGTCCTCTTAGCTTAGGTCAGGGTTTGACATTAACCAACGCCCTTGGACATTGGCCACAACTAAATAACTAGATACTGTGAACTGGCTACCAATGATTCGGTAAGCCGATGAATCTAATTTACATTAAGTCAACTGTGACTGGGAGCAAATTTATTAACAGTGTAGAGAAAGTATGTACTATGCAAAAATTTACCTTTTCTTCTGTTCTTCACACATGGCCCCTCCAGACTCAAAGACGTGGGAATGGAAGAGGCAGATGGAGGAGAGACAGAGGCAGAATAGTGTGAAGAGGTAGAGGTGTTTTTCCTTTTCATTTGTCGCAAAGACAGTGGAGGTGGGGAAGAAACTGAAGGAAGAATAGTTGTAAAAGTAGAAGAGGAAGTAGGAAAGAGAGAGGTTGGAGAGAGTTGGGAAGACAGAGGAACAAGGTCAAGAACAAATACTGTCTCAGACTCCTTGAGAGTCGCGGTTTGACTCTCCTCCTCCGCGGTTTGATTCTCCTCCTCCGCGGTTTGACTCTCCTCCTCCGCGGTTTGATTCTCCTCCTCCGCGGTTTGATTCTCCTCCTCCGCGGTTTGACTCTCCTCCTCCGCGGTTTGATTCTCCTCCTCCGCGGTTTGACTCTCCTCCGCAGTTTGACTCTCCTCCTCCACGGTTTGACTCTCCTCCGCGGTTTGATTTTCTGGTTGCTGTGCTGCTGAGGTTGCTATAATACAAGTTTACGTTCATTTAAAATCTGTACATATTAACAAAGAAATATAGATGTATTCTAAATATTCATAATTTCTAAACCAAAACATTACTTACATTTTGTCAAGATAAATTCATAGGCCCTCCGCATCTTTTCCAAAAAATTTTTAGTGACAGGAGTGGGGTGCAGATGAGTAATTACTTCTGCAACCCATTTATTCGAAGCCCTTTTATCTGGCTTGCCAATAAATAAAATCGGCTTGTATCCCACAGCTTCAAGTTTACTCACCTGAAATGAACAAAAGCAGTAATAACACATTAGTTAAACCCACTGAATTATTCGAAACATCAGTACAATTTTAAACAAGCAATTTTAATTTAAGAACATTTAATGGAGTTGGAGTACAATGCAAGAAAATGTGTCGTAACATGTTTCATTATGATTATTTTAGAAGAAACATTACTCTTGAACTGAATTCAATCAATGGCCAGTTTCAGATAAAGTCAGAGGTACTCCTGCAGTTTCTGCCATTGCCATCATGACTTACTTGACAGAGAACACAACTTATTGTTACTCTTTAGCACAATTTATAGGTAAAGATGGATTCTTCTATGTATTCAATAATAAGATGTTTTTAAAGGCCAGATCACATTGGTACTTGTCTGATATTCAGTATGAGAAAAACACAGGCTTTCAACTTCACTTCACGTAACACTAATTTATGAAATATTAACATTTTTACTTACTGCAATACGGGCAGAATCAATTATACGCCCAGCATTTCTGCTTTTGAGGACAGATTTCCCCCACTGGCCATCCAGGGACACCAATTTTTCTTTTATTTTATTTTTGGTGGACAGGCTTGCAAAACAGACATGGCAAGTTTTCCTGCTTGCCTGATTGGGAGTCTTGCAGAAAGGGCAGGGCCTGAATTTGGGCCTTGTCATGACTAGACACCAAATATACACGAACACAAACAGACAGAAAGACTCACAACAAAGAGATGGACATATAAAACAAATATATATATATGTAAAGAGAGAGAGAGAGAGAGAGAGAGAGAGAGAGAGAGAGAGAGAGAGAGAGAGAGAGAGAGAGAGAGAGAGAGAGACTGATGAAATACAGGTTAACAAGACGAACGTGGCTCTTAAAAGTGCCTTTGTTTGAGTGTGTGTGTGACTGTGTGTGTATGTGGTGGGGGTTAGAATAAAACAAAATTGAAGCTGCCAAATTTGAAGGACCTAAAGGAAGAAAAAAACAAACAGATTTGAACATTTTACACCAGTATTCTCTTCATCTGTGTTGCCAGAATGGGCTAGAGTGTATGTGATATTGATTTTATTTTATACAGTTTAATAAACAAGAAGTTAATATTGTTAATTACATTTTAGACCAGAACAATGAATAATGCAAGTTTTGCTCTATTTCGCCCCCCAAAAAAAGCCAAAGCCACAGCAGAACTTTTAAATATATAAAATATATATTATATATGAATCAGTCAATACGTTATGACAGCATTACTTATTACATTAATTATACACATTTTTTTATTTCGTATTGAAAACTTGTGATGAGCCACAAGGTTGTAGTTATGAATTAATTTGTATAGTTTATTATAGATTTATTTGGGTGTTTATTATATCATTTTGTGTGGATTTTAAACAATTACTGGGCTGTAAAACAAACCAATCTGGCAACACCGTTCTTCATCTGAACATTTAACGTTATAATGTTGGATAATAGTTGTGGGCTAATGTAATACTGGAAATCTTACATTCCCTTAGAATTGTACCTTGCATGCATGAACTTGAACAAAAATTAACTTTCAGTATTTGATTAGCTAACTTTGCTAGCCTGCACATTTGGTGTAACGTTAGCAAGCTATATTTTTAATAATGTCTTCTATAATTTACCGTCATGATAAATAATTGTCACCTTACACGTCTAAATGTTCTAAACACAAGTTATTGTCCTGATTCAAAAGTTTTTAATGTGTACATTTAAGAATAGTATCCATCTCTATTAATTAACTCTTATACTTACCGAGTGGTAAATCGCAATGGACCTTGGGATCGCCCCATACAGTGACGTCAGCGTTATTAATTAAGAGGATTTAATAAATATAAATCAATAAATAAACAAAACTTTGATTAATTGAACACAATCGTAGCATATTATATTTATTTATTAACATCAACAAAACTCGATAAAAATACGTTATCCAGCATGCTCTACTTAAAGCAGTGTCAAAATGAGCGTTGTTAAACTCATCGCTGAATGCTGTTGCTCACCATGTGCGTTGTTAAACTCACCGCTGAAAGCTGTTGCTCGCCAAAATGAGCGTTGTTAAACTCATCGCTGAATGCTGTTGCTCACCATGTGCGTTGTTAAACTCACCGCTGAAAGCTGTTGCTCGCCAAAATTAGCGTTGTTAAACTCACCGCTGAATGCTGTTGCTCACCATGTGCGTTGTTAAACTCACCGCTGAAAGCTGTTGCTCGCCAAAATGAGCGTTGTTAAACTCATCGCTGAATGCTGTTGCCTATAATCGCGCTAAACCTTTGAGCAGAGGGCAGTTTGATATCAGATTGCGAGAGGTTTTAAACATCAAAAACCAGTTGGAGGGCCATATAAAGATGATCTGGGGTCTGCCATTTGATTAGCCCTGCCATAGATCATTTATTGTAGCCTATTCCTTTTAATTTTTTATTTATTGTAGTCTCGACCCATTCACCGCAGACAACGGGCTGCGTTATGCTTACCCAAGACGTCAAATTTCAACGCCGCAGGCTCCAGTTCATAGATCTATAGAAGTCTATAGGACTACCCTGCACGTTGAAAATTGACGCTAAGGGTACGCCCAGGTCGTTAAAAAGTGACGCCAAGGGGTCCTGGCCAAGCGTCCATATGTGACGACTTGGGAGTGAGAATGTGTTGACATGTCACCCTTGACCCCTGAGGCTTCGTGGTGTCCGTGGTGTCCGTGAGGTACGTGCAAAACGTGTCCTGCGTGCAAAGTCTTAGACAAGGATTGAAATGCACCTAAAATAACTGTATCTCAACATGTATTAAAAAGAAATAAATAATTTCACAAGCACACAACCAAATAATATAGAAATGATTATTGATTTGTATAAAAGTAGTGTAAGCATTCAAAAGGATATAGAAATATATATATATATATATATATATATATATATATATATATATATATATATATATATATATATATATATGTATGTATAACTGAAGAGACAAGGGATTTTGACCAACCCTTCACCTCACTGCAGCCACCTACTTTCGCATACATTTCAGGCGAGGCAAGGCGCATCTCAAACAAGCCTAACCTCGCCGAAGGTGATACGAAAGTATCTGGAAGCAGCAGGTACCGGTACAACTTTTACACAGTTGAAAACCAAACAAAGGCGAGTCGAGTCAAGTCGAGTCTAGGCGAGTCGAGGCGAGTTGGTACTGTGTAGTGGAAAAGCGCCATAAGTTGCCAAACACAATTCAGTGGTTCCTTAAGCAACCCTTTCTTTAAATTTGGGCGTGGGGTGGATGACGTGTAGTCACAGTGTATAAGAATGAGGAAGATATACGGCACTTACCAGTTTTATCGGATAAGTAGGTAGCCTACTATTAAGGCCAGTATTGATACCAATACCTATAGTCCTATCTCTTCTGAAAAGAAAGTTTGTGCGATTTCTGGGAATGACACAGGTAATTATAACCATTTAACATGATATTTGAAAGCCGTAGGCTAATTTTAACATATAATTATCAGACTTTTGGCAAATTTTAATTTAAACTTATAAAAAACATAACGCAAACACATTATATTAAATGTGTCACATTAACATTCGTGGCTATTGTAAAACAAATCCAGATAATATGCTACTCTAAATGAGCCCGCTGTTATATTGACGTCACGATGTCTTGCAGCAGGCTTGTTTAGACTGTCTGCAGGAGAAATTGTTCATTTACAGTTTCTCTTTCTCTTGTAACACTGCAGTGTACGTATTATCTTAAAATTAATTGTTTAAACTGCAAGAATTTATGAGAGAATCTTTCTAAGTGAGGTTCTCCCATCACCTGAAGTAGTAGGCTATTCTTCGAGATCGGTGCGCCCATCCCCGAGTTTCGGTAAAACAAAAACCGTGCACAAAGGTTTTTTTTTTGTTTTTTTTTACCCAGCATAATGGACATTTATTTGACACATTTTACAATATATTTTTTCCTCCTTCTTTATTCGTGTTATTTCTTTATTTTACTTCTTATTTATACTTCTTTATACATAGCCTACATGCAAAGATATAGGACCTAGCCTAACTAAACATTGAAGAAGGCGCAGACCAAACGTAAAAGTTTTTTACTGTAGGCTGCATTTGTGTTGGGTTTAAGAAACACAAATTGACTTTACATTTTGCTTAACCCAACAAAAACAGAACACAGACCTATCTGACTGTCTTTAAAATTGAATGCATTGCCAGCTATCCATAATATTTGTATAGGCTATATGACGATATCGACAAAGAAAAGTTAATGAAAGTAGGCTAGGTGAGAGGGTCATTGCATCCAATCATGAAGCAGAGTTTAAAGGCCTGCTGAAACAAAAATGTTATTCCCATGATATTGAATGTGTCTGTCTCCATTTTAATTCAAACTGAAAATATTTCACACGGATCCAAATGGCTATTTTCTGTTCCATAATGAATAGTTAGTTGTTGGTTAAACAGGTGAACAAAATTACATAAAGGGACAATTATGGAGGTAGATTTTAACAGAAAGGATGACAATAATGTTTACAGTTTATTAATTAATGTTTGTTGGCCCACAATGATCTTACATTACCTTTCAATTTTTGCCGTATTGTGACTTTTGTGGTTCTACTTCTTTTCTGAAAATAATAGGCCAATAATAATAATAAAACTTCTGGAGTTCCCTTACAAAAAAATAAGTATATATTAATTTTATTAAGTACTTAAGTAAAGTTCAAGTATATTTGTAAGTATACCTTTTGTAAGTAGGTAATCTAATATCAATATACTAGTAGAGTGACCTGGAAGTGTAAGCTACTACTGTATCAGTACTACTTGGTCAGGACTATATTGGCCCAATTTTTTGTATATAAAAGTATACTTAAAAGTTTTAAGTAGGCCTATACTTAAAGTGTAACAGTAGTACATTTTGAGTACACAGCTAGTTTACATCTTTTTTTTTAGTTTGTACTGCAACTAAAAGTGAACTTATGGGTATACTGATAGTTTAGTTAAATAGGCCTACTTATAGGACTTTTTTAGTTTATGAAAGTACACCTTGAACTATATATCTACTACTAGTTTAGTTGTTTTGTACTGCAAGTATACTTGTAAGTTTTCTTTTAAGGGTTAGTTCACCCAAAAATTTAAATTCTGTCAGTAATTACTTTGGTGTAATAGTGCCCCCTACCGTATAACAGTGAAAACTTGGATAGCCAGACATTTCCATTAAGGGTAGGGAAGTGTTGTGTCATCAATTACAAAAAGAAATCCGTAAATGTGGGGAAAGAGTTAAGTAAATTTGAAGTAAATTCCTATGTACACTAGCAGTTGACTACACAAAAATTCACAAACTCAGAATTAGGAAAGTAGCCTATCTGTTTTCTTTAAAAATCAATATTTTCAAACTAATATATTGTATTTGGGTGCCAAAACGTGCAATTTTACAAGACAGTAGAATGAGTAAACACAACTACAAGCCAAGTATACTTAAAATACTTAATTATACCTTTAAGTATCCCGATTAAAAGATTGATTAGGCTACAAGTACAGGCCAAATATACTTAGACATTTCTGTCAGTAAGTCAAGTATACTTAAGTGTAAGTTTAAATATATTTCTGAGTAGTACATAAAGTATATTTCTGAGAAGTATATAAAAAGAAGTATACTAATAGCACCCTTGAAAAAAACTATTTTTTGTATGGGTTGAAGAAGCATTAATGACTGATGTATTAAATGTCCATAATGGCAATCTCTCTCCACAGATTGTAATGAACACTGTGGAATTCCAGTTCCAAGTACCATTTTCAGTTCCACTTCCAATTCCAATACCTAGAAAAACAGATCCCCTAATACAATGCATCACAGACAACAAGTTAAAGAAACTTTGCAAATCATTAAAAGGCAGAGATATTAATGATTTGTACTCTTCTGAAGTCTGGAATGATGATGTTACACCATTAACAGCAGCAGTTATATGCAAAAATGAAGGAATCTGCTCCTATCTACTTAAAGAGTCGGCTGATCCTAACAAACATTCAACAAATGGACAAACACCTCTACATTATTCTGCTTTAATAACTGGAGTTCCATTGAGTATTGTGAAAAGATTACTTGCAGCAAAAGCTAACCCAGATGGAAACAGATTACTAATTTTTACTCCATTGCAATGTGCTGTTGGCAATGGCCGTGAAGACATTGTGAAAGCACTTATAGAGGCTGGAGCTTCACCTGTAAGGAACAATGGGAGGAATGCAGAACTTGATAAAAAGGTGGAGAAAATTATTTGTCGTCTATCTTCACAGGGTGAAGTGTTTGAGAAAGTACGTATATCTTTCTCTTTTCATTGTGCTGTACAAACGACAAACCAGACAGAAGTTTACAGAGTGTTTAAGGAACATTTCTTTCAAGAGGATCCTTTTGTTCCTTTGATTTATTTTGAGAAATACTTTGGTGTCATTGGTCTTGGTGCAGAGCAGTACCGTCAGACCGCCACCAAGTGGTTAAAAGACACAAAGAGTGCAGACCGATATATTGAGGGACTCATCAAGCGCTTTCCAAGAATCAATCAGGAAAACTTGCAGATTGCACTGAGCTGCTTAAATGTTGCTTTGTGTGTCAGTGAAAGCATCTCTCCTCAGGCATTCAGTGAGCTTGAGCCAATTCTAACAAACAGTCTTCAGCTCTTTGGAAATGCACAAGGAGAAAGAGTCAATCATCTGATACTAAAGATACTCAATGTCATGATGCAGAAGACGTCTGAGGAGAAACTGAGTACTAACAAATCTGTCTATGAGAAGTTATGCAAAAGTCTATTGCCTCTCACACGTCCTGATTATTCAAGTCTAATTGGAGTGTGGACATATGGACTCTTCGCCAATATAAATGACTTTGCTCCAGAACTTGTTGCATTGTGTGAATTGTCTCCCATCCCAGATATGACACTTATAAAAGCAGAGACAGAGATGGATGAAGTCATGAAAAAAAAACTGCAGAAGTTTGATGAATCACTGAGACATCCAGCCGGTTCAAGTGCAGTGAATAGTTTATGTGAGGAGGCTGCTGCTCTATCAACAAGCAGGAAGAAGAAAAAGAAGAAGAAAAAGAAAAAAATCCAGCAAGAAGTGGGATCACAAGAAGGTGAGCTGCAAGATAAAGAGGAACCGTATCCAGACACTGTAGTGAAATCTATTGAGGAATCAAACTCAAGTGTGCAGCCTTTCACACAGCCTGCTGAGAACTCAAGAAGGTGGCATCAAACCAGTCTTCGTTGGCGGCCCAAGCTTGAGAAGCTTGTTAACATGGATGCTAACAAGACATATAAGCTGGGAAGTCTTACTCTTGTTTTCAACCCTGAATTTCTGATTGCTAGGGGAAGTGATGGAACACAAGTTTTCCTTGGTTTGAGGGATGACGGCACAGAAGTGGCTGTGAAACGAATGGATAAGTTTAATTACCAAGATCTCAAAAATGAGGAGGAATTTCTACGACATCCAGACCTTGATAGTCCCTCCATTGTGCGATATGTGGACTTTACCGAAGATGAGCATTTTGGATACCTTGTACTTCAGCTTTGTGAGTACACACTGGAGGAATATATCCAAGAGCATTTACCAGATGATTACATTGAGAGAAGTTTGGTTCTGAAGAAGCTGGTGAAGGAAGTTCTCTGCAGCTTACAGGTTTTACACCAACCACAGACCAAAGTGCTCCATCGAGACATCAAACCCCAGAATGTTCTGATTGGTAGGAGATAAACCTGCGTTGCAACATCTGTAATTAAAATATCTTCTTAATTTTTCCCCTTGACATAATGTGGACTTTCCATTTGTTACAGACATAAAAGGAATGGCTAAATTGGCTGATTTTGGTATAAGTCGCAGACTAAAACAGGGCGAAACCACCATACGAACAAGAATTGCTGGAACTAGATGCTGGAAGGCAAAAGAGACCATTAAGGAGAAGGTCAACACTGGGTACAAGAGGAGCTCCGACATTCAGGTGTGTTTAAAAAAATAATAATTATCACTTAACTCAAAGTGTATTTGGTTCGTCAACGTTGTATTAAATATATATATTTTTATATTGAAAGCAGAAAAATGAGAAATACCTCTTTTTCAGACTTTAAAAAACAAAAACAGAATTCAGCTTATTTCTCGTCATCAGTTCCTTCCATGCAAGTCTAACTGCTCCCTCTGGACAGTTTGTGTCAAGCCATTCGTTAGTCTGCTTGTTTGATGAGAAGGAGATTAAATGTAGTAGCAAAAATCGCTTGAGAATGTGTATAACTATAACACTGTATGATTATAATTCTGATTCTGAGGAAGAACTGATGACGGTATGGTTTGATCTTTGGATGACAAATTACAGGAAAGGGGAGTTTCATGCTTGCCTACACTTGGAAATCAAATATTAAACCTGTTTATTCATTTTCTATCTCTGAATGTAAAAATAAAAAATAAATTGTTTTGTGTGTCGATTTTTTCTGCTTTCCGATATATATATATAAAAAACACGAATTAATGCAACATACACGTAACCATTTTTTACTGATAATTCTGAATTATACTGTAACCTGTTTGAAGGTTGCTGGGATGTTAGTGTACTACATTCTCTCTGGAGGACACCATCCGTTTGGTGAAGATGTGGACTGTGAGTACAATATTTTAAGAGGAAGATACTCACTGGAACATCTGGATGATGATGTAGCGAAGGATCTCGTTGAGTGTATGATAAATGGAAATCCAGAAGAGAGACCAACAGTGGAGCAAACCCTTGCACACCCCTTCTTCTGGACTGATAAAAGGTAGAATATAATTTTGATGACATTTTGCAGGTGAAATACTGTACGAAACTTTAAAGAATATGTCCAGTGTTCATGAAACATTAATCCCAATGTTTATATTATATATATATATAGTCATGGCCAAAATTGTTGGCACCCCTGGTAAATATGATCAAAACTGGCTGTAAAAAATAAATCTGCATTGTTTATCCTTTTGATCTTTCATTCAAAAAATTGCCAAAATTCTAACCTTTCATTGAAGCAAGAGAATTGAAAGTGGGG
The DNA here is from genome assembly GCF_949152265.1 of Phoxinus phoxinus. Lineage (NCBI taxonomy): Eukaryota > Metazoa > Chordata > Actinopteri > Cypriniformes > Leuciscidae > Phoxinus > Phoxinus phoxinus. The sequence continues at coordinate 9,804,941 of NC_136877.1, read as the reverse complement.
CTAAATCACATTATGAAATAAATGTTTTTCTCCAAAACACGTCGGCCATAATTATTGGCACCCTTTATTAAATACTTTTTGCAACCTCCTTTTGCCAAGATAACAGCTCTGAGTCTTCTCCTATAATGCCTGATGAGTTTGGAGAACACCTGACAAGAGATCAGAGACCATTCCTCCATACAGAATCTCTCCAGATCCTGCAGATTCCCAGATCCATGTTGGTGCTTCTTCTCTTCAGTTCAGCCCACTCATTTTCTATAAGGGTTCTGGCCAGGGACTGGGATGGCCATTGCAGATCTTGGTTTTGTGCTCAGTGACCCATTTTTGTTTTGATTTTGATATTTGTTTTTGGATCACTGTCCTGTTGGAAGATCCAAACATGGCCCGTTATAAGATTTCTAGCCCCGGCTGTTAGGTTTCGATTTTTTATCTGTTGGTATTTGATCCAATCCATGATGCCATGTATCTGAACAAGATGTCCAGGACCTCTGGCAGAAAATTAGGCCCACAGCAGTAAAGATACAGCAGAGTATTTCATTTTACACATGGGGTACTTTTTTATCCCTGTGTGCACCAAACCCATCTTAAGTGTTTGCTGCCAAAAAAGCTATTTTTTTGGTTCCTCTGTCCATAGAACGTTTGAAAAGTACCTGACACTACTGGCACTTCAAACGGGACGGGTTCTATGGTCAGATGAAACAAAAAAATAGCTTTTTTGGCAGCAAACACTTAAGATGGGTTTGGTGCACACAGGGATAAAAAAGTACCCCATGTGTAAAATGAAATACTCTGCTGTATCTTTACTGCTGTGGGCCTAATTTTCTGCCAGAGGTCCTGGACATCTTGTTCAGATACATGGCATCATGGATTGGATCAAATACCAACAGATAAAAAATCGAAACCTAACAGCCGGGGCTAGAAATCTTATAACGGGCCATGTTTGGATCTTCCAACAGGACAGTGATCCAAAAACAAATATCAAAATCAAAACAAAAATGGGTCACTGAGCACAAAACCAAGATCTGCAATGGCCATCCCAGTCCCTGGCCTGAACCCTATAGAAAATGAGTGGGCTGAACTGAAGAGAAGAAGCGCCAACATGGATCTGGGAATCTGCAGGATCTGGAGAGATTCTGTATGGAGGAATGGTCTTGTCAGGTGTTCTCCAAACTCATCAGGCATTATAGGAGAAGACTCAGAGCTGTTATCTTGGCAAAAGGAGGTTGCAAAAAGTATTTAATAAAGGGTGCCAATAATTATGGCCGACGTGTTTTGGAGAAAAACATTTATTTCATAATGTGATTTAGCCCCACTTTCAATTCTCTTGCTTCAATGAAAGGTTAGAATTTTGGCAATTTTTTGAATGAAAGATCAAAACGATAAACAATGCAGATTTATTTTTTACAGCCAGTTTTGATCATATTTACCAGGGGTGCCAACAATTTTGGCCATGACTGTATATATATATATTAAGCGTAAATATGTTTTCAATCACAATTTATTAGACACTATAGAGATGACATAGCTGTCATAATAGCTGTAGATGATAAAGCTTATTGTATAATGTGTTTGACATCGTCTCAGGAGAGTGCGGTATCTGAAAATCTTGGGAAATGAGAAAGAGGCTGAAAACTGTCGTAATGCAGATACGGAGCTCCTTACTGCCACTGCAACATACACAGAGGGGAAAAGCTTTTCTGAATGGAAAACTAAAGTAAGTATAACCTCAATGCACTCCATATAACTTATGATACATAAATTAAGATCTTTTGTCCTGCAGTTTATTTTCTTCTTTTGACTGGTGCATCAGAAAAACCTGCTAATAGCTAGTTAAGACATATAATTAAACTTGCTTTTCTTGTTAAAGACAAATTTAATACATTGCAGCTTTATACATTTTTTTTAATGTGTCAAAATATTGTTTTCTCAGTTGCCATCTGATTTTGTCCAGAAACTGGATGGTAAGAAGAAAGTCTATCCTGAGAACACACTGGGCCTGCTGCGTTTTATACGCAACCTACACGAGCATTAGTAAGTTACAGAAAGAATTAACGACAGACTGTTAAATTATATATATATATAAACAATAAACAACCCGAGCTGGTAATGCGTTTACAATGCCAGGTGGAGGACAAATAAAGTAACAACTGATCATCAACAGCCAGAAAGGAAGAAGTATCATAGATTTGTAAGAAATGATAAGTTTTTAAATAAGACTTTCTTGCACAATAATTGTGTTGCTTGTGTGCCGTTCTCTCCACAGTAAAGCAGATGCTCTGAAAATCAACCTGATGACTGAATTCCCTGATCTTTTTGGGAGTGTGTACCTGTTTGCCAAGGAGACAGGATGGAATGCCAGAGAAAGTGTCATGATGGACATCAACTCGGCATCATGATTGTAAATCTGAGATAAAATGCAATTTAGCAGTGACCAATAATTTCACCATAGTGACTGAGCACAAAAATTGTACACTTGACACTGAGTAAAGCTTGAGGGTTTCTCTTAGTTGCTATAAACTGTTTATTTAGTCTTTCATCAAATCTTAAGTCTTTTGTAAAATAAATCTATAAAATATACAAGTTTGAAATAAATATTTTGTAATTGCATGCAATTGACCCTTCGCATGGAGCTTGATTGACAGGCGATCTGCCCAATCATACTTAGTCATCCGCCATTTTGTCTGACAAAGCAGTCAGATTTGAACTTGAAAACCTGAGTGTACTGAAACCTTTCCGCGGTTAAAACAACATTCCTTCTTATGTTCATTCGTGTTTATTTGATGCTATGAATTAACTAGAAGGAAGAGATGATCGGTTCACGAGCAGCTTTAACTGATGTATACAGCGATCTGTCAGACACATTAAAGTGCCACAAAATGGTATATTGTTTAAATTTCTTTTAAAAAATTACCAAATTTGAAAGGTGAGACTTTGTTTAATATGTTTAATATTAAAAGTAACCGAAAAGTAACCTGGCCTGGCCTGCCCTGTCTGTCAGTGCGTTGTTAGTGTCCTCTCTGCTCCGCGATGTATTTTTCACTGCGTGAGAGCAGCATAGCTTGTCGGACATAGCGACAGTAACTAAGGGGGGCAGGTCTTTGCGAACGGTCAATTGACCTAATAGATTATGCAAGACTTCTTAAGATTATGTAATAGACTTCTCAGTGCTCTTTAGTGTTTTGGGAAGGGGGATTTTTTTTTTAGTAATAAACATGGCCTTAACATATGTGATTTGTCAGAAAAAAACAGTGTCAAATATTAATTTAGCACTTTTTGATAACCATTTGGACATATTTAACAGGAAATAAACCGTTTTAAATCAGCTTAAACAGGTTACATAACATATGAGGATTGCAGAACTGTAAAACTCGATCAAAGAACATCTGATGCATCAGGATTTGCTATTGAATTAACTAGTAATTAAAATTATTTTTGAAAAAAAAAAAATAATGTTGTTGTCGTGGTTTAAAATATTAACTGTTAAATAAAATATAAAAAAGTAATTAAAATGTTGGTTTGGTGAACATTTTGAAGGGACTAATTACATTTTTTAGGCTAATCATTTGCTGATTCAAGAGATGGATTCAAAGCCAGTGTAACAGTTAGCGGCTGTATTTATGCAAATAATCAGTAATAATGATTATACAGCTCATTTAAAACAATGAACAAACGTTAATCATCACTATTCTTCTCAAATGGTCTTTTGTATACGTTTCCCATAATGTGTGTTTGCCATCTACTGGTTGGACATGTACAATGCCTCTCTACAATAAAACAAAGAGAAACTACACTTTTCTGGCACATTGTTCGATAAATTCGCTACTAGATATTCGCAGTTATCGCCACGCCCTCACTAATATTCTGAATAATGATGCTGGTTCAGTGTTTCACAAACCCGGATCTTGTGCACCAGCTGACCCAGAGTAAACAGTGGCTGAGAGGAAGGGTGAAGTTTCTGCCTCTCCATAAAGCTCGCGCAAATACTAGCTTTATATTTGAATAACTTCAAATATTATCGCCAAACACTGGAAAAAATGAACTCGTCCAAAAGAAGTGAAAGTGACTGGCAAGGTTTAGTGAGCGAGGTGAGTGTTGCGTTACTAAAACACGGTGGTGATGATGATGGCTGTTTCCATATGGTGCTGCATCGCTGCCAAAACCACCTGAACTCAAGCTTTTGTTATACATCGATTGTGCTTTTAAGTTATTAAAAATTGCCTGAATTTTATGTTGCCTATGTTTAAGAGTGCTCTCGACTTAAGAAAAAAAAAAAAAACGAATCTAAAATCTAGAAACTACGTCAAATGTGTTCTGTTTTAAATATATTTTTTAAAAGTACCTCCTATATTCGGGTTTTCCAAGACCATGGGAACCCCGCGCGGCTCTTCAAAAAAAAAAAAAAAAAATGCTAAGGGGATGAATTGAGATTTTTTTTTTTATCTCATTATACAAAATTAGAAATATATAAATGTTTTAATGGTTTTGCTTATTGTAGGCTAATGCTTATTTTGTCTTATTTTAAATAATTTTTAGTCATGATAAGCCCCCCTTTGAAGTTTGCTGAGGACCCCTGGTGTAGAAACACTGGTGAAGTGGTTTAGCTGGTTTGCTGCTGATTCAATGTGAACTAGGTGACTAGCGCTTACTAGTCTGACCACCAGCTAATAATAATTTAGAGAAGACCAGCCATGAGAAATTAGTGACACCAAAGGACAAGCTACCATGTAAAAACCATCTGTGGTTTTTGCTAGAATTTTCAATAAAGTTTGAGCAATTATGAATGAATGTGTTAGACTTAATGTGTTTTTTAATCTGATCATACACAGTTTAGGTTTGCTGATATGTTTTCTAGTTGAGATGAAATGTGTTTTAATGGAACAAAAGTTTTGATCTCACTGCTTTTGTTAGTTATGTTAGTTAAGTGCCATAACATGTTAGTTATGGCACTTTATAAATAAACACATTTTTTATTTGCTTAACTTTTAACGGCCTGCACTATTGATGCATGATAATTAAATATTTAAAGCCTCATTATAGTGCTTGTATTGTTGCTACTATTTTACACATTTTTGTGCCTCACCCTCACCACACGTACACTACCATTTAAGAATAAAAAAAAGTTTTTTTAAAAGAAGTCTCTCATGCTCACCAAGGCTGTATTTATTTGATCAAAGATACAGTAAAAACAGTAATATTGTGAAATATTATTATAATTTAAATGAACTGTTTTCTATTTGAAGATATTTTAAAATGTAATTTATTCCTGTGATGGCAAAGCTGAATTTTCAGCATCATTACTCCAGTCTTCAGTGTCACTTGATCCTTTAGAAATCATTCTAATGTGCTGCTCAAGAAACATTTCTTATTATTATCAGTGTTGAAAACAGTTGTGCTGCTTCATATTTTTGTGGAAACTGTGATGTCACACTGAAGACAGGACTAATGGCTGCTGAAAATTCAACAGGATTTTTAACACAAAGAAAACAGTTATTTTGAATTGTAATAGGCCTAATTTCACAATATGACAGTTTTTACTGTATTTTTGGTCAAATATATACATTCTTGATGAGCATAGACTTCTTTCAAAAACATTTTTCCAAACTTTTGACCGGTAGTGTACAGGTCCACACTGGTTTCTTGTTTCTGCAGTTCTTGATATGCAAACGTAAACTGGAGAGCAAGAAGGACGGCCTTCTCATTCTGTCCAAAGAGCTGGACACCTGTCAGCAGGAGAGAGACCAGTACAAACTGATGGCCAACCAGCTGAGAGAGACACACCAGGGCTTGAAGAAGAAATACAGAGAACTAATTGTGTGTCATCTAAACGATTACTATTCATTATTATTTATATCTAAAAGTAATGATCATTTCTTGGCTTCATAGTTTATCAGTATGCTTTATAATGTATTTCAGGATGGTGAATCTTCACTTCCCCCAGAAAAACGAAATCAGGTCAGCTTATTTATACTTTGTGTTATTTCACTTTTCAGTTTATTGCAGGTCATAACTTTCTTTTTCTCTTTTCTTTTCTTTTCTTTTCTTTTCTGTCTTTCACTTTCTTTTAGGTGAATTTGGCTCAATTGTTGATGGATTCGAGGGAGAGAAATAAGCAGTTGGTTGAAGAGGTGAAGGAACTGACTCAGAGACTCAGTGAGACCCAGGGAGACAATAAGGTACCCAGAACACTTTTCAAAATACCTATATTTGCATCCTCCAAACTTTTCGAAAAATTGGAATATCATATAAAGCATTTGTGAATAAAGCACAGTTTACATCCCATGTGTTCAAGAGAACAAAATCTTCCTGGGAAACTGGCGCAAAGTATCATTAATAAAATAATAATGTATCTGCAACCGGAAAAGCCTGTGACTTTTTTTTCCTACATAAAAATGATTTGTGCCTCAAAAGCGCACAGATGAAACGCATTATCAAACACTGTCACGGTATCTTGCGGTCAGAGGCAGATGCCTGATGCTTGGGAACGCAATCGTGTGAGACCGGTCTTGGCGGTCATTATACCAAATCATTTTAATTATGGTTTGACTTTGGCTCAGGCATTTCAGAATGACTCAAACAACATTTGAGATGCTATGTGACGTGATTGGTCCGCTGGTTAGTCCTGTTATCCAATCACATCCTCTGTTGAGGTAAATTCACTTGAGTTTTTTTTTGTTGCTCATTCAAGAATTTGTTCATCAATGTGTTTCCATTGTAGTTTATGCAAATTTTTTTTTAAAGAAAAAAAAATGTATCCACCTCAATTGGACTCTTTAAGAAATTTAAATTTAAATAAATTTAAGATTTTATGTGCATCTTGTTTTTTAACGCAATATCCCAACATTTGCATAAAAATACATAGATGGAAACATAGCTAATGATTAGGCTACTCAATACACTACCGTTCAAAAGTTTTAGATCGGTATGTTTTTTTAAAAGTTATTTAAAAATAAATGTTTTTCTTTTCTTTTTCCTTTCTCTTCTGCTCCCCAAGCCTGCATTTATTTGACCCAAAATATATAAAATACATCAAATATTTGTACAATTTAAAATAACTTTTTTTTTTTTTGAATAATTAAAATGTTATTTATTTCTGTGATGCAAAGCTGAATTTTCAGCATCATTACTCCAGTGTCACATGATCCTTCAGAAATCATTCTAATATGATGATTTGCTGCTCAAGAAATATGTATTATTATTATCAATGTTGAAAACAGTTCTGTGCATTTTTTTCAGTATGTTTTAATGAATTGACCGTTCGCAAAAGCCACGCCCCTTAGTTATTGTTACTACGCCCGTCAAACAATTGAGAACCAGACACATGGCTGGGTTGAGCTCCATACATTAAGTGATTGGTTTTGGAGTAATGCAGCAGACATATCCTCCAGAGCACGACAGAAAGTATAGACAGAATAGCGCACGGGAGCACATGCACAAAACAGTTTTGTAAAATTATATATCAATCATTTTTATTTGATCATATAGCCTATCATTTTACAAAACTGTTTTGCGCATGTGCTCCCGCCGCCGCGCGCGCTATTTTAGTCACAACACTGCAATCAGAGGACGCGCTGAAACCATCAACTCTCTGTGCTGTTCTCTTCATAACTCGTAGCCGACTGAGAAGGATATATTTGTGTAAATAGTTGTGCAACTGCGCGAACTTTGTTTTGAAGTTTAATGTTTGAGTTCCAGAGGAATTTGTGTCTGTGTACCTGTTCAACCACATCAAAGTTTCGTAATTAGTAAGTCCGTGCTTTTTCTCTCTTGTTTGCTGACTGATGAGGGGCCGCAGTGCCGTAGTGAAACGGTGTTTGTACATGTAGCCTATTTTTTTATTATTGTTGCAAGCAATCATAAAATACAGCAAGTTTTAAGCCCGTGCAGACCTCACTGCCATAGGCGCATCGTTTCACTATCTTGCTGAAATCGGAATGTTTGACGGAGGTCCTTCTCCTTAGTTACAGTTGCTGAGCTAGGATTGGACGAGAACCGGTCGAGGGCGGGGTTTTGCGAACGGTCAATTGAGTACAAAAGAAAATAATTTATCTGTTATATTTTTTTGGGGATCATTTATCAAAATATGTCTATATTTCCTTTATTATCTTTTGATCAATTTAATGCATCCTTGCTGAATAAAAGTATTATTTTCTTTCCCAAAACAAAACTTACTGACCCCAAACCTTTGAACGGTAGTGTATTGTGTTCTTTTCTTATCCCTGTTGTGATCTTCTCTTCACAGCTGTTAAGAATGACCATCACAAAACAGAGGCTTGGGGATGATGAAGTCGGGTTCAGACATTTCCCTGTTCATGAGCGTGAGGATCTGGTCAGGCAACTGGAGAAAGCAGCACTACATGTGCGTCTTTAAGTTTTATATGATTCCCATCCTTATTTATTGCACTTCTCCAGTTCTAGTGAATAAGAAAAACATATTTTCTAGTTCTTTCTTGTATGCTAATCGTATATATTTTCACTGTAATGACAGTAAATCAAACATGGCGCTTTGTTAGAATATCTGCTGGTACTGTTTTTTAAGAGAGAAGAACTTGAACACTGTCTGAAGACGGTGAGCGACGAACTGCAGGATATAAAGGCAGAGAGGACCGTGTTCAAAGAGAAAGCTGAACGCCTCAACCTCGAGCTGAACCACATTCTGGGAGGCCAGGAGAAGCGCATCATCGACGTGGACGCCCTCTGCATGGAGAACAAGTTAGGGAGTGTTATTGTAGCTTGTCATATCTTCATTATGTTTAATAATTCAGTGGTTCACAATAATATTTGATGGCCCACCCACGCAGGCTAGGTTTCTAGGTTTCATCTGCTGTAATGAGTTTAAATATATATATATATTTTTTTTTATTAAAGAAACTTAAGTGTCCATAGATTAAAATAAGTAACTAAAATAATTATAATTAAAATAAGTTACACAATTCCCAAAAATGTGGGACTTTTCCAGGTGTTTGTAATTCACTGGATAATAATTTATGATATATTATATGTTTATTATATATATATATTTTTACTCACAATTTTTACCAAGTCTTTTTAACGAATTAATTCAACTTTTCTAGATGTTTATATATTACTAGATAAAGAATAAAACAAAAAATATTATTTACTAACAATTTTTACAGTCTCTCTTTTTAACCAATGAATTTGACATCTTTTTTAGATGTTTATAATTTACTAGATAAAGAATATTTTAAATATATATATTTTTAACCAATAAATTGAGCTTTTCTAGATGCATGTAATTTACTGGATAAGGTTTTCAAAAAATAATTTTTACTCACAATATTTTGGAGCTTTGCATAACTAGCAAAATATTGATACTTTATAACAATAAAGGCATGGTGCTGGTTTGCACAATAAACAAATGGCATTTAAAAATTGTATTAATTTACACGACATCAGACATCTAGAAATCACATTTTTAAAATTAGACTTCCTCATATATCCAGGTTTATAAGTCCATGAGAATCCTGGAGAGAGTAAAGAAAAACTAGAGAGAAAGAAAAACTGATATTGAGGGCATGAATTCAAATTAGAATTAGCTTGATTTTAAGTTTTTTTTTTTTTAGCCTTTTTTAATTATTTTTTTACTTGGTGTTTTGTCTTATTTGAAATAATTTTAAGTCATCTTGAGGCCTATATTTTTCTGAGGCTCTCTTGTGAAGAATCATATTAAAGTGTTCAAACTGGTTTTTGAATCATTAGGTGGTTTGCTGCTGGTTTAAGGTGGACTGCCAGCTCTAACTAGCCCCACCAGCAGCTGATTGATCATTTAGACCAGTCATGGCTAGCTAGTGACCAAAAAGGACCAGCTGGAATCCATTTAAAAACCATCTGAAGCTAGTTTTAGTTAGGTATTTATCAAGGTTTTATCAATTAAAACAAAAAATCCGGAGATTTAGACTGAATGTGCTTTGTAAGCAGTTGTGGTTTGCATGTATGATGTCGTTTTTCAGTTTAGATGAGATGTGTTTTTCCATGCAACAAAAGCTTTTGTCATATTGCAGATACTTGCATGAGAGATTAAAACAAGTTCAAGAGGAGGTCAGCCTGTTGAAGGGTAACATACAGAAATATAAGGTAAGGCTGAGAAGTCTTTTACACGGCTTTAATATTTTGTTTAATTTTTATTATTATAATAAAATGTTATAATTAATATTGCAATATTTCTGGACGTCTTTCTGGATATCTTGTAGACTGCTCTGGATCGAAGAAGAAATCCTGAAATCTCCTGCAAGTCTAACAGCAGCGCTCTTACTGGAGTCCTTTCTCCTAAACAAGGTGCTTGAGTCATGTGATAGCTTTTTTCTTAGAAGGCTTAGAAGCAAAGAAATGTTGATGTGCAGCATATCAAATGACTGCATACACTTGTGTACGTTTATTCACTCAAATACACCTCTATTTGCAGTGCAAGGGTTGCTGTCAGAGGAGAATGGTTGCAGTTTACCAGCCACACCTCAGTCTATCTTAGACCTGAAGTCTTTAGCGACAGCCTTACTGGAGACCATTCATGAGAAGAACATAATCATTCAACACCAAAGACAGACCAACAGGTGTGTGTATAACTATATTTGCACTGACAGTTCAGAAATAGTATTTTCTTGTAAAACATACTCAAATAATCTATTTTTACAACTTCAAAAAAATACAGTGTATTTTCAAAAAACAACATTTAAAGAGAGAGTTAAAAAATTAAAAACCTGTCATAATTTACTCACCCGCAAGTTGTTCCAAACCTGTGTGAGTTTTTTCCTCTGTTGAACACAAAAGAAGATATTTTGAAGAATGTTGGTAGCCAAACGGTTGTGGGGCAACATTAACTTTCATAGTATGGAAAAATAAAAATACTATGGAAGTCAATGGGGTTCATCAACTGTTTTGGTTACCGACATTCTTCAAAATATCATCTTTTGTGTTCTGCATGAGACAGAAACTCCTACAGGTTTGGAACAACTTGAGGGTGAGTAAATTATGACATAATTTTAATTTTTTTGGTGGACCATCCCTTTAAATATGGCAGGTTTCATACACAAAGCTTTGAAAGAAAGATGTCTCATGTTATACATAAATCTGTATTGGGTGAATTTATTGTGCATTATAGAATTTTGGGAAACCGAGTTGCTGATTTGGAGAGGAAGTTGAAGACTCTGGAAATTTCGGGACTTTGGAGTCTCCCAGGTAAGAGTTTCTGGAATGCTGGTTTTTGTGCTTTCCATTTGTTGATATTGTTCTATTGTTAGAGTACTGTAATTAATGAATTGTCCGTATACTCTCATTATCGGATATCTAATTTTCTAATATCTTTGTTTATAGGATAGAATTGTAGCCTTAAATGCAATAATGATATTTTAGTCTTTAGACTCAACAAGCTTTGATTTGTGGTGACATTCTTGTCTATGGCACAAAAAGTTACTGAACGAGTTGTGACTTTGGACCAAACCTATAACCTTCTTAATATAAAATTAGAAGTTTTACTTTAAAATGCATTTTACGTGTACTAAAGAAGTACACGTATTGTGATGTGTTGACTAACATACTGAAGTACATGTAAAGTACTTGATCATTTGAACTGCAGTGTGTTATTTGATAATTTGAACTGCAGTGTGTTATTTTATATTACACTTAAAGTTAATATATTTTAAATTGACTAAATTGTAACTTAATTACATTACAAATACATGACACACGATTCTATAGAAATGGCATTAAAGTATACTATATCTTGCACCAGTTTCTTCCAGTTTACTGTCCACCAGCCAAAACTGGCAAGTCACTTAGAAAAGTAATGGGTACAATTCTTACAGTTAGACATTGGTTCAAATCCCAAACCCTTAAGTATGAGCTATAGATGAAGTGATGGTTGACTTGGCAAGCACCACTAATGAAACGATTTTAGTTTAGTTTCAAGGACCTCATTTAATTTTATATGGGCCATTTAATAGGTGTCTACATTGGCCTACTTTTGTAAAATAGCAGTACAAGCACCAGTACAAGAGAAGTACTTGCAGTCGCCGTCCACAAGAGGGTAGTAAAGCACTGTCACTGAAGCACAGATCACACGCTCGCATGTCATAAGACTGTCATTCTGCCGCCATAAAACTGACAAGCATCCATTACTGAAACTGATAGCCCACATTACAAACACATTTGGGGAATGTGGTATTATTAGGGAACTTTGTGGATGAGAGAGAGGATCACAACTCAGTCGTTGAAAGTGATCGAATGGCAGAGTTGGTGGCCTTGCAGAAATGAACAGGGGAAATCAGTTTAAAGTGCACTCGCAATTTTTATTCCCTTATTAAAGAAGTTTTAAGTCTAAAGAAATTAATAGTACCTTTGGTACAAAATGTTTAAAGTCACTCACATGAGATGGAGACTAATTGTAGCCTAATAAAAACTGATTTAGTGTGCCTCCGTGCCAATAGGTGTCAGTATAATATATATTGGCCACTTGTGAAAAAGAAGTGCACTGAATTGTATTGAATGTGCACTTGAAGTGTACTTCAGATCTTAAAAGTATGTTTAAAAAAAATTATACTTGCAGATAACGATAGCAATAAAAAAAAACTACATTGTACAAGACAATAGAAGGACTACATTTCTTGACGCACTGAAGTACCCTTTTGAAGGGTGCACTTAGTAATGCCAAACTAAAAGTTTTACGTTAAAGTACATTTTAAAGCATTGCTTTTGTCGTGGTTTAAAGAAATACACTTATTTTTGTGTTGACTCACTGTTATATTAAAGCACATGTAAAGTACTTGATTATAATTTGAGCTGTAGTATGTTATTCAATGTTACATTAATATTAAGTTCATATTTTTAAATGTACTAAATTGCAAATTCATCATTACAAATGTGTTATTCTAAATATATCTAAATACATGACTTATTAGTTTCAATAGAAATTACATTAAAGTGTATTTTAGATATATTGTCTTTTTAAATATCTAACTAAGTAATTTTGAAGTTAAATATAAAGATAAATATTATATACCGTAAGTGGGTCAAGCACTCTACAGGTCAGCTAATTGCATTTTAATTTCATTGCAAATAACATGCATTTAAGTGTCTGAAAACCTTACATTCAGCTATCAAATAAGCATATTATTTTAAAGTATATTTTTCTGTAATAAGTACTATTTTTAAAAGTATGCTAGCTTAAGTGTGCTTAGCATGGAAATAGTGAGTGCATTCGAGAAAGAAAATAGAAGAGTTTTTCTTTCCGATCTTGGGCATCCCCGTCCTTTTTTCCTGTTGTCTGTTTAGTTGACAGGTAGTACTTGTTTCCTTGTTGACTACTACAGTCCTGTCAGAACTGCCTGTCTGACTTAAACTCGTTTTCCCCTTACGACTCTTTTTGGCTGTCATCGCAATGACAAAACAACAAGTGAGAGAGATCATTTCTTGTTTGAAATGTGCCAGAAGTCACCATGAGAGGAAGTTAGCAGTCTTCTGCAGCGACTTCTGTGACTCCAAGCCGTACGATCTGACACAAAGCTCAGTTTGTCCATAAAACTAGATGGTTTTGTTCCCCAGTGTGAGGCAGGGACAAGCAGTGAATGAATGGATGGATGGGCAGCTGCCAGGTGGGGATCGCCTCTCATCCATCCATCCTGTTTTGCACAGCGGGCCGTGAAGCAGCCGCAGTGAAGCTCCATGCTGTTCGGCATACAGAATTAGCCTGGCTTTTTAATTAGCTCCGTAGCCGGTCTCCATAACACAACAATGACCTTTTCAAACAAAGGAAGTTGAGCTTAGAGCTGCTTAAGCATCATTTCAGTGCCTCTTAAAAATAAACCCTCTCTTGAGATCTTCAAGTAGTCCAGAGGAACATATGGAGGCGCACGGCTGCTGTCAGCTGTCAATCTAGGATCATTTCTGGAGGTTTACATAAAGTGTGCCCAAAAAGTTTTTGGCTTCTCAAAGCACTCTTAAATGGATAGTCGACACAAAAACGAACATTTTCTCATCATGTACCGGTTCTCACCCTTATGTTGTTCCATACCTGTATGACTTTATGTGGGACACAAAAGAAGAGATTTTTGAAAAAATGTCTCTGTTTTGTTTGTACATACAGTAAAATGTTGTTTTTTTGACGTCATTGACTGGTGAAAACTGGTTACATTTTTTTTTTTTAACCATGTAAAGCCTAACATATTAAATTATAGTTAGAAAAATCTCATTTTTAAAAATCCAATAGCTCATTGAACTTTTAGACAAAATCTAAAAAGACTAGAGCTTGAAGAGGAGAAAACACTTACATTTTATTCAGATGCTCAAACTGAGCAAAAATTAGCAATTTGGTGCAGTTGCTGATATTTATATGGGCAAAAAGATTAAATTCTGACAGCTTGTATAGTAAATCAAATGAGATCTTTATAACAGTGTAGAAGACTATAAATATCAGTTGTCACTCAATCTCCCAATAATATGTTTTAGTAAGATGATATTTAAATGTATTGCGTTGCATTATATAAAAACTGCAGAGCTTTGATCATAAAACTAAGCAATGATGATTGAGAGATGAACAAAGAAACGTTCCTCACAAGCCTGATGGATCATACTCACATTTTAACATGTTTAAAAATATTTTACAAAAAATTCAAAAAAAAAAAAAAGACGTATGGATAATCAGGTAAACCTAAGTTACTTTATTCCAGTAAGTATTCATCTTGAAATCGTAATAGAAAACTTATTCTTATGTTTACTTAATAAAAATCAGTCACGATTTCAGAGCAAAAAGACAGGCATGTTGAAGATTGAGTGCAACAGGTTTTTCAACAACCAAATTGATAATAGTCCTTCGAAATGTAACCAAACACTTTTTGTGGCAACAAGGCTTACAATCCATGTTCACGTTGATCTCTTAAGCTCAGTGCTGCTTTACGCTGCCGTGGTTCCTATTCACTGCACGACTCTGTTGTTTATTATATTTCATACCACAGTGGCCCTAGAAAGCAGTGTTTAAACTGATCAGACAGTGGAAGCATGGAAGCACTGGTGGCCAGTGTTATGATGGCACCAGCATATAGTGCTCAGTCCCCTGTGGACAACATATGGCATTAACCTGTGATGCATGCAGCCAGTACTAATGAAGACAGATGAGGGAGCTGTAGTCACTTTCTGTGTGTGAGTGTATGTGGCCAGTCTGAACCTTTTCAGTCTCCATATGTACAGTACCTCTATAAAATGTGTAGGAGAGCGGTGTACATTTTATGTGTGTGTGTGTATATATATATATATATATATATATATATGTATTTATTTTGAACTGTTAAAGTATTCAAAATCTATTATATTATAATATAAGTAATTTTAACTTAAATGTAATTATAAATAAGTTTAAATATAATTTGACCAAATTAGATATTTTATTATATTTATAAGGCTTACTATCCATACATTTTTGTGCTACTTTTATGCCACATTGCATCTTTACACATCCTGCTCAGAGCAATCATAAGCCAGCTACTCTGTAATAAAATTTAAATACACTTTTTTTTTACAGTTACTAAATATTTTAAAATATATTTTATTTGAAATATATAATTAAATATCAATTCATTATTTTAAATTCAATATTTTATTTTATTTTATATAAATATTATTTTATTTTATGGAAATCCATTACAAATTATGTGCACTAATAATTGTAATTTGTTTATCATTTAATTAATTTTATGAAATTACATTATTATTATTATTATACTGTATTATTGAAGTAGTATTTTATTGCTTTAAAGGTGCAGTAAGTGATTTGAGAAACTGTTGCATTTGAGATCAGCCCAAACGAACACACCCCTCCCTTCATTGCTCCGCCCCCAAATTGCACAAACACACAATGCAATGTCTCTATATCATTGCTGAAGCTGAAGAGGACGAACAAACGACAAGGAAGAGCAAAAAATTAACTTACAGTACACAAGAGTATAAAGGCACGAGCACACCAGCTTCAAGCAAACAATGACACTCAAAACTGTCCTGTTACTGTAGCTAACATTACAACACCAGCATATCTTGATTCTATGAAACATAGCAAAACCAATGTTTCTCACGTATGGAGGAGAAACAATGCAACCTCTGTGTTCGTTTTTAGGCCTTTCCGCTTCTGTCTCTCCAGCGCTGGAAAGCGTTTCTAATATTAGCACTGATCTTAAATCTCCTGCCTGATCATAACTCTTCTTTTTAAAGTGATATTCCTCTGACCTTTTCTCTTTTGTAATGTCTCTCAGCCATCTCTCTTTCTACAGTCCTTCTTTAGATCTCCCTCTTGCTCGCTTTCTCTCCTCCCCCATCATGAGTGGACACGCCCCTTACTGCTGATTGGCTGCTAGTGTGCTGTGGTGCTCTGTCCGATCCACTTTCAACAGCGTTTCTCAGAAATCACTTACTGCACCTTTAAGTGTGTTATACATCTGGTTACATAAAAGAGATTCATTCTCTTCATCATCTATTGGTAGTTTGCATTGATAACAGTCTTTTACACTGTAAATGATGTCAAGCTCCTCTCTATGTGGCGTTCAACAGGAGGCAGAGATGCCATCACTCTGAGTGCCACTCCTCTGTGCTCTATTGACCATCCGCATCAGCCAGAAGCACAAAAAACCACTAACCCTCGACCTCCTGCAGGTGAGCGTGTGTAATTGTGTGTAACCAAATCTGCCATTTGCTAATCATCCCGCCAAGAGGTTGAAGAGCTGTAATTAGCTAATTCTCTGACCGGCCCACCCCTCTTGTCCCTTTGCTATCACACCTATCCTTCACGCATGCTCTCATTGGTCAGGCCAGATGAATGCCCAATCCCTTTCAAATGTCATGGCATTTGGCAAATGCTAGTGAATTCTCGTTCGCTGACATTCACCAACTTTTGGGGCGTGTTTTGCGGTCAGGACTGCCCCATAAATATGGATGCTGCGGTGTAAAGTGGTATTTCTCGTTTCTGTTGTCCCACAAATAAGCTGCATGCAGTGTTTAACCTTTTAGCTGAATGCTCTCAAATATGGGTCAGTAATCCAGCAGAATAGGCACCAATGATGCAGAGGAGAGGCAGAACTAAGCTGTTGCCATCGCTGATAGGCCGTCACACTCCTTTTCCCAGCTGGATGCCTATGTTGTGTGTATTTTATTTGCTGGTGTGCTATTTGAAACTTGCACATGCTTTGTTACTATGTAAGAATTGTGAGTGATTTAAATATAGAGTCTCATAAGACTTATTTTACATGATTATCTTATGTTATATTTTAGTCCTTTGCAGGGTTAATATAGATAACAAAACAATGTGTTTTTTTAAAGAAAAAAGTACTAAAAACGTCAAAATCTGACAGATTCACTAAAACTTGAACTAAAATGAAAATGTTCATTCAATATAAAAATAAAAACTAATCACAGGAATTGTTGTCTTCACCTCCACAGCCGACGGAAAGCAATCCGACGGGACTCATGTTCATGGATGAGCTAATATAAGTTTAATGAACATTACTGTTGTATGAAGCAGGGCAGGGCTGAGAGCCTGGTATATTCTACAGTTGCTGTTTTTATCATGCTTGTATGCCGCTGCCGCTACTTTAGTTTTGTTGTTTATTTTATGACTAAAGTTACATTTAACATCCACCGCCTCGTATTAAAAATATGTCCGAGTGTGTTGAAAGTGATGTTATAACGTTACTCTGTGCATTGGCTCTGTGGCTGTGTTGAGAGACTTGTTGCACATTGCAGTAAGATCGATATTAGAATATAATTTTAATTAAAAAAAATTGTCAGGTAGAAACGGCTAAAAATGTGGTATTTGGTTAATCCTATAATCACAAACTACTGGTCAATTCAGAAACTACAAATTTGAATTAACATTTCAAATTATTTTATTT